>NC_056730.1:228248511-228466011 GCF_019279795.1 Protopterus annectens | reverse complement strand
AGTGTTTACATTTTTTTCTATTATACTTGAAGAGCCTTCTTATCTGGTAAAATCGGACAATGTATGGAGTCTTTGGTAGATCCTCAACTGGAATTTCTTTTTCATTTCAATTGTCTTTGCATGACTACACATCTACTCCCAAATAAGTTTTAATCAGATATTGCAAAAAGTAATTTTCTGATTTAATACATTATGGTTACATTACTTATGGGTTTCATAGCTGCAGCTTTTGCAAGACGGACAGTGTTCAACTTGCAGTGTGAACTGTTTCTGTTATCAGCTATTTTCTGATTTTGCTGCATCTTTAATTACATGGCCTTGATTAAGGTAATTAAGATTTCAGGATGTGTTTCATTTGCTCTGTAGAGAGGCCAATTATTAGAGTAAAGACGTGACAAGAGCAAACAAAGAATTCTACAAGGTGCTACTGCAAGGCATAAGGTGATGTAAGTGCACAGCATTGCTTTTTTTCTTAAATGTAATTTGTTTGACTGTACAATATATTGCTGCACAAAAAATTGTGTGGCATCATTATTACTGATCATGAGTTATTAAATATGGATCCATAGTTGTATCTTAGAGATAGTTGTCTATTCAGTAGGTCTTTTCTTAAAGGGAAATTTCCAATCTACAGTATAGCTAATCTAATCCTTTCTTCCTGCCACATAACTCAGACATCTCACCATCTGGTTTTCTGTTAGGATATAGTATTGCTTTAGAATGGAATTCCGAACCTGTAAGACATAGGATAAACTGTGAATCTGTGTCTTGCAGTCACTAGAGGACAAAGTTAAACTCCGCTCTGTGGTTAGTTGTTATTGAAGTCATTATAGGGAAAACATGGATCAATTGAATTGTACCATTATCTGTAATGCAACATTACATAAACACTGAAGTACCATTTTAGGCACTGGAGTGCTCCTGCTGTCCACCTAACTATAGAAACTCAGTGACAGTATGTAATATTAAAGTTACTGGACATTGCCTTACCAGGTCTACCATGTGTCTAGTGTTAGTCACAAAAAACTGAGCAGAGCTGCTGCTCTTGATTGCTAATTAAAACAATGTTGCTGATGGTGTGTAAAACTGGTATTGAGCTACTTTGCTGGCAGTAATAATTACATGAACCGTGAAATACTTTTTAGTAGTTAACCATTTGGATGTATACAATATAATCCAATAAAAAAGAAAACCCCCAAACTGTATTCAGACAGATGCTAACAAGTCAATGAGTCACAACTCTGTAACTGTAAATTCACGCAGAAAAGCCAGATTATTTATTTTGTCTTGGCAATATCATGTTATGGGGACATTATGGGCTTTGCGCGAAAAAGACAGAAGACAGACAAAATTATATCACTACAGTGATCCTTATTAGGCTATTTTGGAGAATTAACTTAAAATGATACTATCACTTTATTTATTTATTATTTATTTACATTTGTTTACTGGGAAAGTCTGACTGGCCAAAAGCCAATTTTCAGTGGAGGCCCAGGGAGAAAAGCTTCACAGAAATATAAGCAAAATGCAATCATTAGATAGTACAAAAGTATACATAAAGTACGATGCAGAATACACATCATCTAGTTAGTCTATACAAAGTAGTATTCAACATAATATTCTAAAAAGATACAGGTTCAAAAAAAAAACACAAGCATTTCAGTGAAGATCACTGTTAGAAAAATAAAATTAGTACTATGTACATATTAAATAATATTTATGAACAAATGAGATTTCCTTTATATATATATTTATTTTTTGAGTAGTAATAACACTGAGGAGAGGGAGTAAATGAGGAAAGGAATTCACAGTGTGTTGAGAGAGTTAAGATATCTTGTCAGTCAGGCTTGGTGCAGGAGCAATGCCAGTTTTTTGACAGATGTTCAAATAAAATTTGTTTGAAACTGGTAGAGTCAGGTGTGTTTTGGTGGGTGTGGGGTAGACATTCAATAATTTGGCTATTTGATTTGAGAATAGGGCTTTACCGTGAGTGCTTTTAGCTTTGTTTACTGTGAGAAAGTTTCTGTCTGCAGATTTTAGACTTCGTGGGCATAAGTAGGGAACAACAAGTTCCTTGAAGGATGGCAGCTGTCAGAACTGAAGATGAGATTGTGTGTGAATTTAAGTTAGTAGAGATGCAGAAGGCTAGGTAGCTCGAGACAATTTAATTTATGTCGAGCAAAACAATGGTGGGTTTGGTGGGGAAGGTTGGCTGCGAAGCGGGCTGTTTTGTTGGAGCAAGTTTCCTGTCTGGTTCAGTCTGATTTTTTTAAGTTGGTAAAGAGGGGGAAAGCATACAAGAGCATAGAGGAGGAAAGCTCTAGATATGGCTAGTCTGGCTTTGTCAGTGAGGAATGGCTTGCTTCTGTACAGTGAAACCAAAGAGAATCCTGCACATAAGGCAGCTGCATGGCTCAAAACCAAAATCCAAACATCCAAATGAAGAGCCAGCAGACTGTGATGAGCTGTAAAGATTATTTAATGCAAAAAGCACATAAATAAACAGACTGGGTTCGGCTTGACAAAATTTAACAGCCTTCCTCAGTGTTAATATTGAGCCATAAAACAGTGTGCTTAAATACCTGATGGCTATATCCATAAGCCATGTCAATGGTTAATTAATTATAAATATTCATTTAGTCCAGATGAGAATAAAGCACCTACTTTTATGATCCACTTTTTTCTTTAGCGTCCAAAAGACTATGCCAACCTCCTTTATTTGTTATATTTCCTGATAGTTTATCAATAATGATAAATCTGAAAATAGCATTTGGATGATTAATGGTATGTTTATATAGGGCACATGTGGATTTCCTGTTCCTAATGCCACTTAGGTGTTCTGAGATACATATGTGCAGGGGTCTGGATGTCTGTCCAACATAAAAGGCATGGCATGTGCAGGTTGCTAAATATATGAGCCAATCTGACCATTCTGTACTGTGAGCCAAATTTGATGTGAACTTTAATTGTGACGGCTATGTGTTGGTCAAGTCTGAGTTTGTTGTCAATTGTCACACCAAGGAGTTTTGCATGTTCAAGCTGGTTGGATGACTTTGTTATTTGCTGAGAGAATGATGAAAGGAGGGGTGGTCGATGATTGTTTTCTACTTGATAAATAGCATTAACGGTGTCTTTTTGGGGTTGAGAATTAGTTGTGATTTACTTAGTTATGTTTAGTACTTTAGTACTACACAAAAGCTCAAGATATAATAGAGATATATATTTTCACCACTGAGTATTTCCTTTTACCGAACATAATCAATTTTATTACTACAAATGGAACACAAAGAATCCCAAATTATTTAATCCCAAGTTGGTCTAGTTACATTGAAAATTCTGACTGTTTCATGAAGAAGTCCATTACTGTTGACAATAATGCCTCATTTGGAAGATAAATTCCACGTTTTACTTTTCTTATACAAATCTTCTTGTTGTAGTTCCATAATCATATTATTAGATCTGATGTTGTTGATCTTCTTTCATTCCTTACTGATGGGTGTCAGTTCTGTCCTCGGAACTGAGTCGGCCATAGTAACAAGCTCGCACCAGCCAGAAAACTCTTGAGCTAAGCCTTTACCCATAGTGCCCCTCTCCACATTACCCCAGATTTAATTAGCTGTATACAAATCAAGACATGTCAGACCAGGATCTCAGCTAAGACACAACAAATTTTACAATCATTTTTTGTTATTTTCTAGCTTATTTCTTAGTCTTTCTCTCCTTTGAGTGTTATCGCATTTGCCTATATATTTTTTGTGTCCCTCTAGTTAAAATTTGAAACTTCATACCAAGTTTGATATTCTTCTCTACCATTTCTGGTACTCTCTTTCCTTACCTGTTTGGGTACTTCTTTTATCAACTGGAAATCCTCTGCTCCTTTCCTCATACTTATAGAAAAAAAGCAAAAAGAAGACTTTATTATTTTGTCTATTTACTGAATTTAGTTTTTGTTGTGTTTACTAATATTGTCCTGCAGTATGTCAGATAAGAAAGGAACTACAGGTTTTAAACATTGTGATAAATGTAACAGAAAGATGCCTAATGTTGACAGCCATTTATCATGTGTCTATTGCCTAGGGGTTCCTCATCTGTCTGAGAAACCTCCTTGTCAGATATCTAAAGGTTTCAGCTCCTGTACGCTTGCAGAGCGTAAAAATAAACTTATGCTAGCAGGACTGTTGAAATCGCCTTTTGCAGAGGTTAATTCTGAGTCAGAGGCTTCACCACCTCCTAAGAGAGAGGATAAAAAGAGGAGCAAGTCATTACCCTCTTTGCATAAGTCAAAGCAGTCAGAACTGAAGCCTAAGGTCCCTAAATTGGCACATCCGTGGGTTCCGAGGCCTGAATCTGTTACCTCGGTTCAGACTTCAGTTCCGAGTCAGCCATCTACTTCGGTGCCGTCTTCTACTTTTTCAGCACTGATAGCATTGTCTGTGACGACCACAGCAATGGCAACCACAATTTCTACCTCAGTGCCGACTCACCTTTCTGTGCCAACAATAGTTATTCCAGATCTGGTCACTTCCCCCCTCCCAGTACTTTATTTTGGTCCTTTGACCTCAGTACAGAAAGGTGATATATTCCCTAGGACAAGGTACTACCCCTCGGTGGACCCTTTTTATGGCCAACAATACAGCCCCTTTTTAGGACATCAAACTTCACCTTTGGGGATGTCCACACATTCCTCTATGAGTCTTTCTGAACTAGATGTAGTGAGGCTAGTGGATCAACTCTTCTAACGGCTGGAGGAATTTCTACTCCATCTAAACCCTCCCATTCAGAGCTGAGGGTTCTGCTCCAAAGACTCCACAACATTTTCCTCCTTTGACCTCCTTACAGGTTTCAGATCATCCATCACCGGCACAGACTACCTTGGTGCCAGGGACTACCCTTTGCCCTACAGCATCTTCGGAACCAGGCCATCCTCAGGACTGAGATTGGCTTGTCGTCATTGTGATCCTGGCATGGCATCACCCTTTCATACATCCTCCTTGGTTCTGATAGCTTTGATGGACCATTTTCCTCTTGTGGCTCCCTCCTTGGCCATGGGTCCTTCGGGGTGGAGTGTGACTCCAGTTCCGAGTTTGTCTCTTTTGGTTCCGAGCTCCCATCCCTGTTTGGGAGGGCCCACTTTCTAGGCAATGGAGAGGTCCTTGACCTCTGCAGCCTCTCAGTTGGCCCCATTGACATCAGAGATTAGCCCCATCCCTTCCTCTGAGCCACAGCTGTCACAGCCCTCTACACTGGGCACTGGGATTGGAAGCCACAAGACACCCTTCAACAAGGCTCCCCCTCTGCAGTTTCCTCCTCTGATACTCCCCTCGAAGAGGTGCCTCACAAGAGATTGTGCAAGAGAAAGCATGTCGATTCCCCAGAGGAACCTTTGACAGAAGACATGGATTATGATATGGGAGAAGGGTCCCCATGGTTGCCCCCTGATGATGTCTCCTTTGCAGACATTTTGGAGATCCTGAAGTAGCGGGGCGATTGGAAGTCCAACAACCCTTCCTCTGAGGAGTCCCTGTTTTTGCATGATTTCAGGCTCTGCCCTCTACCTCCTGGGTGACTCGGCCTTCAGGTGAGCTCATCAAGCTCGTTGTGCAGCGTGGATGGCAGAGTCTCGATGCCATCAAACCTACTCTCTGTAAAACAGATAAAATTCTTTCACCACTGTAAGACAATTCACAGTGGTCCAAGAGTCTTCCTGTGGATGCTATCTATGGTTGTGGCAGTGGGCACAAAGAAATAACTCTCCAAAGAGAGCACTGCTGTCCATCCCCCTAACAGGGAGTCTCAGGTGATAGTCAGATTGGGGAAGTGGGTATTTCCTTCACCAACCTTTGCTATTCGGTCCCTGAACTGTCTGGCACATTTTACTCGGCTTCAGAGAGACATAATTTCAGAACTGTCAGAAACCTTTTCAGGATCAGTCTCTGATGAGGTACAGGACAAAGTCACCTCACAGCTTGCTACCCTGGAATCCATCTCATATTCATCCATGAGGTTGATTTCATACTCAACCAAAGGGTCGGCTAGAGCTGCAGGCACTGGCATTGTAGCTAGATATTATGCTTGGATGCGTCTATGTGATTTTGAAGTTCCTTTCAAGTTTTCCATCCTAAATGCCCCCATAGAGGTCTCATCGCTTTTTGGCCTGAAGGTTAAAGACACCTTAGCCAGGTGTGAGAAGGACAGTAAAACCTTGTCTGCCGTGGGCATACCTTTTTCTACACCTCAACGACCCTATTCTAGGAATCAGAAGAGTAGAAAGATATGGTACAAAAAAATCCCAAGGTCCTTTCTGTGGCACACATGGCAAGCCCCCCCCCCCAGGGCAGAGAGGCAAATTCAACTGGAAGATGCCTCTTCAGAGGCAGAAGAGGTCCACATAACCAGGGATCCAGAGATTCTTTCTCAGGAAAGCCCTATCAGCGCTCCTGAAGAGCGGCCCAATTGCTTGCCTTTGGAAGCAATCAGCGGACGTTTTTCCCTGCACCACTTTGTCTTGCAAGAAATAACCACAGACTCTTGGGTGTGGACAGGAATAACCAGAGGATATCACATCTCCTTCAGTATTTTCCCAAGGCCTTTAAGACACATTTCCGATGTTCCACCCAGTCAAAGGGAATTTGTAGCTATAGAAGTTCAAAAGCTGATTAAAAAAAGGGTTATCCAAACAGTCCCTCCAGACCAAGTAGAATCTGGCTTTTACTCAAGGTTCTTTTTAGTGCCAAAGAAAACAGGGGACGGGAGTACAATTCTGGACCTTAACATCCTAAACAAATCTGTCAAACAAGCAAAGTTCTGGATGTTCATGGTACAGTTTATACTCCCTTTTCTGGGAAAAGACGATTGGATGTCCTCTATAGATCTTCAGGACATGTATTACCATATACAAATGGACAAATGCACAAGAACATTTCTCCTCTTCTGCCTGGGAGCCAATCACTATCAATTTCGAGCACTGCCCTTTGCCTCTCTTCAGCCCCAAGAGTGTTCACCAAATGCATTGCAGTGGTAATAGCTCACTTGAGACTGCAAGGATTCTGGGTGTTTCATTATCTAGATGATTGGCTCCTCACCGCCCCAATCAAGCATCATCTTTTTTTGCCGATTAACTACACCCGACAGCTACTGAACTACTAAGGAATAACAGTGAATGAGGGCCAATGCATGTTTACTTCATCTCTAAAACTGGAATTTATAGGAGCGAAGTTTGATACCCGGTCTTGTTGAGTCTACCTCCAACTCCACAGGCTACAGAGACTCAGATCACAACTATGAGTGGTACTCAATTGAGACAAAGTACCTCCCCAATCTGTTCTTCAGCTATTAGGGTCCATGGCAGCATCCATTGCAATGGTCCCATTGGCAAGATTACACGAGGCATCTTCAGTGGCTACTGCAAATGCAGTGGTCCCCCTTGGAACTACCCATGTAGTAGAGGATAACCAATCAATGTAAGCAAGACCTAATTTGGTGGATGAAGCCAGAACAGATCCTTTACAGCTGACCCTTTTCTCCTCCCCAGCCCAAAGCCGTAGTGAGGACAGGCACTTCCCTGATTTGGTGGAGGGGGGCACTCTCAGGGAAAGACGGTCCAAAGCACTTGGTCATGCATAGAGGCTAATTTGCATATCAACATTCAAGATATGAGGGCAGTGCTTCTAGCATTGCAAGCATTTCAATCTGTCTTCCCTACAGGAATGATTGCCATCCAATCTGACAACATGTCAGTAGTCTGGTACATCAACAAACAAGGTGGAACCAGGTCCTCCCCATTATGTCAACAAGAAGCCATGAGAATTTGGCAATGGGCAATAGCTTCCAACTACTTTATAATAGCAATGCACGTTCCATTCCCATGGATTCCAACATGATTGCAGACAAGTTGAGCAGATGCATTATCATGCTTCACAACTGGTCCCTCAATCCTGTCATAGTGACAAAGATTTTTAGCTGCTGGGGTAAGCCTTGCTGCGATCTGTTTGCATCCCCCGCAAACCACAAATGCAGCAGGTACTTTGCCCTAATTCCCCCACAGGGGGAGTTGCTGAGGGATTTTCTTCTACATGATTGGCCCACGGGACATCTTTATGCTGTGATCCCGTAATTCTTAAAGAAGGCTCTTCAGTTGAAAAGCAAAGTAATCCTTGTTGCACCCTACTGGCCTTGACAAACTTGGTTCCCCTTTCTATGGTCTCACTTAGTACATCAACCCTGGATTCTGTATCCAACTCCAGAATTGCTGTCACATCCATAGGGTCTGATTCATCCAAATACATTGAGCCTCAAGCTGACAGCTTGGCTTCTCCACTTCCAGTGATTGCCAGGCAAAGCAACCTATCCTCTCCGGTTCAGCATGGCTTCTCATAAACCATCCATCAAAAAGCTTTACCTCAGTAAATGGAAACGATTCATTATGTGGTCTCATATGAAAGAAATTAATCATTTTTCAGCACCTATACCCATAATTTTAGATTATCTATTGAATCTCCTTGAATCCAGCGCTGCAGCTTTCTCCATTCAAGTCCACCTTTCAGCAATCTCCAATTTCCATAATGGGCTTGAAGATTCCTCCATAATCTCTCACCGGCTCTGTAAAACCTTTTTAAAGGATGTTACACATATTAGGCCACCTTTTAGACAGCCTGTTGTGCCATGGGATTTGACCCTGGTACTCCAAATCTTAACCAGCTCCCCCTTTGAACCTGTGGCTGACTGTGACTTAAAATTCCTGTTGTGGAAGACTCTGTTCTTGGTGGCCATTACTTCAGCTAGAAGGATCTCAGAATTGCAAGCTTTATATACAAAACATCCCTACCTAATCTTCCATAGGGATGGAATATCTCTTTGAACTAATCCCTTTGTTTTGCTTAAGGCTATTTCTGATTTAACTATGAACCAAATGATTGATCTTCCAGTCATCTTTCCAAATTACTTGAACAAGGGTGAGCATACCTTGCATTTGTTCAACATTCACAGGCAGCTAAGTTCTTATCTTGACAGGACGAAAGCCATAAGGAAATCTGACTAACTATTTATATCCTATTCTGGTCCACAAATGGGAAAATCAGTATCCAAAGTTACCTTATCTAAATGGTTGAGAGATTGCATTTCCTATGTGCATCATATTAACAAAGTCTCCATTCCATCTAAGATCAAGGTGCATTCCACAAGATCAGTGCAACTTCTGTGACTTTCTAAGCAAGGGCCTCTATTTGTGCAGCAGCAATGTAGGCCTCTCCTTATACCTTTATCACACATTACAAATTGGATATAGTCTCCAGGTTAGAGCCTCTTTTGGTTCAGTAGTACTCAGGAACATTCTTCCATGATGCCTCCAAGGAAATCGGGTAGCTAGGGACTCTGTCCTATTGGTAAGAAATGAATGAAGATTAACAACATCAGATAAAAAAGTTATGTCTTACCATAGCATTCCATCTGTGTTGTTCATCTTCATTTATTCATTACAAGCCCCCCCACCATCCCCCTCCTAAAGACTCTCGGAGGTTTGGTTATGGTCCTTCTTATTCTAAGGAAGTTGCTCAGAAAAAGCCTTTTCTTTCTGTAACCTGTCCTGTTCTTATGGTCAAACTTGATCTGAGGTAATGTGGAGAGGCACTATGGGTAAAGGCTTACCGTGAGAGTTTTCTGGCTGACGCAAGCTTGTTACTGTGGCCAACTTGGTTCCGAGGACGGATTTGACACCCATCAGTAAGGAATGAATGAAGATAAACAACACAGATGGAATGCTATGGTAAGACATAACACTTTTTTTTCTTTTAGTTATTTTGAGTTTTCCAGTCTACTTTTTGCTTTAGTTTTCATATGGAAATTGATACAGATTCTTACATAATATAGTCATTATGTATATGCATTAACTACCAGGTTTATAAAGATTTTCTTTACAACTCTCAAGTTTCAAGCTAGTAAACTGAAATGGCATAGGCCATGCCCCATGCCCAGAGTTGAAGTGATATTAGTTTAAATCCCAAATGGTATCAAACTTCATTGGTCCATATGAAATTTAGAAGATTTTTTTGCTCTTCATAGGAGGGTTGTAAAAGATGCCATATGTAAAGTAAGCTGCTCTTTATTTTACTTGAATTGATATTCAGCTAGGAAGTTACAGCATAGCAGGAACATCTAAATTTCTCCTAGAGTGACTTCATAGAACCAGACCATCTACAAAGGGAGAGACTAAAGGTGGAGAAGTCTCGATCTAAGTAAACAACAAGCATACCTCTAGGGTGGTCAGACATGATGATGCACTGGAGTTTCTCCATGATGAAATCACCATAGACAAAATTCCATACCATATCCTAGCAACCTATAGGTCACCCTATATGTTCCACAAAAGCAAGAGTCCTACTGCAACACTCATCATACAGTAAAATACCCTGCTTATGGGTATTTTAACTACCCCTCTATAAACTGGGAAACCTACACTGCCTCAAATTTGCAGACATAGAGATTCCTGGACTTTTTAAACACACACCTCTGACCAGATAGCACACATACCCAGCAGAGGTTCCAACATACTGGGCTTGGTACTCACAAATATGAGTACCAAGCCCAGCATGTGAGTACCGAGCCCAGTAGGTTAAAACCTCTACTGGGTATGGTACTCACAAATTTGAGAGAATGCTGCACCCCCCCCACCCCCTAGTGTCACATCTTCACAGGTAAGGTATGATCACAAAGCTAATACCTTCAAAGTAAATCTCAAGTCCATAACCCCAGTAAACCCTGCAACCATAAGGAACTATTACACAGTAGCCCTAGTAAGTGATACTTTGTCAAAACGCAATGCCCCTCCTAACTCAAAGTTCATGACAACCTATAAGGAATTGTTCACAGACACCAGGAATAGCCATGTAAATGGTTGCAGAGCAAGTGTGTACTTACAAGATGTCAGCCTAAATGTAACTCAAAGCAAAAACAAAAATGGAGGAATCCTAATATAAACAGGCTATACAACAAAAGGAAAAAAAAGTCATGGCAAAAATCAGGAAGTGTAACTCCCAAAAAGGTAAACAGAAAACTAGGTGGACTAATTATGTCCAGCAAAGCCAATTTTCAGGTCAAGTTAACCACCTAGGCAAAAGACAACCACAAAGCTATGTCTGAGATCCCAAAAGCAGCACATAGCAGTGTGCCAAATGGAAGGTTCTGGGTGCCACTTTCACTGAGCCAAGTGATATAGTGAACCTGCTGACTGACAGGTTGTGCTCAGACTTTACCATCCACTCTTCCACAGGAAATTCATACCAGGTCTGGCACCAAAGTCTCTGATAGACAAAAGCAGTCAATAAGTCATATCCAAACTAGTATACACCCACTATATAATGTATAGTAATGCCCTCTCAATATATTCGCCAGGCAGGAAAGCTAAAAGGACACATTTGAGTTGCACAGCTAAGTTTATAAAGGCTCTAGTGATCATTAGCCTGGTATGCACATATTGACCTGTGTTCCTATGAAAGTGACCATCACAAGTAGTGTATTCCTGTAATGTAATTGTGCACTGTACTCACATATTGACCTGTGTTCCTATGAAAGTGACCATCACAAGTAGTGTATTCCTGTAATGTAATTGTGCACTGTACTCACATATTGACCTGTGTTCCTATGAAAGTGACCATCACAAGTAGTGTATTCCTGTAATGTAATTGTGCACTGTACTCACATATTGACCTGTGTTCCTATGAAAGTGACCATCGCAAGTAGTGTATTCCTGTAATGTAATTGTGCACTGTACTCACATATTGACCTGTGTTCCTATGAAAGTGACCATCACAAGTAGTGTATTCCTGTAATGTAATTGTGCACTGTACTCACATATTGACCTGTGTTCCTATGAAAGTGACCATCACAAGTAGTGTATTCCTGTAATGTAATTGTGCACTGTACTCACATATTGACCTGTGTTCCTATGAAAGTGACCATCACAAGTAGTGTATTCCTGTAATGTAATTGTGCACTGTACTCACATATTGACCTGTGTTCCTATGAAAGTGACCATCACAAGTAGTGTATTCCTGTAATGTAATTGTGCACTGTACTCACATATTGACCTGTGTTCCTATGAAAGTGACCATCACAAGTAGTGTATTCCTGTAATGTAATTGTGCACTGTACTCACATATTGACCTGTGTTCCTATGAAAGTGACCATCACAAGTAGTGTATTCCTGTAATGTAATTGTGCACTGTACTCACATATTGACCTGTGTTCCTATGAAAGTGACCATCACAAGTAGTGTATTCCTGTAATGTAATTGTGCACTGTACTCAGATATTGACCTGTGTTCCTATGAAAGTGACCATCACAAGTAGTGTATTCCTGTAATGTAATTGTGCACTGTACTCAGATATTGACCTGTGTTCCTATGAAAGTGACCATCACAAGTAGTGTATTCCTGTAATGTAATTGTGCACTGTACTCATATTGACCTGTGTTCCTATGAAAGTGACCATCACAAGTAGTGTATTCCTGTAATGTAATTGTGCACTGTACTCACATATTGACCTGTGTTCCTATGAAAGTGACCATCACAAGTAGTGTATTCCTGTAATGTAATTGTGCACTGTACTCACATATTGACCTGTGTTCCTATGAAAGTGACCATCACAAGTAGTGTATTCCTGTAATGTAATTGTGCACTGTACTCACATATTGACCTGTGTTCCTATGAAAGTGACCATCACAAGTAGTGTATTCCTGTAATGTAATTGTGCACTGTACTCACATATTGACCTGTGTTCCTATGAAAGTGACCATCACAAGTAGTGTATTCCTGTAATGTAATTGTGCACTGTACTCACATATTGACCTGTGTTCCTATGAAAGTGACCATCACAAGTAGTGTATTCCTGTAATGTAATTGTGCACTGTACTCACATATTGACCTGTGTTCCTATGAAAGTGACCATCACAAGTAGTGTATTCCTGTAATGTAATTGTGCACTGTACTCACATATTGACCTGTGTTCCTATGAAAGTGACCATCACAAGTAGTGTATTCCTGTAATGTAATTGTGCACTGTACTCACATATTGACCTGTGTTCCTATGAAAGTGACCATCACAAGTAGTGTATTCCTGTAATGTAATTGTGCACTGTACTCACATATTGACCTGTGTTCCTATGAAAGTGACCATCACAAGTAGTGTATTCCTGTAATGTAATTGTGCACTGTACTCACATATTGACCTGTGTTCCTATGAAAGTGACCATCACAAGTAGTGTATTCCTGTAATGTAATTGTGCACTGTACTCACATATTGACCTGTGTTCCTATGAAAGTGACCATCACAAGTAGTGTATTCCTGTAATGTAATTGTGCACTGTACTCACATATTGACCTGTGTTCCTATGAAAGTGACCATCACAAGTAGTGTATTCCTGTAATGTAATTGTGCACTGTACTCACATATTGACCTGTGTTCCTATGAAAGTGACCATCACAAGTAGTGTATTCCTGTAATGTAATTGTGCACTGTACTCACATATTGACCTGTGTTCCTATGAAAGTGACCATCACAAGTAGTGTATTCCTGTAATGTAATTGTGCACTGTACTCACATATTGACCTGTGTTCCTATGAAAGTGACCATCACAAGTAGTGTATTCCTGTAATGTAATTGTGCACTGTACTCACATATTGACCTGTGTTCCTATGAAAGTGACCATCACAAGTAGTGTATTCCTGTAATGTAATTGTGCACTGTACTCACATATTGACCTGTGTTCCTATGAAAGTGACCATCACAAGTAGTGTATTCCTGTAATGTAATTGTGCACTGTACTCACATATTGACCTGTGTTCCTATGAAAGTGACCATCACAAGTAGTGTATTCCTGTAATGTAATTGTGCACTGTACTCACATATTGACCTGTGTTCCTATGAAAGTGACCATCACAAGTAGTGTATTCCTGTAATGTAATTGTGCACTGTACTCACATATTGACCTGTGTTCCTATGAAAGTGACCATCACAAGTAGTGTATTCCTGTAATGTAATTGTGCACTGTACTCACATATTGACCTGTGTTCCTATGAAAGTGACCATCACAAGTAGTGTATTCCTGTAATGTAATTGTGCACTGTACTCACATATTGACCTGTGTTCCTATGAAAGTGACCATCACAAGTAGTGTATTCCTGTAATGTAATTGTGCACTGTACTCACATATTGACCTGTGTTCCTATGAAAGTGACCATCACAAGTAGTGTATTCCTGTAATGTAATTGTGCACTGTACTCACATATTGACCTGTGTTCCTATGAAAGTGACCATCACAAGTAGTGTATTCCTGTAATGTAATTGTGCACTGTACTCACATATTGACCTGTGTTCCTATGAAAGTGACCATCACAAGTAGTGTATTCCTGTAATGTAATTGTGCACTGTACTCACATATTGACCTGTGTTCCTATGAAAGTGACCATCACAAGTAGTGTATTCCTGTAATGTAATTGTGCACTGTACTCACATATTGACCTGTGTTCCTATGAAAGTGACCATCACAAGTAGTGTATTCCTGTAATGTAATTGTGCACTGTACTCACATATTGACCTGTGTTCCTATGAAAGTGACCATCACAAGTAGTGTATTCCTGTAATGTAATTGTGCACTGTACTCACATATTGACCTGTGTTCCTATGAAAGTGACCATCACAAGTAGTGTATTCCTGTAATGTAATTGTGCACTGTACTCACATATTGACCTGTGTTCCTATGAAAGTGACCATCACAAGTAGTGTATTCCTGTAATGTAATTGTGCACTGTACTCACATATTGACCTGTGTTCCTATGAAAGTGACCATCACAAGTAGTGTATTCCTGTAATGTAATTGTGCACTGTACTCACATATTGACCTGTGTTCCTATGAAAGTGACCATCACAAGTAGTGTATTCCTGTAATGTAATTGTGCACTGTACTCACATATTGACCTGTGTTCCTATGAAAGTGACCATCACAAGTAGTGTATTCCTGTAATGTAATTGTGCACTGTACTCACATATTGACCTGTGTTCCTATGAAAGTGACCATCACAAGTAGTGTATTCCTGTAATGTAACTGTGCACTGTACTCACATATTGACCTGTGTTCCTATGAAAGTGACCATGACAAGTAGTGTATTCCTGTAATGTAATTGTGCACTGTACTAGATTAAACAATGCTCGTTTTCCTTTTTCCCTGATAGCCCTATTTGTACTAATTTTAACCAATTGTTTGCATAAGAAAGTTACAGAATATTTTCACTCATCGAGCATGCATGAACAAATATATAGGAAACACAGTTGCAATACTAAACTGATATTATTTAAACCTGAAAAATTAAAACAAAACTTCTAATTCTTCCAAATTACATCCTTAAATAACAGTTATTGAAAATGAACTTTTACTAAATTACTAGGGAAACCATAAATTACAACCTAAGGTCTGAACAACAGATAAACTGCACATTTTATAAAACCCTAGCAAATAAGGCATACTATGTAAGTGGGATTAGTCAGATTCTCACAACTATTAAATGTTGCTACCAGGACCTACAAAACACACTAGAATGGATTCATTCAAATAAGCCCCACAACATTAGTGTCACTGGAAAATTACCAGATAGTATTAGTGACCATCTACCCATCTATTGTGTTAGACAGTGGTTAAACTTTCAGATGCAAGTAACATGCAAACAAGTCCATAATCTGCAGTATTTCAATCATGAACACTTTATAACAACTCTAAAGCAATATAATTGGAACTACATAAATATATTACCACTAGATGGAACAGTTACTCATTTTAGTCATGTTTTCCAAACTATCTTAAATAAGCAGTTCACAATCAGAAGCTAAAGAGTCAAATCCATTCTGGCACTCTGACTTAAAAGACTACTAAGCAACTACTACTAAACAGAGAAGAGGCCTGATAAACATATACAAAAACTACAACTCAATTAACACTACATGATTATAGAAATCTTGGAAATATAACAAAAAGGAAATATTTAGTGATAGAAAGAATATTTTACAAACCTACAGAATACCAGCCAAAATAGCCCCAAATGGTTCTGGCAGTCCTTAAAGGCAATGCTCAACCCCAGGCAACCCTTCACCCACAACCTCTAAATACCCAGTTAATACAGCAACTCAGTTCAACACCCATTTGGCAACTTCTGCCTTTATCACTGACCAAAAAAAAAAAAAATCCTCAACCTCAGTCCTATACTAAATCTCATTGTTTCTCTTCCTTAGCTACTATACTTCTCACTCCTGCCCCCATCTTCCCATAACTGTTTTCTTTCACTCTCTTGACTCTCCTAAATTTTCTTCCCCACCCCTCTACTTCATCCCTTCTATTTAATACTGCTTACTCTCTACCAACTTGGTTTAGTCATTAAAGATGTTTTGGGGCTGTTGTTATTATAAATTCACATTTTACTCCATGTTTCTACATCTAGTATTCTTACCTATTCTTTTTGCTGATTTTTATCCTTTGTTAATTCTCAGTATGACATGAATGTATGTGATTATGTACTCATATTCACATTACTTGTATTGTAGCTTTGTTGTTATTTTTGTTTGTGTGGGGCTTTTCTCCTTGGGTCTCCACTGAAAATGGGCCACCAGCCCAGTTGGACTAACCCAGTTAACAAAATACAAATAAATAAATAAGTACATAAATACATAAACACTCACTATTCCAGATGCCCTGACCAACAACACAGTACTCTTTAAACTTGATAATGTATCCACCTCAACAATAAAAGAAATAACTAGTAAAAATGAAATCAACCACTATGTCAGCTGGCAAATTACCAGAAGAGTACCTCAGAATAGCAGAAGAAGCTATAGCATTCCCGGTCTCCATATTTATCAATAGATCCACAAAAGAAAATCATGTCCCCAACGTCAAGAAAATATCATACACCATACTACTTCATAAAAGCGGAAGTAAAGGCGGAAAACACTCCACCCTCTACATACTTTATCTCCTACAAAGCTTCCATTTCCCAGTTAACTACCATTACCTCTATTTTCTTTAATACAGGTCTGTATAACCTCTCTACCTCAGTCTACCTAATGTTTCGTATAACTACTTGTCATTTTAAGTTCTACCGCCTGCTAAATCTCTTGCTGCTTTGCTGTCGATTCTGTGCTTCCAGCTGATAAGCACATTACATAATATATCCACCCTCTATCCGTGTAATTTCTCAGTAACCAATTACTTCATGAAAGAAAAAAAAATAATGCATTTCCTTACATTCATAGGCTAATGTATGTTATATAATCTGCTCTAGATGCATTCATATGATTGTGTTTTCATGTAAACTCAATGTATTTTACAAAATGCCATTCCTTTTTTGTCTTTACATGCACTTGCCTAATATGTGGAGCTTTTTTTCCTGGGCCTCTGCTGAAAAATGGGATAAACCCCAGTTAGAACTTCCTGGTAAACAAAGAGAAATAAATGAATAAGAATAAATAAATCTAAAACATACCTACATAAACAGTTATGAGAACAGCAGGCAGGAGTCTCTGCCTCCTTAGTCTACTACATGTTGTAATCACATTCATTCCAAACACACAGATTCAAAATTTCAGCAAACCTGTAACTGAATTGCAAGATTTGCTACAGACATTTCTAGTCAAACCAATTACTGCATAGCTGTACAAACAGCATGCTGGATTGATCTAAAAGGCAGTCTTGATCTCTAAACTTAAAATAGTTTACAACGTAACATACAAATCAACTAACCATCCTATACCCAGGTGCCTAGTAGAATTGTTTAATTGCAATCAGCCACTAAGATCTCAGCCAAAATCTACCACAAGGGTAAGCAGGCACTAAAGAGAATCGCTATGTCTGTGCCATTACCAAAAACTGGATTTTTCTCCCACCACTGGATCCAATCCAGTTTGGTTTTGTCAAGAACAGATTGCACCTTCTCAGCCTGGTGGACTTGTTTGAAATGGTCACCAAAGCAATGGATGAAGACAAAATGGTTCACACTGCCTAACTTGACCTGGCCAAGGCATTCAACACAATACGCTAAATGGACATTGCTGATACACTCAAGAGTTTAGGTAAAAATCTTATGTCACCCTATGAATAACAATCTGGCTCAAAGACAGGACCCAGGAAGTTAGTATTGTGGAGTTCACCTCTACAAAGAGATCAGTCATTAGTGGCATCCCTTAGAGTCAGTTGTGGGACCCCTCCATTTTGGCATCTACTTCTCTGAAGTCAAGGCCAATGCCAATGAGTGCAGATTAGAAGCTGTCATAGAATCCCACACTGATGGCAACAGTTTCCAAGAAAGGCTGACACAGACAAATAACTGCTGTCAGAGGCATGGACTAAAAGTAAATGTCAAGAGGTACATAATAGTATCCTGTGAGAAGTCAGTCACCCCTGGTAACTACTATGTTGGCAGCACTCCCCTAAAAGTTAACCCAGTAATAAGGGATATGGGAACACACAGAGACCATAATCAAGCCTGTTACCATCATGTGTCTATGGTACTGAGGAAATCACTGTATGTTGTGCAACCTATAAACAATGGTGTGGCATCTAGGTCCAAGAAGATCATTGTTCCACTGTATATGACACTAATCAGATCTAACATTGCCCCATGTGATATATACATAGCCAGATATATCCAGCAAATTGAATATTGACAGAGATTCCTCGCTAAAGGAATACAGAGTATAAATAACATGTCCTCTGCAGACTGCCAATCTATATCCATGTATTCTGTCTGGGCTCTTGAGGGAAGATTTATAGAGAAGATTTATGCCTGGTATACAAGGCATCATTGGATCCACCTCTGACAGAACTCTAATATATTCATAAAACAAACAGCTCCAGAATTACCTATTCTAAAGGTTTAACCTTTATAGTGATATTAAGAGGACCTACAAGACAGACAAGATTTAAACTATGAAAAGAGACATAAAGGAGCTCTCTGAGCATGTAGCCCAGGCCGGTATGACCCTGACCTAGAGTAGCATCTTACCCTCACCAAGAATGATTCCACAATATGAAGACAAGATGATCAATTGCAACAATTGGCTTAAGTACTGGTGTCATTCAAAGGGGATCCAATGCCTGTCAGCTTGGGATGATATGCTCGACAAGCCATGATGCTTCGCTAGGGATGGCTTGCACCTGTCACCCTGGGCTTTCGGATATTGGCAAAGACTCTTGCTACCCCATAGTGCCTTTTTTAGGCAAGGCTCAAAAGACAAACCCACCTCCATAGGTATCACAAGGGATAAGAAACTAAGAGTGATGCTACTCAACACCAGAAGTCTAAACCTCAAGATGCACGCACTCAAAACTCTCCTTAGCATGGAGAACATCGATATCTGTGCAGTAACAGAAACCTGGTTCAGGGCTCGAGAGCACCCCAGCACTACCAGGTTATACCTCATACCATGCTTTTCGACCCAAAACTTGGACCGAACCACAAAAGGAGGGGAGTATCGATATTCATCAAAGATACCCACACCTCCAGGTTGGTGGCAAAGCACAAAGCATCAGAGACTATCCATGAGCAACTAACAGTGGGTAAAACTGCCTTCCAGTTTATAGCCTGCTACAGACCACCCTCCCAAACCCAGGAACCCCACTCGGCCTTCCTGAGAACACTGAAAAATATGAAGGTCTCTCCAAACACCATTATATTGGGCGACTTCAACTACCCAAACATAGACTGGGAGCATTACTCTAGCTCCAACACCCTAGCCCAAAGGTTCCTAGAATTTATAAACTCAAATGCTATGGAACAACTTGTTACCACTCCCACAAGAGGGAAAACATACTGGACCTGATCATCACCAACATGGGGACTCTATGCTCCAGACCAGAAGTGTATCCCTCACTGGTAAGATCAGACCATAAACTAATCTCACTGGATATTCACATCCCGACCCCACCCCCTGCCCAGAAAACCACAGTGAAAAACTTCTCTAAAGGAAATTTCACACTCCTCAAAACTGAGGTGGAATCCTTCAAAGCCCCCGGGCCTGTGGAAAATACGACCCAGAACGCAGAATCCTTTATAAACGCATTCTATGAACACCTTCAGGAATGCATGGATCATGCGATCCCAAATAAAACCAAGACCCAATCCTCCAAAAGCAGATGTCCTGTCTGGTGGACCCCAGCCATAAACAAACTATACAATAGAAGGAGGAAGCTACTAAATGATAGAGCAAAATACCAAAAGGGAAGGCATCACTGATCAGTATTAGCAAAAAACTACGGGCACACATAAAATTGTCTAAGGCCAGCTTCGAGAGAAATATTGCACAGGACACTAAGGACAATCACAAGGCTTTCTTTAGTTATGTTAGGAACCTGGGTGGTAATTCCCAGATATGCTCAGAATTAGTCCAAAATGACAAAAATACACGAACCCACAGACATTGCCAACATCCTAGCTGACAGGTTCAGCGAAACTTCTCCCCTCCCCACCAAAGGGCAAATATCTATCCCAGCAGAGTGCTGCCCCCTGACATCTCAGATGCTCAGGTAAGAGCCGCTCTCCAAAGCAAAAAACACAGCATCAATGGGACCAGATGGTGTCCCAGGCTGCATCCTACATAAACTCCAAGAAGAGCTAAACCCAAACATAAAACTACTGTTCAATCTCAGCCTTACTACAGGATATGTGCCCAAAGAGTGGCGTACAGCAACAGTGGTCCCTCTCCATAAAGGTTGTGCCTCAACGGATCCTGGAAACTATCGCCCCATAAGCCTGACTAGCTTGGTCTGCAAAGCTATGGAAAGGATCATCATGGACCTCATAAATAAAGATATTGGGGACCTACAAACACTGGATCCTACCCAGTTCGGCTTTGTTAAGGGCAGATCCTGCCTCTTAAACCTGGTTGATTTCTTTGAAACAGTCACCAAGGCCATTGACGAGGGAAGGTGGTCCACACAGCCTACCTGGACCTCGCAAAAGCCTTCGATACAATACCCCACTCGGGCATTATAGATAAGCTCACCAGCTTAAATATAAACCCCTATGTCACTAGATGGATTGCAAACTGGCTCAAGGACAGAACCCACATGGTTAGAATTGCTGGAGCCATGTCAGACTCCAAACCAGTTACAAGTGGTGTCCCACAAGGCTCAGTCCTGGGACCTCTCTTGTTCGGTATATATTTCTCGGAGGTACAGGCCAACACGGAAGGACTGTGGCTGACCAAGTTCGCAGATGACTGCAAACTGGGTGCCATAATCGACTCTCCAGCCAACACAAGCATCCTCCAAAAGGGCCTCATAGAAACAGACAACTGGTGCCAGAGCCATGGCTTCAAGCTAAATGCCAAAAAGTGTATAGTCATCCCTTTGGCAAAAACAAAGTGCCCACAAATTACCACATAGGTGGTAATCCATTAAGTACAGAAGAAGTAATTAGGGACCTGGGGACCCAAGTTGATAGCAATCTCTCATTTAACAACCACATGGCCAAAGTGGTTAGAAAAACATTTTATATAGCCCATCTAATCATGAAGGGATTCACATCTAGATCAGGAGGTCATCGTGCCTCTTTACTCATCCCTCAACAGGCCCATAATTGAGTACAATGCCCCTTTGGGATGTACCTTACCAGACACCTGCAGCAACTGGAAAGACCCCAAAAGTACCTCACCAAGAGGATCAAAGGGCTCAAACAGATGCCATATGCTGCCCGGTTAAAGAAACTCCAGCTCTACTCAGTGGCATACCTCCTGTTCAGAGGCGATCTGTGCCTGACATATAAAGCCATGTCCAACCCAGAATTAATGGACATGTTGCACCTCAGAAAATCCAAATCCCATCGAGCTACGTGCTTGAGAGACTTGAACCTCAGCACTGAAATAAATAGGACATGCTGGAGGGACAGATTCATAACCCAGAGGCTCCCTTCACTCTGGAATAAAATCCCAGTCCAGGTTAGGCAGAGTCCCTCATTGACTCTCTTCAAGAGGAATCTTGATGAGTGGATGGGAGATCGTAGGTTTACCCCGGGTATCACTTCTGTGTCACTGTTAGACAGAGGCACAGTATACTAACCTCGAAAAAGGGCATAGCAAAATAAATTTAAAATGGGTGGCGAAAGCCAAACACATTCTGGCTAGGCTTATAAATGCCCTAGGGCAGATAGCCTAGTATGAACCTATGAACCTATGAACTATGCCAGTGACATTAACAGGATCAGATGGAGATACAAGAATGTGTCCCAGAGGCAACCTTTTCTTTGGAACAGGCTTTCCACCAATGTGAAGCAGAGTTCCCCCCTAACCCAGTTAAAGTGTAACTTGGACAACTGGATGGGGGACCAAAAATTCACCCCTGGTTTAGCAATTATGTGCTAATGGTCACAGTGAGCCTGTAAATGGTTCATCTTTCCGGCCCCTGCCCCTGCTCTTAAATGTTTCATCTCTCTAGCCCCTGCGTACACTACCAAGGGATATCAAAATTTATCAGAGAATGAACCAGACATTAGATTAGAACCCAGTCCAACAGCTTTTTAAACTGAAAAAAAAAAATATATATATATATATATATATATATATATATATATATTGCTAAACAGCATGGACATGCTCATGCCAACTGAACAGTGGCTCATCAGATGGACACTGACTTACCTATCACCTGCTACAAATTTTGTTTTATAAATTAAACATACTTCAAATAATTTTTTTTCATAGATTTCTGTTCGTGTTTTCTGTTACACAAGTCATCAACATAGTATGCATGGCCTATCCTTCTTACAGTTCTCAGTCAATTCATTTTACAAAAATGCATATATATATATATATATATATATATATATATATATATATATATATATGTATATATACCCTTTTTTTATTATTTACCTTGTCTGTTGATCTTATTTACTTTTACCTCTTATGTCATTTTTCAGTTTCCAGTCTAACTATACTTGACATATATCTGGACATTATAACTCAGTATATCTTTTGCAAATCATGCCTTAATTAATGATTTATCTCATTGCCTCCATAGCCATTTGTGACACAGTGTATGCACTGCCTTATACTGCATTATATATAAGGACTTTCCTTGTAAAATTTAACATCTGAAAATTGGCAACAGTTTCTGTTTAGAACTTCTTATTTTCTCAAAGGCTCTGCTGAAAAAAGGCTCTTTATGAGTTCAGTTAGACAATCGCAGTTAACAAACTGGACGTAAATAAATACATGCATACATGCATACATACATGCATACGTACGTTTAAGTAAAGTTTTGTTAATTGTCTTTGGTGAAGCAGGTCATCACAGTGAGTGCTGAAAATCCTCTTTAATTCCTCACGTAGTAGGACAGCTTGTATTAGACAATGGAAGCTGCGTGGAGATACACTTCTAATATTCATAATTTCAACATTTCTCAAAGTTCACAATGTTGATAGCTATATTTTACTGTCCCAGCAAAAAAATACACCTGATACTCTGCTGATGTTATGCACAGATAAGTACCAACAACAAATTAAACTGCTGGTAAGTGACTTCCAAGCAAAAACAAATCCTGCTAATAGAAATGATTTAAGAGATACAGACAACAGTTTCTGTTATGTTAAAAATAAATCTGATTATTCTTTTTAATAAAGTGCAATATTCCCTGACTTCTTTATCATCAACAACATTTCTCTGCTCTGTTTGTGATTTTTAGGCTATTGCAGTTTAACTTTACTAACACTGTAAACTATTTTCCTTGTACTGTCTTTTTATGAAAATCACCTGTGTAAATGTTTGCCAGTCTACGTTTAATTATACCATTTATATCACTTGTGGAGTGAAGAACTTAAGCTAGCAACTCACACAATCATATCAAGCAAACATGCACATACACACACCATCAATCCGTCAACGTTGGTCATTTTCCTTGAAGTATGTCTGCTGTTATCTTACATTGGAAGTGTGGATTTGTGTTTGTGTGCATACCATCCCAATCTTTTGTTTCTGTTATTGACTTACAGCTTATTTAAACATCGTTTAAAATTAATGAGTCGCGTTTTTATGTTTAAAGTGATTGCTAAAACTTTGGCCTTTCATTCTGCATACCTGTTCAGTGAATTGAAGAGACTGTGCTTGAGTCTAGAACATAATTTAGCCTGCATTTAGTTTACCGTAATACTCTTGTGTCTTGTCCTTCAATGCCTGCACAAAATATATTTGCTGCTTCAGTTTCATAAACTCACTTTTAGTTTTATTGAGTCTTTTTTTTTTTTGTCATTTGGAATATAATTATTCCATATAGTACTTAGTTTCAAACCTTTCTTTTCACTAGTAATCTTATTAAGTTGCAGTATTGATACTGAAACCGTGTTATATAGCAGGCTGGGGTCAGTTAAGGAAACAAGGAATTAAACATAATACTGACACTTTTCTGTTCATATGTACTTTGATTGCTTTATACTGGCTATAATGCTCACTTATCAGAACTGCATATATTTTCTGCTCTTTGATATTGGTTATAATAGATCTCCACTGAATACAGCTAAATAGAAAGGTAACTGAGAGAAAAAGTAATCAGATTCATTCCGCTTTTTGAATATATTTTTTATTATAGTTTTATTTTTTTTTTTAGTTTGACATTTGTTAACAAGGTTAGTCCAACAGAGGTAGAGCCCATTTTTAGTGGAGGCCCGGGGAGAAAAGCTCCATACACAGACATTGACAAGAAAAAAAAAACAGTGACAACTATTACTGTAGAGAGCTTCAGATACATGGCAAAGTCAAATACTGGGAGGACTGAACGACGCAATGAAATCTCAACTGTGGTAAAGAAAATATACCAGTCATTAGAATAGACTGAGGTAAATTATGAATGGAGACATAATAGTGTTTATCATAGGTATATAAATGTCATAAGGTAGGTACTTTACAGAAGCTACATGAAAGTAATCATATTATGGCTAGAAAGGGGAGTAAAAACAGGTGGCAAAGGTGAAGCAAGTGGTGTAACAAGTACAGCAGATATTGAATAGAAGTACAACTAGGTTAGTTGACAAGGAAAGAATACAGACTGAAAGGAAGGGGCACGAGGAGAAATTAATTGAAATAGGGAAATGAGTGCAGGGCTGGTTAGAAGATGATTGACAAGTGGTTTATAAGACAAGTATTCTAGGGGAGTAATACAGAAGGTAGTCATGCTGGGCTTTGGCAAGAACACATCCATACAGATAGTACAGAATGGAGTCGTGCTGGGCTTTGGCAAGAACAGATCCAAGAGTTTAGGAGAGTATCTTTTAAAGCCTTTTTAAAGATATCGCTGTTGTATATAGCTCTGACATTCAGAGGAAGTTTGTTCCAGGCTTGTGCAACTGAGTAGCTGTAGAGATGTTTGCCAGTAGTCCTTTTGGGCTTATAAACTTCCAAGAGATGTTGGTCTGAGCTTTGCAGATAGTGTTTGGGGGAGTAGAAGTTTAGGAGAGATGAAATAGCAGGGCAGGACATAGGTTTGTTGAGGATAGTGTGAGTAAGGAGGTGAGTTAGTTGGAGTTGTTGAATTTTAGCCAGTATAGGTTTTTGAGAGAAAGGCAGTGATGGGAGTTGGATGGCTGGTTTGAAGTGAATCTAGCAATTTTGTTATAAGTGAGTTCCAGCTTGGACTTTAGAGAGGATTGCAAGTTATTTAAGACTGGAGAGGGATAAAGTAGACTAGGTAGAAGGTAGGCATGTGCAATGGAAAGCTTAAGTGTCTTTGGATTGGAATTTTTTTGTTCCTATATAGCAGGCCCAGTTTCTGGTGTGTTTTTGGTGCAGTGTTGGACATGAAGATCAAATTTTAATTGGTTGTCTATAATAGCGCCTAGGGGCTTTGTTTGCTTTTCTACAGTAATTGCTGTGTTACTAAGTGCTATGATGGTAAAAGTAGATTTGTGACGAGAATGTGATTTAGGGAGGAATTGAAGTTTGTTTTTCTTGGGCTTGAGTATGAGTTGGTTGTCAGTTAACCATTCTTCAACAGTTTTAATGAAAATAGATTCTTCCAGGTATATCATATAGTACTTAATGTCTGGAGGAAGCTCAAGGATATGGAATGTTACAATTAATGGACCCCCTTACAAAATTATGAGTTTACCATATTTTCAAATAATGCTATGACTAGCATAGGTGCATAGATAAGGACCAGGCTAGCTGAACTTTCATGCCATTTTAAGCCTAGCCACTCTCAATTTTGGTGCTTGAATTAATTTATCCCATTTGGTGTTAGATTGGCGTTTATCATCCAATGGTCAATAATTATGTATTATAT
This sequence comes from Protopterus annectens, assembly GCF_019279795.1. Taxonomy (NCBI): domain Eukaryota; kingdom Metazoa; phylum Chordata; order Ceratodontiformes; family Protopteridae; genus Protopterus; species Protopterus annectens. Next base: position 228,439,710 of record NC_056730.1, on the reverse strand, counting down.
AATTATATAATTATATATTGCCCCTAGTAATATTACACTAGGATCATACTATAGATAATTTGTGGGGACCCATGCATGGTATAAAGCATTTAGGAGCTCCTGTGTCTGCTCATTAGTAGTATAGGGGCCAATCCTGGAGTAAATTTTCATTTTCCCATCCATAGATAAAAGTTATACTTGAATATGGACTGAGATTAGCTGATTTACATGCATGTGGAAACTGTTCCAGCAAAGAACCCTTTGGGACAACACTGGTGACTGGTCTCTTTGCAGAAGTTACTCCACAAACAAATAATCAAAAGTTAATACACTATGATACAATAAAAATAGTGATATAAATCCCTACCTTCAAGCAAACATAAGTGACCGGATGTGTTGCCTCACCCACTACATGCAGTTTCACTGAATTTCATGGATAGGGTTCAGCCTCTAATATCAACCACTTCCCTCTAAGAAATCTCACACATGGACCAACTCAAAGCCCTGTCACTATACTTGGTATACCTGTACAGGTGACCTGTTCCTGGCATACAAGGCATTCTCTGACCAAATACTGTTGCATTTACTTCACATCAGGAAGTCAAATGGCATGAGACGTAGTTGGCCTAGGTATCTTAACCTCTTCTGCAACATCAGTATAATGGTATGGAGGGACAGCTTTAACTTGCAAAGGATACAGCAACTCCTAAATGCTTTACCCATTCAATAATGCTTGTAACATATCATCTTGAAATTCACTATATGCATATATCAGTTTTCCACGAAAATGTCGATACCAAATTTTAGAGTTTCAACTTCTCATAGGTTCACAGGTTCATAGGTTAGTACTAGGCTAACTGCCCTTGCGAGCCATTTTAAGCCTAGCCAATTATCCTCTGTGAGATTCAAACCTTGTACCCTGTGTTTGTAAGGCAAACACCTTAACCATTAGGCCACCCTCCCACAAATAAATTCCCACTGTCAGTCTCGAACCCAGGACCTTGGTAACACTAGTCTGTATGCCCTACCACTAAGCCATGACTCTCATCTGTCACTTTTCTCTATTATTATATGCTCTCAAGGTTCATAGGTTCATAGGTAGGTACTAGGCTATCGGTCCTAGGGCCTATACAAGCCCAGCCAAAAAGATACCATGGCTTTTGCCACCCAAGAAAATTATTTTCCTGTTCCACTGTCGAGTAAAGCCACAGAAGTGATCCCTGGGGTGAATTTCCTATTTCCCATCCAATCACCAAGATTTTTCTTGAAGAGTGCTAATGAGGAGCTTTGTTTGATATAGATAGGTAGTTTATTCCAGAGTATGGGAAGTCTCTGGGACTGGAATCTATCCCTCCAGTATGTTCTGTTTATTGTGGTGACAAGGTTTAGGTCCCTGGAGTGTGTATCTCAGAGGGATTGGGATTTCTTTAAGTGGAGCATGTCCAACAGCTCTGGGTTTGACATAGCTTTGCATGTTAGGCAGAGATCACCTCTGAGTAAGCGATATGCGACGGAGTAAAGCTGGAGTTTTTTGTAGGTAGGAATCTTTTTAGTGAATTTCATCTGTACTTTGTAAGGCTTATTAGTTCACTTTTGCAATATAAAAAAAACATCATTATATTCCAGAATAGGTATACAGTTCAAAAAGATGTTTTCCCCACACTGGGAGATGGTCTACTGTAACAAACCTGTAACCTGTAACAAACCTAGTTGTCCTATTGATTTTATCAGCATTGAATTTTCATGCTTAGAATAAGAACACTATTATTATTACTCCTATATCATTATATTCATCAGCTTCTGATAATATGCCTTGTGTTATTATTAGCTGGTTTGTAAGTTTCTTTCCAAAACATGCAATGGTGCATTTATTTTTGCTAAATCGGACACCTATTATTTTCAGCCCAAGCTGAAATTTCATGCAGATACCTATTAATGTTGTAATCATTCTCTTTTGAAATAATAAATCCTAACTTGCAGTCATCTGCAGAGCTGTTCGTCCAGCATGTACTAATTAGTGGACTTGTTGCAAAGACTGTGTTAAATAGTAATGGTCCCAATACTGAACCCTGGGATACACCGTTATTTATTGAAAGAGGTAAAGAGTTCTGCCCTTGAATTGTAACTCTTTGTTTCCTGTCTGCCAGACATTCAGTCATGCACATGACAAGTAGAGAGTTATAATTTTTCTTGACTAATGCTTGAGATATCATTTTATGAGGCAGGATGTTGAATGCTCTAGCGTTATCAAAGTAAGTATCCCCATTGATTCTAGAATACACCTTTCAAATAATTTACTTAATACTGAGATCAAACTAAATGGTAAATAGTTCTCCATATCTGCTGTTTTCCCTTTTTTAACAATATCAGTAGCTTTATATCTGAAGCATTTAGATGGTCCAGTGCCAGTTAAATATAATGTTCATAGGTGCATACAGCAGTATGATTGTATGTTTATACATGGAAAGAGACAGTGAGCCAGTCAAATGTAAATATAAATACACACACATTTGCACAGCCCCTTGCTATAGTTCCTGACATGGACCACAAGACAGCAGCTGTTTAAATAACTACTGCTTGCAGGGGACAGTCATCACTTTTTACGACTGTGCCACCTAACACACTCCACCCAGTACAGCTACACCTTGGCCTCATCTAGCCGCAGCTTTGATTGAATTATTTCCACATAATCCCTCATACAAAGGGGTAGTCATTTGTTCTGAAAGGTCTGTCAGTTAATCACACTGTTCCCAAGTTTGCCAAAAGATAGTACATTCATGATAACTTTGTTAGTACTTACACTGATATCTTCCATGTTTATGCTTGGTCTCTGGGTTACAATAAAAAATGACCATAGTACTTTGCTTATTGTCAGCCTAGGTTTACCATTCCATCATCTCAATCAGCTTCTATTTCAAGAGCATGTACCTTTATCTGACCAGAATTTGTTTGTGGATTGAATACAAATTAAATATTCAAAGTAACTAGGGTTCAAGATAGAAAAAGAAACATAAGACAATCACCCTTCCTTAACACATTTATGGGGAATGTTGCACGTGCAATAGTTTCATTTATCCATATCTCAGGATTCTGAAAGAGAGAATTGCTCCCCACATTTGTCAGAGTCTCCAAAAAAGACATTTCTAATGTATACCTTTGCTTCATATGCACATTTTTAATTTGAATTGAGGAAATCTGTCCTTATCTCAAAAGAGAAACAGAGATGCTGAGACTCCCTGATTCAAAGTGGAGAGTGTCCCTACTTTATTATGCATTTAAAGATACATTAATACTCAGTCACTTGAATCAAATGCCCTTGTGTACACAGTGTACACAGCACTAACTAAACTGCCCCTTCCTTGTATTTGTCGAATCAAAGTGAGAAACTGGTACCCCTAACAACTTTGCCATTTGATACGGACACAGGGGTACTAAATAAACTGTGGGAAAATGTTGATACATCTAATGTGAAAATGTTTATACATGTAGCCCACTTAGTGGCTAAAAGATTAAATTACTGAGCATACAAGGTATCTTATAAAAATTCCACTTTGGGTATGATTCCGGAAAATGTATAGTGTTTTTGCTATTGGTAATATTACTAATACAACAGAAAAATACTTTAGTGGATAGTGTAGGTCTTCATTCAATAAAACATTTAGTGCTGCTTTAGGGGCTGCCATCCTAGGAGATTTCCTGAGAAGACTTGCGTGACATGTAAATGAATCACATAATGAAGATATTAGTGGAAACTACTGAATGGTTCCAGATTGCAAGAATTTTTACTTGGTCAACAGCTGATGTTGTTGTGGATCCTGAAAAGAAATGAAGGGAAAAAACTATTTTCTTTTAAATATATGTATATACATGTAATCCTCAGTACAAAATGAATTATTGTATTTATTTATTATTTCTTTTACATTTGTTAACCGGGAAAATCTGACTGAGCTAGAGCACTTATTCAGCAGAGGCCCGGGAAGAAAAGCTCCACAGAGGTACACAAAAAAATAGCATTTATGAAAACAATACAGAAAGTATAGAGCGTGGTATTCACATTGGTTGCACAAATTAACAGAGAAGTAAATGCACACATAAACAAAGAGGTGTCAGAGGTAGCAATCTTTTGAGAACAATATGTATAATAAAGTGAAGTAAACAAGTTGGTAAGATACATTTCTCAATGTCAGGGTGGACAAAAACAGTCAGTATGTAATTATCCCAGTAAGAAACCCTTTTTAGAAGAAAAAGGCTTCTCAGAATTTTTACCAGCATAAGCAGTTTAAAGCAAATATGCTAAGTAATGATGTAATCATCAAAGGAAAGGGAAAACATTCATAATCTGGTCCACTGTTGAAGAATGCTGAATGTCTTGCCTAACATGTAGAGCTTAGCACATTTCCTCTTTCCAACTGTCAGGATGACTGCAGCCACGTGACATCACTGCATTCATAGTATAAAGCAGGCACCCTTGTGAGGTATAGATGTTTTTTTTTTGCTGTGGTATATTTCACAAGATGACTAACACTAGTTAGTTTGGTGTTTATTTTTTCTAGGCCTATGGCAAAGCTGGAGGTAAGCACTCCTTTGTATAATACTTTCTTTATGCCTTTTTATGTACAGTTAGTTTGCAGTTAGTTAGATGAGCTTGGAGGCCTGTAATGATCTTAGATTACGTCTGCTCCAGACACGCTAGTAATTCATGCAGTGTGCAGAATCTGTATGAAAAACTACCATACTCTGTGCATCTGCTGCCCAGGTGATAAGTATCATAACCCCAATTGTAGTACTTACTGTGGCTTTAGCATAAAAATGATCAGGAAAAGGGAGTGCTCTCTCAGGACTCACTGAAAAGGGAAAGATTTGAGACACTGACCTACACTGCCTTTGACTTACAGCTTTTCCTTGCCTATAGATAAGTCCCATCTAGAAAGAGTAATGAGAAACACTTGAGAGAGAGATGCAAAAGGAAGAAGAGGGGTTGTTTTTATCAGGCCCAGGATATCTTCTCAGCTTAAAGGCAGCAGACCCTGAGAGGCCTTTTTGCAGCACCCAGATAAGGCATCTGTATCATCTGAGACCACTGGCATTATTGGCTTGTAGATCACCATATCATTGGATCCAGGAACCTCTTCCTGAAATTGAACGCTTGTCATAACATGTTTGTCTGGATACCCCTTTCCAGGTGTCTGTCTTTGATGCTGATTTTTTTGTTTTCTAGCAGGAATAGGTAACACCCTGTCCTTGTCCTTGAGGGCAACCATGGCCAGAAGACGAAGGTCAGTGACACTCATATCCCATGTTAATGAGACTCAGTAATTCCAACAAAGAATTCAATACATTGAGCTCTGTGTAGTTTTCTGCATCTCATGCAACAGTTAAGTCCCTACACTGCTTCCCCTTATTTCCAGTCTAGAATTATTTCAGTCTGACCCAGGGATTTTTTCAGTTTTTACAAAGCCGTCGGCTTTAGTGGATCAGTCATCATTATCAAGAGTTCTTTTTTTATAGAAAGACTTAAGCCCTCCATAGAGGAACTCTGATTCTCCATAGAATGAAGAATAATCTGTCACCTATGCTTCACCAATGTCACCCCCCTTGACATTAATTCTAACACTGGAGACACAATGTCCTCTGCATCTCCCATGGAAAACATCTGATTTGATGATATTGCATATAAAAGGAAGGATCACATCATATGAGGTGATAAAAATGTCACATGGATACCTCCAAGCAGGGGAATATCCCTTCAGTTAGGGGCTTTTGAAGATAACTTCTTTCTGATCTGTATGATACAACACTGTAAATCCCCTTCTCCAAGGAATTCTTACTGATTCTGTAGAGTCCAGGATTTTCAAAACTTCTTGTATAAAAAGCCTACTCTTGATGCATTGATGGCACATTTGGATCCAGAAAAGTGGCCCAAGCTGGTTCCAGTTGATATTACCTTTTCTAACAAATGGGAGGAGAAGAACTATTTATGAGCTACATTGGTTGCTACCATGGTCTTCACAGCACTTAATTTTTAATTTCATGTAATTAAATATAAATCAATTGAGGGCACAGACAGAAGAGCCATCAGAGAATGCTCATAAAGTAAAACGTCTAATTAGGTAGAAGAACATCCATTAAATGTTAAAATGATGCTGTAGATGGAACATACAGAGCAACATTCATGGGGTCTGTTATGCCAAGACATTTCTGGCTAAGGAATAACCCCAACAAAAGGATGTTAATTTGCACCTGCTGAATGCCCCCTTAAGCAATGATCTGAGCTTTGGGTCCCCAACAGCTAAAGATTAAAAAAAAAAAAAAACTGGATGACTATTTAGTCTGTAAAACCATTATTTTACCCCACTGTACTGAGGTATGACAAAAAATACCCCTCAAGGATATGACAAAAATAATCAAGATTTTAACCACACAGGTCCTCTTATAACTGCTGCCCCATAAATTCTAATGATGAGCCTAGATCCAAAGATGCCTACATACATATTCTATTCACATGCATTACAGATGTATTCTCAGATTTGAGGCAGAAAATACCATTGACAGGTTGACTTCTTGCACTTTGGTTTGGCTACTGCATTCAGGGTCTTCACAAAGTGACTGGCTCAAGTGAAACTATATTACAGAACCAAGGACATTTGTATCTGATATTTCATCTTCTAGAGGAAAGGGCTGTTAGTGGAGGGGAATTCCTAAACACAGTGAGATACATGACATATGTAATCTTGGAGGTGATCCTAGCAAGGTCACGTAAGAAAGTGCCAATGTTACTTCAAGAAAACCTGCAGTTAACATATCCAGTCCCTAGAAGAGAAAATCCCAATTCTGTTTTTGCATTAAGCAAGAATTACAATGATGCAGCAGGTCAAGCTCAAGTTTGGCAAACCAAGGGGAGTCTCTTTCAGACAGCACCGTGAGAACTAGACTCTGTCCAGAGATACTTACGGAGTTCAAGTTCCAGGTTAACCATCCTTAAAAAAACAAACTTGAAAGCTGGTACAACAAAACTGCCAAGTCTACTACAAATTCACCCTCCTTTACCCATCACTGTAAAACTCTGTATACTCATAGCTGGCTGAAACTCCTCCCTCCACCGCTCCTACATTCCACTTATAGCAATACATAATATCATATGCAAACCGTTAGCCTTCCAGTGTCTTATCCCTTTAATCAACATGCTCTTAAAGAACTCTCAAATCAGAAGACAACCCACTCATCACCATAAATAAAGTAAATCCCCAGAACAAAGTCTATACTCCTACTCCTACTCAGTAGCAACAAAAAAAAAGGACCACCCTACTTCTGACTACATAAACTATTTCTAACCTGCCTACATTTAAATGCTCCCTAAAAGAGTACTTTATAAAATCAAGGACCTGCTCCTGAGCCAATCCTCATTGAAATTATAGGATCTCAGGATCATAGGAGATTACTAGGCTATTGACCCAAAGGTCATTTTAAGCCTAGCCATTTTATCCCAATGTAAAATCATGAAAATACTAAAATACCCAAGATTGCATTTAGTGATGACTGCCCATGTCCAAGAGGGTTGTGGGTGCTATCCCCAGTAAGAATTTATGGTGTCCCATTCACCAGTCCAGGTTCATTTTGAACATTGTCATGGAGATGCTCTGTTTCACATGAATTGATAGCCTGTTACAAAGAGATGGTAGTTGCTGGGCGATAAATATGTCCCTCCAGTGTGTCCTATTTAATTCACAGACAATATTTAAGACAAACAGACAAAAAAAGCTATACTTGAAGATTAAAAAAAAAAAAAACTTTTACTGCCATCTCCAGCAAACTAACCACAATAATCCACAAAAGTTCTTGTTCCGCATTAACAGCTTACTTCATCCAGGTCAATCCACTACACCACCCCCTATTGGGGCAAATCCTGACAATCCACAGCAAACTGCAAATGGTTTTAATACCTACTTCTCAGAGACCATCCGATCACTAGCTAATCAACTTACAGCTGATGGCTCTGCTCTCCTGACCTTTGCTGATAACTCTCTTCCAATACTCGACTTGCAACCAGTCCCAACCTCCCTCATTTGCAACCTTTTAAACAAGCTAAAACCATCTACCCCATCAGCTCACCAGCTACCTGCTGAATATCTGCAAAAAGCAGCCAAGGCCATAGCATATCCTATATCACTGTTGATAAATAGAACCATACAAGAAAGCACCATTGCAGCCATCTGGAAAATCTCCCACATGATTCCCCTACACAAGGGTGGAAATTCCATAGAATATTCTAACTACCGTCCTATAGCACTACTCTCCCCTTGGCAAAAATAATGGAAAAGTGCATCCATAGACAGTTACTAGACCATCTATTTCAGAATAATCTTCTGGCTAAGTGTCAGCATGGTTTCAGACCCTTCCATAGCACAACTACTGCTCTCTTATCCTTCACCGACTGCATCAGTTCTAACCGTAATAACAGTGTTCTCTCTTCAGCACTTTTCATAGACCTTTAGAAAACGTTTGACATGGTCAACTATGATCTAATTATTTATATCCTAAAATCCTTTTTCTCTCGATACAATGGCTACTAAATGGTTCCAGTCCTACTTAGACAATAGACAACAGGCTATCCGATGGGAAAACAACCTATCATCTCCCTGTTATCTTATGTGTTCTCCAGGGCTCCATATCAGGCCCTCTTCTTTTCTCAATATTTATCAATGACCTAAACCGAGCTATTCCCTAAGCCAACTGCATACAATATGCAGATGATTTGACAATAATCTGCTCAGCTAAATCTCAATCCCAACTACAGACTCTAACCCAAAAAATGTTTAGTGTAACAGAGAACTGGGTTTTACAATGCTGCCTCCTCTTGAACCCCCAAAAAAACAAACTCTTGCTCTTTACTCCTACCAGGAAGTCACTCCCACTCAGTTTCTCAATCTCATCCAACAGTGGTATACTCATATCTCCTGATCCAACAACTAAACGTTTAGGAGTTAATATTGATAACAACCTGAACTTTGATACCCACATCAATAATACCATAAAAATTGTTAACAAGAAACTAGGATCTCTTTACAGGATTAAACCCTTTCTCTCCCCACTAGCTAGAACCACCATTGCCAACTCTCACCTTATCTCCACACATCTCTATGCTTTTTCCATATGTACAAACCTGTCAAAATATAACCTGAACAAGCTGACCAACTCATATAACAACATTGCTAGATTTGCCACTTTCAAGACCCATCACTGCTATAACCTGAAACAATTAGGCTGGCTAGAGCTCCAGAATCAGATTCACTATAACCAAGTCAACATTGCCCACAAGACCCTCTACCAAGCCACTAATACCCCAATTCCTTCCAGTCTCATTACCCAATATAAAAACATCAAAACATTAAGATGATCTAATAAACTACTTGTACCAACATGTAAATCTAAAAACATGGCAGGAGATGCCTTGTTCTCTAACGAAATGGGAAAAACTGGAACCAACTGACGAACTCACATCGCTGTCTTCTTTTACACTTTTTAAGCACAATTTGAAACTCTGTCTTAATACCCATTGGTTATGTCCCTGTACAAATCCAGACTAATCCTATCTGGCTTCCTTCTCTCTCTTGCTATAGACCTTATATCTGCTCTGATTTCTGTCAGTGTCCACCTATTACTTATCCTTTACAAAGCCATATCTTACCCTTTACAGCTAATTTAACTTATATAGCCAAGTCTTTTGTAAATAGAGTGTAAAATACTTCATGTAATTGCTTCCAACAAATTCTGTATAAACTGTGCAAGTTGGTTTTTTTTTGCAATTGCTGAAAATTTAAGTATGTATCTATACCATAACGTCTTACCTAAATTTATGTTTAAACTGTGTACATTTTTGAACTGTTGAAACCTTAAGTTTGTATCTGTATAATAACCTTTACCTGAATAGTTGTACTAATGTAACTTCTTGGAGCTTATCTCCCCGGGACTCTACTGAAAATGGACATGCATCCAGTTAGACCATCCTGTTCAACAAATGTAAAATAAATAAAATAAATACATTTTGGTCCCTGGAATGAGTAGCCTTAGTTCCATTTGATTTACTGATATGCAGCAAGTTCATTAGATATGGGTCTTGGATTGCTCTATAGGACAGGCATAAGTATCCCGTAAGAATTCTATATGACACGGAGTATAGTGACAAGGACTATAGCTGGTCTGTATAAGGCACATGCTGGAGCCTCTTGATCTTCTTTGTTAGAAACTTTTGAGGTCTCTCCAGTTGCTGCTGGTGCTTTCTATGATATATGCAGAACAGGGCATTATACTCGATTATGGGCCGGATTATTGCCAAGTATAAAGAGGTTATATTCTCTTTTGCTCTCAAGACAATGTCTTTACTAATCTAGTGTGCTATGTAGAAAGTCTTTCTTACTATAGTAGACACATGATGGTTGAAGGTATGGTTGCAGTCAACTTGTGATCCCATGTCCCTTACCAGTTTGTGGGTACTTAGGGTTTTGTTGATTTGATAGTGTGAAGAGACATTGTTTGTTCTGAAGGGAATGATGATGCATTTCTTTGCATTCAGTTTGAGACCGTGACTAATACATCAGTTGTTGGTCTGAGTGAGACCCTCCTGGAGAATGCTGACATCATTTGGCAATTCAATGACTGCACCTACTTTGCAGTCATCTGCAAACTTGGTCAGCCACAGCCCCTTAATTTTGACCTGAACTTCTGAGAGGTATATACCAAACAGTAGGATGCCCAGCACTGACCCCTGTGGCACCCCACTGGCAACAGGTATGCTGGTTGATGGGGAGTCACCCACTTTGATAGCGTGTGTGGTTTATGAGCCAGTTGGCAACCCATAGTACAATGAAGGGATTTACATTCAGTTTGCTAAGTTTGTTGGTAATGCCTGAATGTGGGATTGTGTTGAAAGCCTTTGCCAAGGAAAGGTATGTTGTGTGCACAGATTTGCCTTTGTCAATGGCCCTGGTCACATTTTTAAAGAAGCCCACCAGATTTAGCAGGCAGGACCTACCCTTGACAAAGTCAAATAGGATAGGGTCCAGGGTTTATAGGTTACTTATGTCTTTATTTATGAGGTCCATATTGATACATTCCATGGCCTTAGAGATGAGGTTGGTCAAACTTATGGGTCTGTAATTCCCTGGGTCTGTTCCTAGGTCACCCTTGTGGAGGGAATAACTGTTGCTTTTCTCCATTCCATAAGAACAAAGCCTGTGGTTAGGCTGTGATTGAAACGTATAAACTTAATGGTGATGCTAGTTTGTGTTTTAATCTGTTTAGAAGACAGCTCGGGATGTTTTCTGGTCCAGCAGAGGCTGTGCTTTTTGCCTTGGACACGGCTTTGAAGACCTGCTCTTCAGACATGTAAGGGTAGGGGGGTTTGGAGGAAGGTTTGTGATAAGTTGGGGGGGGGTATGGGAGTGAAATTTTCACCAGACACTTACTCACTGTACTTCACTCACCCCTTTTCAATCTTAGTCAAAGCTCATGATCCTCTCCAGCCTCCTGCTGCACTCCTTTTTTTGGTTTTCCCCATTACCTTACCTTATTCATTTCATCTCAGCAGACCCTTCCTCTACCTCTTTCCCTGTACTCCCTGCAAACCTAAGCTACTAGAAGACCCCCTACCCTGCACTCTTCTTACAATCTCCTTTCTCTCTATTCTTTTTTCCTTTTGTAAACATAATATGAACACCATCTCACACACTAAGACATCACTCAATTCTCCCTCACTGTCTCTAATCATGTAATCTCTAATGTCATTTTTAAATATCCTGTTATAATTGTTTCAGGTCTCATCTATGGAACAAATAATACGACTAATGAGTGTTTTCTCACATATTTTCTCCAGTTCGTGTTATTGCTTTTCATTGTATTCTACTATGAAATATATGTTCTATGTTCTTATTAAATTTTTTCACTCTTACATTTTGTAATGTAATATGATACTTTGTGATTTAAAATATCTCTGATTGTTTTTTTTTTTTTAATTTGATTGTGGAGCTTTTCTCTATGGGCCTTTGCTGAAAATGGGCACGTTCTGGTCCACTCAGACTTTCCTCATAAACAGATGTCAAATAAATAAATAAATAAATAAAATAAATACATAAATAAATAAAGTGGTGCTGCTCCTAAAAAAGAAGGCACAGCACAAAAGAAATAATGGCTGTGCTCCAAATACTAAGTGCATTGAAAACAACTTGGAAGTAGGGAGAGCTCCAAGTGGTCACAGGATACAGCTGTAATGTGTTATGGAACCAAATAGTAAGGAATTTGATTTTTTTCATGCGTGTAGGCCATCAATAATTTCTTAAATACAGTCAGAAATTATCCACCCCAAATAAACTCAGAGTTGGATGACTTGAGCTGGTCAGGAACAGACACACTGGCCATTAGGGAAAGTGGGCCTGAGATGCTTCTCCGTACAACAGACGATAGAGTTATTTCATCGGCACAGCACCGCCACCATACAAAGAGGCTTGGTCAGTAGATGACTTCTCCATTGTCTGGGCACATCTTTTTTGTTATGCATTCCTTCTGTTTCCCCATACTCCCAAAGAAGATCAAAATACAAAGGAGGATGGTCCAAAGATAATACTAATAGCACAGTTTTGCCCTAGGCAGCATTGCTTCTGTCTTCTCTTAGAAATGTTGATAGTCAAGCCATTCAAACTGCTACTGCAAATGGATCTCTTAGCACAAGGCAGTTATGATGTATCCATACCTGAAGACTCTACATCTCACAACATGGGTGATATGACTTTGGTACTTTTTATGCACTCACTCACTGATGATGTGTTAAACATCACAAGGAGTGCTAGGAAGCCTACTGTTAGGAGATCTCATCTAGACAAGTAAAAGCCTCTGCTGCCACAGGAGGAAGCTAACTCAATTTTAAGCCTTGGACCCAATCTTTCTACAATATCTTTTGAGAGATGCTCAGGATGGGGTTGACGTATGCCTCTGGGAAGATATATTCTTCGGCCCTGTCGTTGTTTTTGTCTGTAGACATACATTTCACAACCTTATAACCAGCCTAACAGTTCCTTATTGGATATTACATTTGAGATCACTTAGAAAAGAGATTGATCTTCCTAGAGATTTGAATTCATTTTGGAGAAACTGACACAACTACCCACTGAATCTGCCACAACTTCATTCCTAATTCTTTTGACATGGAAAAAAAAATTGGCTTGCAATGACTTCGGTGCAGAGAATTTCAGATTTGCAAAGTGCTCATGTACAAAGAACTATTTTTGGTGTTCCATAACAGTGCAGTTCAGCTGATAAAAAAAAAAAATCCATTATGCCTAAAAATGATAAATGAAACTTTATAACACCAGGCTGTAGAGCTGCCAGTCTTTTTCCCCGAAACATCTGAGAAAGAATAGCTTTGTCATTCTTTTGATGCACTCAGGCAACTGAAATTATCGAGATAGAAATAAATGAAAAAATATCACAACTTCAGAATGACTTTTTGTATATTCTTTGCAACTAAAACTGAAAAAAAACAGGTTTTCAAAGTAGCAATTTGTAAATGCTTGTAGACTGTATTTCCTTCTGTTACTCTTCTTATTTAAAGAAACTTGAAACACATATTAGATCTTAAATAACTCATGGCACAAAAGCCATTTTAGCCTTTTTTGCGGAGGGGGGTGTGAGTATTCAGTCCATTACAGTGGCAAAAGTCTGGCCTTCTGTCTACATTTTTGAAACATTATGGTTTGGGCATATCCTCTAGTGTCAGGATAAGTTTGACATTGCCATCTTAAAGGATTCCTATAATTAATCTTTCTACCTGCCAAACCTTGTGAACTCTATGAATTATTCCAGCAGTCAGTATTACTACAATAATAATGTTCCATATCATGAAAACAGTACAGTTTTGTAAGGAGCTTAGCATAATAGTTTATTTTGAATGGATCACTGATGCAGTGTAAGTTTCCCTTCCAACTTCCCTTCTTATTTCCTTGGCACGTCCTTTGGCTGGGTCGCATCCCCCTTTAACGAATTCAGCTTTCTTCAAGACTTGCACACCTAACTCTTTCACAAGGCCTCAGGTCCACTTAGTGCAGGATGGACTTGAGTGAGCCCAGATTTCAAGTATCTTTTGAGCGCTCTCAGTTTTTTCACACAGGGGCATTTCCTGGAAGATCTTACCTTTGGTCAGGACTATGCCTAGGGACCAGTGTGGAACCTTCCCCACTGGACAAGAAAGAATTAATGGTGATGTGGGTGGATGCCTGCTTTATACTTGGAATGCATAGACATGCCAAGTACATGCTAGGTTCTGGATGTCAGACTCGACATCAGACCTTCTGAAGCAGAAATCTTAGCAGACAGTAGTAATAACTACTATTACAGTAATTTCCTTATACGACTGTGCTATGCTTATAGGTTCATAGGTTCATATGTGTGTACTAGGCTTATGGCCCTGGAGCCTTTACAAGCCTAGCCCATAGAAGTGCCCTGGCATCATGCTGTGCGACGTTAGTTCCCAGTGCCTGTATCAAGTACAGCCACTGGAGTAATCCCCTGGGGGAACTTTCTATTACCCATCTACTCATCAAGATTTCTCTTGAAGAGGGACAGAGAGGTGCTCTGCTTGACATGTATGGGAAGCCTAGTCCAGAGCATGGGCAGTCTCTAGGTAAGGATCCTGTCCCTCCAACATGATGTTCATCGTGCATACAGCTACAGTAATCACAGATGGGTTCTCTGCCATCAGGCGGTCCCTCGGTCGGCCGAATTCCAAAGTCTAGGTCCGGCGTCGGTTGTTGTCGCTTTCTTTCCTAACGTCAGTGAGGCAGGAGTATATAAGACACAGCCGACGCCATTTTCTTCAGTCTTTTTTGCCGCGCGGTGCCCGAAGCAGAAGCAGTTCGCAAGTGCCAGTCAGCCAGCTCCTGAATTTACGAAAAATTGGAAACCAAAGTCTTCATTAAAGCTAAGTACCCCGTTGGGGAAACTTTTCTTGCCTCAGACCAATGTCAGAAAAAGTTAACAATTGTATTTCTTGTGGGAAGCAAATACCGCATAAGGATTTCCATTCCCTCTGCATACCTTGTTTAGGCCCAGACCACGATGTCTCAGGCTGTCGCTTTTGCGCTACTTTCAATAAACGCACTATTAAGCGTCAGGCGGAGTTCGCCCAACACGTTTTTGGTAAAGCCTTTGATTATAAAATGTCGTCAGAGACTCCGACTACCGTTTTGTCCAAAAAACGCAAGGACAAGGACCGACACGCGAGGTCCGCGGTCCCCACCGACACCATGCCAAAACCGGCTACACGTGGTCCGGATCTCAGCGAGATGCCTATGCAGTCTCTGACTACCGACGACACTTCTTTGGCGGGGTCTTCTGTAACCGAGCCCGCAGGTACCTCGGCCCATACCCAGACTACAACCACCGAAGCCACTGTGAGTGTTGAGCCTCCTAATGTGGACAGGTCCACTTCCACCCATGGTGTCTTTAGGCCCTCATCTTCCTTTTCCATTAAGGCCTTTACTAAGTCCAAATCAGCCAGGCATCCAAAGAGGCCTGTTGCACAGGGCCCATCTCCAGGACCCATGCCTAAAAAGCAGATGCTTAAAATGGCTGAGGATTTAATTAATCTTATCAGGGGTTCCCAACCCCCTCCAGACAAGAGGCCCAGAGTGGAGGAAGATTCTCCCTCTTCTGATCAGGGCTCCATTTTTTCAGATCATTCTGATGTAGAGGAACACTCTTACTCCCCTTTTGAAGATTCTGATGCAGAGCAGTCCATTCCTTCTGTATCTCCTCCTGAGGATTTTTCTTTTGGGGAAACCTTGCACACCTTGAGGGAACACTTCCATTGGGAAGGCCCAAGACTTTTCTGATTCTAAGAAAAGACTTAGGGAATTTCTTTTGTTACCTCAACACAGACCTCTGGCGATACCTCCTGTCTTGGACATACTTGATGATGTTTATTCGGAGGCTTGCCTTAATCCAGATTCCCTGCCTCCTGCCCCAGTCAAGCCTGATAGGTACTACAGAGTTCCTAACTCTCACCAATTTCTTTACAAAAGCCATAATGCTGACCCTGAAACCGTTTCTCAAGGCCCCAAGGGAATGAAGGCCTCTACTGCTAAGAATCCACTACCTTCCGAAAGAGAGTCAAGATCCTTAGAAAGGTGGGGACAAAAGGTATATACCTCGGCCACCCTAGCCATGAGGGCCTTAAATTGTCAGTTTCATATGCTTAAATATCAGCAATTTCTGTTATCACAATTAAGAGATAAAATGTCTCAACCTGAACAACCAGATTTGAAGGAGTTGCAGGATATGATGCATAGTGCACAGCAAGTGGGTAAACACACCTTACAATGTGGCTATGATGCCCTAGAGGCCTCAAGTAGAGCTGCTGTTACAGGATCAGTCATTCGTAGACATGCATCGCTTAGGGAACAAATCTTGCCTGATTATGTGAAAGCTAAACTATTAGATGCTCCTTTACAAAAGGATGTGCTATTTGGTACTAATGCTGAGGAGATACTACGGAAAATGGAAGAAAAGACCAAATCTATGCAAACAGTCAAAGCTTTTCTACAGGTTCAACCACCACGTTTTAGCAGAAACTGGCCTTCTAAAAACTGGTCCTTTCCAGCCACGGACAAGCCCGAAAGAGATAGATACAGGCACACAAGGGGCAGAGGGCAATCACAAGCATCATATAGAGGCAGGCAATGGCAAACTCCAGCTCCAAGAGGTGGCGAAGACAGTGCACAACAATACAGGAAACAAACCCAATGACTTCCTCCTTTCCATGCCAAGCAAGTATCAGCTGGCAGCACCCTTGGGGGAAAGCTGGCATTATTTACAAGAAATTGGCATATTGTCACAACAGACAAATGGATCCTAGACGTTATAAACAGAGGCTACAGATTTCATTTTCACACTCTCCCAAAAATGAGAGGCATGCCAAACCTGCCACACAATCAAAGGGCAGAGGCACAACTGCAAATTTCAAAGCTCATAGACATGAAAGCTATTCAAGAGGTACCTACTCATGAACAAGGTCAAGGTTTTTATTCCAGGCTATTTCTGGTACCAAGGAAAGGAACCGACTGGAGACCCATTTTGGACTTATCCATCCTAAACACATTCTTACTGCACCAAAATTCAAGATGCTCACATTACAGCAGCTTCTTCCCCTGCTGGGCAAGGAGTTTTGGCTGGTAACATTGGACCTCAAGAAGGCATACCTGCATGTCCCAATCAGACAAAGCTGCAGAAGATACCTCAGATTTCTTGCAGGTTCAATACACTATCAATTCTCTGCATTGCCCTTTGGCTTATCTACTGCCCAGAGTATTCACGAAATGCCTGGCATCAGTAATTGCCTACTGCAGACTTCAAGGGATACAAATTTACCCTTATTTGGATGACTGCCTGATCCAAGCGGACAGCAAACACATACTTCTGGAACATCTGGCTTATGCAACACGGTTACTGAATTCTCTGGGATACACAATCAACAAAGAGAAATCCAGGCTAACACCATCTCAGAAAATAACTTTCCTGGGTGCCAACTTGGACACAAACACCCAGATGGCCTATCTTATGCCAGAAAAACAGGGGCAACTAACTCAGTACTTCAAACACTAGCAAATTGTACCAGGCTTACTGCAAGGAAAATCCTGCAGGCTCTGGGCTTCATGGCATCTTGCATTCTTTTAATCCCATGTGCAAAGTTGCATATGAGGAAACTTCAATGGTACCTAAAAAACCTATGGTCTCAACACAGCTACAGTTTGGAAACAATAATACCAATAATTCCATGTTTGCAAAAGGAATTTCTATGGTGGGCCCAAACATGTCAAACAAACACAGGTCTTCCATTCTGCAAGCCTCAAGCAAATCAAGTCATCACAACAGATGCCTCAGATTACGCCTGGGAGGTGCACATGACAGACAGGTGCATTCAGGGCAAATGGTCCAAAAAGGAAAAGCACCTTCACATCAATCAAAAAGAAATGCTAGCAGTGATAAATGCAATTACAGCTTTCAAGGACCTCCTGCATCCAGGACAATTATTGATAAGAACAGACAACACCACAGTAATGTGGTACATAAACAAACAAGGAGGAACACATTCATACCCCCTGTGCAGACTAGCCATGACACTTTGGAACTTGGCTCTGGAATGGCAAATCGAACTTCAAGCACAGTACTTGCCAGGCTTGGAAAACACGCTGGCAGACAATCTAAGCAAAAATATGACAGATCCACATGAATGGAAGTTGCATCCTCAAGTGTTTACAAAGATAATCAAAGCGTGGGGGAGGCCAGACATAGATCTCTTCGCCTCCCACAGGAGTCATCAATTGGAAAAATTTTGTTCAAGGACCTTTCATCCAAAGGCCTGGAGAGTGGACACCCTTTCATTCAGTTGGACAGCATGGACAGTTTACGCTTTCCCACCTCTGCCTCTCCTGCCCAAGGTGCTCTTGAAAGCAAGAGCAGACAGACCGAAGATGATACTGATTGCTCCAGACTGGCCAAGACAACACTGGTACCCACTACTGAGGAGCCTAACACATACTCCTCCCTGGCCCCTACCTCTAATGCCTCTTCTGCTGACTCAGCACAGCTACAAAACTCTTCACAGTCAGCTGAAAACACTCAATCTCACTGCATGGAAAATTCCTTAACACCACAACAGACTCTACTCCCCAAAGAGGTGCAGGATGTCATTTTGGAGGCCAGAAGGCCATCTACTAGAAAGGCTTACTCCGCAAAATGGAAACGGTTTTGCTCTTGGAATGAGATAAAAGGCCAGGACCCTAAAAAACTGAATTTGCCTCAAGTATTACAGTATCTTGCTGAGCTGCTGAACAATGGTCTTTCATTTTCCTCCATAAAAATCCATGCCTCAGCCATTTCTGCAGAATACAACACAGATCCACCCTTATTCTCTCACCCACTCTTAAGACAGTTCCTCAGAGGGGCTAAGAATATAAGACCACCAAGGAAACAACCAATACCAGCCTGGGATCTTAATTACATTCTAGAAAAATTAACATTGCCTCCCTTTGAACCAGCTGCTTCAACAGATTTGCAATACTTGTCCTGGAAAACAGCTTTCCTTCTGGCCATTTCCTCAGCTCGTAGAGTATTGGAGCTACAAGCCCTCATGGCTGTGCAGCCCTTCCTCATCTTCCATCAGGTTAGGGTTTCCCTTCGAACCAATCCGTCATTTATGCCTAAAGTGGTATCCAGGGTAGCTTTAAATCAAGCCATACACTTACCTACCTTTTACCCCAATCCTCAAAACAAAGGGGAAAGGCTCCTACACTCCTTAGACATCCATAGACAGCTATGTTATTATTTGGACAGAACAAAGCCTTTCAGGAAATCAGAACAACTCTTTGTGTCCTATGTTGTAGGAGCTCAAGGGAAGCCAGTTACCAAACAGACAATTTCTAAATGGATAGGCCACTGCATACAGTTTTGTTACTCCTATCATGAAAAACCTGTCCCTACAGGCATCAGATCCCACTCCACCAGGGCCACAGCTACCTCTACAGCCTTCCTCAGAGGAGTTCCTATGAAAGATATTTTGGAGGCAGCCACTTGGAGTTCTGTGCATACCTTCACAAAACACTACCACCTGCCTTTATATTCCAAAACTAGAGCAGGCTTTGCCACTGCTGTGTTGCAGGGCATTCTGGCTCATCCCAGTTCCACCTAGTGACTACCACCCTCTGCATAGCTTTGGGATTCTACCCATCTGTGATTACTGCAGCTGTATGCACGATGAACATAGTACAGTTTTGTACCTACCATAAATGTAGATGTTTGAGTGCTAATACAGCTGCAGTACAGGATGTTCTTCATTCCACATTGCTGCAGTCCTTACTATTGGGGTAGTCCGCTGTCCAGTCGGCCCGAATACCAAAGTATATGGCTGACGTCGGTCAGGGCGCATTAGACTGACGTCAGTACGTCAGGGTACTAATGCGCATGACCGACGTCATATCCTCTGTCTTTTTTGCCGCATGGTCCGATGCAGAAGCAATTTTGCGAGTGCAGGTTGGCGTTCTGAAAGTTTCTGAAGTCAGAGTTTCAGACCGAATCAAAGTTGGCTAAGTACCCGTTAGAATATTTTGGTTTTTCTTGCCTCAGTATTTAACCGGATGTCAGAAAAAGTGAATAACTGTATTTCTTGTGGGAAACAGATACCTCATAGGGATTACCATACTTTGTGTATACCTTGTTTAGGGCCTGAGCACGGCGTTGTTGGATGCCGCTCTTGTGCTAGATTTAACAAACGCACTATTAAGAGAAGGTTAGACTGTGCCAGGTTAGTGTTTGGGAAGCGTTGTAATTATAAAATGCCGCCGGATGCTCCGGCCGGCTTCGACTAAAAAGCAAAGATAAAGCAGCAAAGCCCAGGGTGGAGGAACCGACAGTCCCAGACGTCGGTTCTTTGGAAGGCTCAGTGGAGCCGGAGGTTTTGCCAGGTGTTTCTTTGGAGTCTCAGGGAGAGACTTTACTGTTACAGGATGTATCCTCTCAGGAACTAGGCCAGGCTGAGGGACTTCTCAGGTGGCTGTTCTTCCCTCTCTTCCTAAGGTGGTTAGAGCCTCCCCTTCAGTTTCCAAGGCTTCTTTGAGGGGCAGGCCAAGTTTAGCTTCTTTGGTGATTTCTCCTAGTGGTTCAGCATCTTTGCCTAAGAAACATATGCTTAAAATGGCAGAGGATTTGATTACTATGATTAGGGTTCTATGCCCCTCCTGATAAGAGGCCTAGGGTGGAACCTGAGTTTGAGAGTTTTGAGCAATGCTCGAGGCTTCGGAGTCTTCAGCTGAAGACTTGCAGGAGTACCCTCCTTATTCTGATTCTGATGTGGATGATTCTACTCCTTCTGCTTCTCCTCCTGAGGATTTTTCATTTTCAGAGACTCTACATTCCATGAGGGAGCATTTTAAATGGGAAGGTCAAGATTTCTCTGATTCCAGGAAAAGGCTTAGGGAATTCTTGTTTTACCCCAGCATAGGCCTTTAGCTATACCTCCTGTTTTGAATGTGGTGGAAGATGTGTTTGCAGAGGCTTCCCTGAATCCTGATTCTTTGCCTCCTGCCCCAGTTAAACCGGATAGGTATTATAGGGTGCCTGAAGCTCATAAGTATCTTTTAAGAGTCCTAGGGCAGACCCAGAAACTGTCTCTCAGGGGCCTAAAGGTGTGAAGGCCTCAGTTGTTAAAAATCCTGTCCCTCCTGATAAAGAGGCAAGGGCTTTGGATAGATGGGGAAAGAAAGTGTATACTTCTTCCACTTTAGCCATGAGGGCGTTGAATTGTCAGTTTCACATGTTAAAATATCAGAATTATCTTCTTTCACAGATGAAATCTAAGGTGGATGCTCTGGCTGAAGGTATTGAGTGTAAAGAGTTGCAGGATTTAGTTCATGTGTCTGAACAGGTGGGTAAACATTCCTTGCAGTGTGGTTTTGATGCTGTGCAGGCCTCCTCCAGGGTGGCTGCCACTGGTTCTGTTCTTCGTAGGCACGCCTGGCTGAGAGATCAGAATTTAGCTGAGCATGTTAAGACAAGGATTTTGGATGCTCCTTTACAGTCTGATGTGTTGTTTGGTTCGCCTGTGGAAGCAGTTTTGAAGAAAATGGAGGACAAGGCTAAGTCTATGCAAACTGTTAAAGATTTTTGCAGGTGCAGCCTCCAAGTTTAGTAGAAATTGGCCTACTAAGGGATGGACTTATCCTGCTTATGATTCCCAGTCTAGGGGTAGGTCTAGACGTGGTAGGGGCAGAGCTCAGGGTTCTTTTAGGCCTAGGACGGGGAGTTCCCCTGCTCAGACTTCTGGTGAGGGCAGGGGTCAGTCCTTTCGTAAGCAGACCCAATGACCTGCCTTTTCAGCTGCCAGTACGTTCTCGCCTGGCAGCACCTTTGGGAGGAAGGCTGTCTCTTTTCAAAGAAAATTGGGATTTAATTACCCAAGACAGATGGGTTCTGGATATTATTCACCACGGTTACAGGTTTTATTTCCATACCTTGCCTCCTTTCAAAGGCATGCCAGACATTCCTCCTCTTCAAAGAACAGAGGCTCACAAGCAAATTTCTCTGTTGCTCCAAATAGGGGCCATTCAGTCAGTTCCTGTGCCGGAAAGGGGCCTAGGATTTTATTCTCGCCTGTGCCTAGTACCAAAGAAGGGGAACACGTGGAGACCAATACTGGATTTGTCTATCCTCAACACTTATCTGGACATTCCCAAGTTCAAAATGTTGACGTTACAACAGCTTTTACCTCTGCTGGGCAAAGATCACTGGATGGTAACTTTAGATCTCAAGGAAGCTTACCTTCATGTGCCAATAAGACTAAGTTGCAGGAAGTATCTGCGTTTTTGAGCTGGAAATTCTCATTATCAGTTCTCTGCATTGCCCTTTGGCTTATCTACTGCGCCCAGAGTATTCACAAAGGTTCTGGCTCCAGTGATAGCTTACTTCAGGCTAAAAGGAATCCAAATCTATCCTTACTTGGACGACTGCCTGATTCTGGCTCAAGAAAAAGAAGATCTTCTACAGCATCTGGAATATGTCATAGCAGTGCTAAGATGCCTAGGGTATTCTGTGAACGAAATAAAGTCCAGTCTAGTACCCTCTCAAGACATGTGCTTTCTGGGTGTGAGACTGAATACAGCAGCCCAGATGGCCTTTTTAACCCCGGACAAACAAAAGAATCTTTCCAGTTACTTCCATCATCTATCTCTTCAGTCCGGGCTGACTGCAAGGACAGTCCTGCAAGCCTTAGGGTTCATGGCATCTTGTATTCTGGTGCTTCCCAATGCCAAACTGCATATGAGGAAGCTACAATGGTATCTCAAAAATCTGTGGACACAGCACTGCCAGGATTTGGACACTGTCATTCAAATAATACCTTGCATTCAAAAGGAATTTTTGTGGTGGGCTCAGGAATGTCACCTAAACAAGGGACTCTCTGTGACCCGGCCAGAGGCAAGTCAGATTCTAACGACAGATGCCTCAGATATTGCTTGGGGAGCTCATCTAAATGGAAAGTGGATACAAGACAAGTGGCCTGCCAGACTACAGCATCTACATATCAACATGAAAGAGATGTTAGCAGTTCAGTTTGCATTAATTGCTTTCAAGGAGTTACTTCTTCCAGGGCAGGTGTTGATTCTAACAGACAACACAACTGTCATGTGGTACATCAACAAACAAGGGGGAACACATTCTTACCCATTGTGCAGACAAGCAATGATTTTATGGGAGACTGCGCTCAGTCTGCAACTAACTCTTCAGGCAAGGTTTCTGCCGGAGCACAGAACTCCTTAGCAGATGTATTAAGCAGACAAATCATGGATCCCCACGAGTGGAAACTGGATCTTCATGTATTTCAAAAATTGACAGTGTCATGGGGAACTCCAGACATAGATCTGTTCGCTTCTCCACTAAACCACCAGCTGCCAAAGTTTTGCACGAAGGGATTTCATCACACAGCTTGGAAAGTGGATGCTCTTTCTTTCAGTTGGAAAAATCTTCATGTGTATGCCTTTCCACCTCTGCCTCTTCTTCCAAAGGTGCTTCTAAAGGTCAGACAAGACAAGCCAAGGATGATTTTAATAGCTCCAGATTGGCCTCGGCAGCACTGGTACCCATTACTGAGGAGTCTGGTAAGGAAGCCTCCATGGCCTTTACCCTTGATTCCACACCTGTTGTCTCAGAGGGACGGTCATCTGCTCAATGTCAAGCTTCACTCTCTACATCTAACAGCCTGGCATATTCTGTTTTGAAAGACAGCAGGTCTCAGCTTCCTCAACAAGTTTTAAATGTGATTATGGAAGCCAGAAGACCTAGTACAAGGAAAGTGTACGAGAAAAATGGAAGAGATTTTTGTTTTGGAGTGCAGCAAACAATTTGGAGATTACTGAGCCAAATTTGAGTGTGGCTCTTCAATATCTTACTGAGTTACTGGACAAAGGTTTGTCTTTTTCTTCCATTAAGATTCATGCTGCAGCAATTTCAGCTCACTATGATTGTGACCCACCATTGTTTTCGCATCCTTTGTTCAAGCAATTTCTTAGAGGGCAAAGAATATAAGAACCCCACGTAGAGCTCCTACTCCTGCTTGGGATCTCAATTTTGTGTTGGAGAAACTTACTCTACAACCTTTTGAGCCTGCGGCTACTGCTGACTTGAAATACTTGTCATGGAAGACTGCTTTTGTTGGCCATTACTTCTGCAAGAAGGGTTTCTGAGTTGCAGGCCCTTATGGCAGTGGAGCCTTTTTTGATTTTTCATAAGGATAGGGTATCTTTACGTACTAATCCTTCCTTTATGCCTAAGGTGGTTTCTAGTGTGGCTTTAAACCAAACTATTCATTTGCCTACCTTTTATGCAGATCCCCAAAATAAAGGGGAAAAGATTTTGCACACTTTAGATGTACACAGGCTATTGCGTTATTATTTGAGCAGGACTAAGGATTTTAGGCAGTCTCAGCAGTTGTTTGTTTCTTTTGCTTTGAGTTCTAAGGGCAAGCCTGTGTCAAAACAAACTATTTCTAGGTGGATTGGGTGTTGCATTGCATTTTGTTATTCCCATCATGGCAAGGAGATTCCTGCTGGGATTAGGCCTCATTCCACTAGGGCTACTGCCACTTCCACAGCATTTCTAAGGGGGGTGGCAACTAAGGATATTTTGGAGGCAGCTACTTGGAGTTCAGTGCATACTTTCTCTAAGCATTATCACCTTCCTCTCTACTCTAAGTCTAGGGCTGGTTTTGCCACAGCTATTTTGCAAGGCATGTTGTCAGTTCCTGCTTCCTTATGATTTGCCAGCCTCCCTTACCTCTGCTTTGGGATTCTACCCAATAGTTAGGACTGCAGCAATGTGGAATGAAGAACATAGTACAGTTTTGTACCTACCATAAATGTAGATGTTCGAGTATCCACATTGCTGCAGTCCAATTTACCCTCCCTCCTTCCCCTCTGTGTTTAGGGGTGGTTGTGTAGGTGAGGTTTTATTCTGCTAATTGTGTATATATTATATATATATTTTTGGTGCTGGTATTTTGGGAGTTTTTGGTTTTTGGCCTTATCTTTTCAGGGTCTTCTGACATCTGGGGCAAGAAAAGACTGAGGATATGACGTCGGTCATGCGCATTAGTACCCTGACGTACTGACGTCAGTCTAATGCGCCCTGACCGACGTCAGCCATATACTTTGGTATTCGGGCCGACTGGACAGCGGACTACCCCAATAGTAAGGACTGCAGCAATGTGGATACTCGAACATCTACATTTATGGTAGGTACAAAACTGTACTTTTCCCTCCCTCCTTCCCCTCTTGGTAAAGGCCTAGGACCTAACCCCTCTTCATACAACCTGATGGGGTTATCCTTCTATGGTATATTTGCTTGCAACTATTGATTTTTGATTATATTGCATTTCATGTATATAAATATAATTTATGTATTGCCTTCCTTCTGGGGGCACCTGACATCTGGGGCAAGAAAGATTGAAGAAAATGGCGTCGGCTGTGTCTTATATACTCCTACCTCACTGATGTCAGGAAAGAAAGCGACAGCAACCGACGCCGGACCTAGACTTTGGAATTCGGCCGACCGAGGGACTGCCTGACAGCAGAGAACCCATCTGTGATTACTGCAGCTGTATTAGCACTCGAACATCTACATTTATGGTAGGTACAAAACTGTACTTTCTGTTGATTGTGGTAATGAGGTTGAGTTTTCTGGAGTGTGTGGTGCAGAGGGATTGGCATTTCTTTAGATGTAGCATTTCTAACAGAGCTGGGTCAGACATGGCTTTGTAACTCAAGCAGAGATCGCATCTAAGTAGGAGATATGAGACAGAGAATAGCTGGAGTAATTTGAGTCTGACTGTGTAGGACATGTGTTTAATGCCTAGGATCTTCTTCATGAGGTACTTCTGTAGCCTCTCCAGCTGTTGCAGGTGTCCAGTGAGGTACATGCCAAATGGGGCATTATACTTGATGATTGGTCAAATGAAGGAAGAGTAGAGAGAGACGATTATCTCTTTCTTCCTGGATGCAAAACCCTTGGTAATGAGATGTGCCACACAGAAGAACTTTCTGACCACAGTGGCAATGTGGTGGTCGAAGGAGAGGTTGCTGTCAACCTGCGTCCCCAGATCTCTTATAACACCTTCAGTTTTCAGTGGGCTCCCATCGATGTGGTAATTAGTGGGAAATGAGTTTTTACCAAAGGTGATGATGACGCATTTTTTGGCATTTAGCTTAAGGCCATGGTCTTGACACCAGTCATTGGTGTCAGTGAGGCCTTTCTGTAGGATGTCTGCATCACTTACGGAGTTAATAATGGCTCCCAGCTTGCAGTCATCTGTGAACTTGGTCAGCCAGAGTTCCTTTAAGTTGGCCTGGACTTTTGAGAAGTAGATGCCAAACAGGAGAGGACCCAGGACCGATACCTGTGGGATTACACTCGTGACTGGTCGGCAGTCTGACTTGGAGTTTGCTACTTTCACACTGTGTGTTCTATCTGTGAGCCAATTTGTAACCCACCTAATGATATAGCTGTTGATGCATAGTTTGGTGAGTTTATTAGTAATTCCTGAGTGAAGAATGGTATCAAAGGCCTTGGCCAGATTGAGGTAGGCTGTATGCACTGCCTTACCTTCATCCACAGCCCTGGTGACTGACTCAAAGAAGTCAACCAGGTTGAGCAGGCATGATCTCCCTTTCACAAAGTCAAACTGTAAGGGGTCCAGAGTTTTGAGATTTCCTATATCTTTGTTAATCATGTCCATGATGATGCTTTACATATCAGACTCATCAGGCTATTGGGGCGGTAATTCCCAGGGTCTGTAGTCACACCCCCTTTATGGAGAGGGATGACTGTAGCAGTGCGCCATTTTGATAGGGACAAAGCCTGAGGTGAAGCTGTGACTGAACAAGGCACACAGATGTGGTGCCAGTTCATTTTGTAGTTCTTGTAGAACACAGACAGGGATATTATCGGTCCCATGGAAGCTGTATTCTTGGCCTTGGACAATGTAGCTTTAACCTGTGCTGCAGTAATGCTGGGTGCCTGAAATTCTTCCAGTATTGTGATTGGTCCTTTGGGGGGGGGGTAGGTAAAGTTGGCACTGAACTGTCGGTCAGTATGTTGGCAATATCTGTTGGCTCAATATAGGAGGTACCATTGTGCAGTATCTCAGAGCAAATCTGGGCATCTGGAAGTTCTTGATATAACTATAGAAGGCTTTGTGATTGTTTTTAGTCTCTGCCACAATTCTGCCTTCATAGCTGGCTTTAGAGGATTTTATGAGGGATCTCAACTTTTCCAATCTTGGGATTTTAATTTTTTCTGCAACAGTTTCTTCTTTCTGTTGTAGAGTTTATTAATGGCAGAGGACCACTAGATCGGTTTCTTTTTTTGGAGGAGACTGTCATGGTTCTGTTGGGTATGGCTAGTTCCATGCATTTATGTACATGTTCGTACAGTACATTGGTGTAAGATTTGGCAGTCATGCAGCTATTTTCCATTGGCATGGGTGCTGTGAAGTTAGCCACCTCTGATGTCCTTCAAGGATGCATCTGCAGTCATCACATATGGGTTGTCCTGCCTCAGGCAGCCCTTCGGTCGGCCGGATTCCAAAGTCTGGGTCTGGCCTCGGCTGATGTCGCACTTTCCCCAATGTCAGAGTGTCTGGGGTACAAAAGCATCAGCCGACACCATTTTCTCCAGTCTTTCTTGCCGTGTGGTGCCCGAAGCAGAAGCAGTTCGCAAGTGCCGGTCGGCCAGCTCCTGTGATTCAGCTACTGAAGACTTCGAAAAAGCTAAGTACCCCATTGGGGACTCTTTCTTGCCTCAGCCGATGTCAGATAAAGTTAATAATTGTTTAACTTGTGGGAAACAAATACCTCATAAGGATTTCCACTCTTACTGCCTCCCCTGCCTAGGCCCAGACCACGACATCTCGGCCTGTTCAGCCTGTGCTTCCTTCAACCGACGAACTCTTAGACGTCGGTCGGAGTTTGCAGAGGAATTCTTTGGGGCTAGTTTTGCTTAGAAGATGCCGTGGACCGACATTTAGTTAAGCGGAAGGACAAGGACCGACACCGCGGTTTCGGCTGAAACCATGGTCAGGCCTACCATGTCTCGGTCTCGGCTGAAACCGAGTCCTTGGTACTTCCGATTAAAACCAGCAGAACCCACTCGATTGCGAGGGGCAACGCCCAGCTACCTTGGCCCCGGAGGCCCTGGCCGAGTCGGTTATTGAATTACCTACTGAAACTGGTGTCCAGGAACCTTCCAACACCATTCCTTTAGACAAATCTACTCCTGCACGTGGTGCAGCCAGACCTCCTGCATCCATGTCCATTAAGGCTTTCTCTAGGGCTAAAGCTGCTAAACTTTCTAAAGCTTTGCCTCCCAAGATTACCTCTCAGAGACCCTCTACTGGCTCACAGATTCTTAGCTTAACTGAGGATCTTATCTCCTTAATTAGAGGTTCTCAACCTCATCCGGACAGGGGCTCACAACCACCTCCAGACAAAAGGCCCAGGGTTGAGCCCTCTGACCCCCACTCCTCAGATGAGTCCTTTGATGGCTGTACTCTGTCAGACCACTAGGAGGAGGCTTATTCGGCCTATGAGGATTCTGATGCTGAAGAATCTATTCCCTCAGCCTCCCCTCCTGAAGAGTTTTCCTTTGGAGAGACATTACACTCTATGAGAGAACATTTTCAATGGCAGGGTCAGGAATTCTCTGATTCTAGAAAGAGATTAAGGACCTTTTTACATTTACCTCAGCATAGGCCTTTAGCTATACCTCCTGTTTTGAATGTCATTGATGATGTGTACTCTGATGCTAGTACAACCCTGACTCTCTCCTCCGGCTCCTGCCAAACCTGATAGGTACTACAGGGTCCCGGACTCACATCTTCACCTGTACAAGGCCCACTCTGCTGATCCAGAAACTATTTCCCAGGGCCCAAAAGGGGTTGCAGCTGCCACTGCTAGAAATCCTCTACCCTCTGAAAGGGAGTCCAGAGCTTTAGAGAGATGGGGTAAAAAAGTGTATACGTCTGCAACTCTTTCCATGAGGGCATTAAATTGTCAATTTCATATGATATAGTACCAAGAGTATTTGTTAGATGAATTGCATAAGAAACTGTCTTCATCTGAACCCCTTGATCGCAAATCCCTTCAGGATCTGGTACATAACTCCCAGCAGGTTAGTAACCATTTCTTGCAGTGTGGTTATGATGCATTGGAAGCTTCATGTAGGTCAGCTATGACAGGTGCAGTCATACGTAGGCATGCCTGGCTGAAGGAACAATCTCTGCCAGACCATGTTAAAGCTAAGCTTTTGGATGCTCCTATGGAAAAGCAAAAATTATTTGGTTCCACGGCTCAAGAGGTCTTAAAGAAATTTGAAGAAAAGGCAAAATCTGTGCAAACAGTCAAAGTCTTTCTGCAAGTCCAACCACAGAGATTCAGCAGAAATTGGCCTACTAAGAATTGGCCCTTTCCGGACTCAGACAGATCTCAGAGAGGCAGGAATAGGCGTGCCAGAGGTAGAGGGCAAGCTAGAGGCTCCTACAGAGGCCGTCAATGGCAGCCTCCCAACCAGAGAGGTGGTGCAGGAACTACAACTGCTACACCAGGACAGACTCAATGACTTTGTTTTGACTCCGCCGACCAGGGCTCAATTAGAAGCACCTTTGGGTGGAAAGCTTTCTTTATTTGCAAAAAAATTGGCACAGTATTACAAGGGACACATGGACACTGCAAATAATAGACAAAGGATACAGGTTCCATTTCCACACATTGCCAAAAAGAAAAGGCATGCCAGACCTGCCACCAAATCAGAGGGCAGAGGCTTTGAAACAAATTTCCAACTTAATACAAATTAAAGCTATAGAAAAGGTTCCTCTTTCAGAACAAGGCCAAGGATTTTACTCCAGATTATTCCTTGTTCCAACAAAAGAAAATCAATGGAGGCCTATTCTTGACTTGTCCGCACTGAATACTTACCTCATTGTGCCAAAATTCAAAATGCTGACTCTACAGCAACTCCTTCCCATGCTGGGCAAGGGGTCTTGGCTGGTGACTCTAGACCTCAAGGAGGCATACCTGCATGTCCCTATCAGACAAGGTTGCAGAAGACACCTCAGATTTCTTGCAGGGTCAGAGCATTATCAATTCTCAGCATTGCCCTTTGGCTTAGAGTTAGAGTGGTGTAGAGTTTATTAATGGCAGGACCACTAGATCGGTTTCTTTTTTTGGAGGAGACTGTCATGGTTTGGTTGGGTATGGCTAGTTCCATGCATTTATGTACATGTTCGTACAGTACATTGGTGTAAGATTTGGCAGTCATGCAGCTATTTTCCATTGGCATGGGTGCTGTGAAGTTAGCCACCTCTGTTTTTAAGAGTCCAAAGTCAGCTTTGAAGAAGTTTTTCAAGGTAATTGAGATGTGAATTTCCATGGTGATTAGTTTATGGTCAGATCTGACCAGGGAGGGATTGACTATTGGTGTAGAGCAACAGTCACCCTTGTTAGTAATAACCAGGTCAAGGATATTGCTTCCTCTAGTTGGGGTCAGGATGAGCTGATTCAGAGCATTGGAACTGATGAATTACAGGAAGAGTTGGGTCAGTGTACTGGTGCTTGAGTAGTTTTCCCAGTTGATTAAACATAAATCTGAGTTGCAGATTCTATATGGCTGCTATACACTTTGAAAGGAAAAACACATCATCATTTCATCATCATAAAGCAAACTTAATGGAACTAATTTACTAAATTCAGCTAAACCATTTGCAGATCATGAGGAGGTGTATTACTGTCTTCACTGACTGCAGCTGTTACACTATATTGATTAATCATATTACAGTAGATAACATTTTCCAGTGGAAGATCCTACTGAATCATAGCCATCCCCCAGTGGAAATAATTTGTTTACAGCTGAGCATCCACATATCACTGGACTTCAGCAAGACAAACTGGTACATCTTGCAAAGAAATAAGCCGCATATTTCAAGTATGAATTTCACAGGCTGACGGGTCTACACCAGTGTGCAGACTACAGATATGCATAAACTTTAAAGAGAAAACACCTGGATTGAACATTAACATGAAACTGCTGATTTGGCAAAGTGGTATGTTGCTCTGACTGTAGTGCACATGGTCCTGGGTTCAAGTCTTGGCAGTGAAACGCATGGTGGTAACACAACATTAGGGTGGGAGGTTGGTATAATGGTTAAGGTGCTTACCTTACAGACACAAGGTGCAAGGTTTGATTCTTGCATGGGGTAACTGGCTGGACTTGAAATGGCCCACAAGGGCAGTTAGTCTAGCACTAATCTATAAACCTAAGTATCTGACATGGGGACATCAAGTGTACCCTTACACAACCAGAACAGAGAGAGTCAGCCCTAATATGCACATGCAACATTAATTCCTGTTCTTTTATGTTATTATGATCATGCAGATTAACAATGCAATCCCATTTAACCCAGTTTTACACTCGACCCTCTAGATTTTTACACATTACTGTAAAGAGGTTCTCTGGTTTGATCCTTGGCTCCTAGGTGTGCGTGTGGTGTGCCTTGTGGAAGGTTGGGCGCCGGCTGGCTCAAACGAAACCCAAAACTCCTCTGCTCTCTACTGTGCGGACAAGGTGATCCGCTGTGGCGACCCCTAACCGAGAAAAGCCGAAAGAAGAAGAAGAAGAAGAAGACTGTAATGGCAAGTCTCTGTTAACATCAACTCAATCTGTTTCTCCTCCTGTATTCCTTTTACCAGTCTCCCATAACTGTATTAATCTAACTACTCATTCATCACTCTAATAACCCTTTGAGTTTTCATAGTTTGACAGATGTAGTTGTCACATATATCTAGTTTAAGCCACACTTATTACAGTGGATTTCTCAATACAGCTGATGTAACTTTTCATCCCATCCTAACAAATATGTATGTTGATATTTCTTTATCTAACCTCTCCTTATGAGACCACTTATTCCATTCTTTTTATAGTGGATACACTTTTCACACTTAATATTTCTTTTGAGAATATTGCTACAAGTGCCAGTTTTCAGATTACTTGCTTATGTTATTGCATTATCACCCCATTTACAGTTTATTTTCAGCTAATATTTACTCTTATGTGTACTGCTGTTCTGTTGATGTTAATTACATTTTTATCCTACCTTCTAATCTATGTTGAATCTGAAATTACTATACATTAAAATCTGTTTGTACTCATAAAGTGACTGCTATAATTTCTCTGTAAATATTTCTTTTACTAATTAGTTTGTTAAGCTTTTCTACCTGTGCCTCTGTTGAAAAGGGGTCATGCATGATCCAGTCGAACCTTCCCAGTAACTGAATACAAATTATGTAAATAAATAAATAAATACTTAAATACCGTTAAAACAGGTGAATGAAATGAACACTTAGCTAAATGAAAAGTCTATCAAACAGCAACAGGAACAAAGATAATATGAAAACAAGGTAGGAGATTACTCATCACATAGTAAAACAAATGACAACCAGTGAAACATACAACACAGCTAGTGAATCAAGTGACTATAATTACTCATTATTAAGGTCTCGTACAAATCAGCAAAAGGCTATCTTAAAGCCCCAGCCCACTGCATGATAATGAAGACACAATGGCATTTTGTGCAAGTAATGGGAGATTCTGACATATCCATTAATTTTCATGTTCATGTCCGTGGCTTCCTTTCATGCAGTCTCCCACCCAGCCACTCACACCTTCATATGTGTTCCATATAGTTGTATTAGAACAGATACAGTTTCAGATGCCCAAAGTAGGTCACTTCTTCCTGAAACATGATATTTTGCAGGACAAACCATGCCCTCAACCAATGCAGAATATATATTCCACTTTTTTCGTCAAAATAATGAGATTTTGTTATTTAAATTGTTATTCTTAGTGTTTCATGTCATATTATGGTGTTCGAAAAATATATAGAGGAAACAAAGAAAAATTTTTTTTGAAATATTGACATTTTGACAATGATATTTATTTATTTATTTATTTATTTTGTTAGACAGTATAAAACAAATCCAAAGTATGGGTCAAATTCTCGATTTTAGTTCCAGATTTTGTGGAACACTCACCGAACATTGATTTCCTTGCTGAGTTGGATATATGACTAGACTCTTTGTTTACCAGGCGTTGAATGTGTGCTCACTGATCTCTCCCTCTAATTCAGAAAAAAACTGTTTTTAGGATGGGGGTGAGAGTGTATGCTGTTAAATCGTTCAGGTGAGAATGATGGATAAACTGGCAAAGTGTTCTAGCAGATAAGATGTTAGTGTAAAATACTTGAGAATTGTAGCTATGTAACAGGCAAAGTGATTAAAAATGAGAGATGCAGCTAATTTGCATAAGGACTGACACAACATGTGTGAAGTGTACCTTTGAAGAACTTCATTAAGAAAGGCCTACTGTTCTGCAAGCCCTGTAGATGTGTTGCAGATGTCTGGTGGTATGTAGCAGGAGGAGGACAATATGCCCTCAGGGAAATAATGTCAACATGGGAGATACAAATGAAGTAATAGGGGGAGGTGGCCAGTGAAATCTTTTGGTAATAGTTGTTGCATAACAAAGACAGGGCTGGGGAAAATGTAAAGCACAACAAATGAAACCGGCTAAGCAAAGTACATATTGCAACCCAAAAATGGACAGAATAATTAAATGCAAGGGAAAGACACACACATTCAGAAAACATCAAGAAGTAGTAAAATAAAACATTAAATAGTAAATGGAGAAAATTATATGTAGGCATTTTTGGGAGAGTGACAGGAACAGGAAATGCAGAAATTACTGACAGCAGTAGAGGCAGCGACAGTAACATACCTATATAAGCAGGAAGGGAAATGCAGGAAAAAGTGAATATATACTTCCTGTTTTTTTATAGAATATGCAGTCTGTAGGAACTATAGTGAGCCTGAAAGAGATTATTGTTAAATAAGGATGTCTTTGGCTGTGATCTATTGAAAAGTGCAAATTTACAAGAGGTCAGAAATGTGTAGCCTATACTATGATTTTTCTCATAGCGAAAACTAAAATTGTTGCTGTTTTTTATTATTTGATGTAGTAGGAGTCAGAATGAGAGCAGAGAAAAGCAAGCCTACCTTATAGCTACCAGAATTGCAATTTATAGTAAATTATTACTTAAAAGAGTATCACGCAATGCTTTAGAATAGTGCTAAATTAGTAACATTTGTTCGGTATGTCTCTTTGTAAACAGGAGAAGTTTTGCAATCTGGGAAACAGACACACATTATGAGAGCTACAGATACAATTCTTGATCTTTCATTGCACAGCTGACAGCTAGCAGCCTAAACTAATATTATCAGTGAGCATAAATGCACATATAGCACTGAACTAGCTAGTACGTTAGGTTTTGCCTGATAAGGACATTTTCTGTGTGAGCAGTATAGACAAAACAAAGCTAATACAGCAAAAAAGCACTTCAGCCACTGAATCTGATAATGATTGGTGCAGCACTGCAGTTATCATTACAGACAAAACTATAAAATAAGGTAAAGTTAAGTAACACAGCAAATGGCCATGGGTAGATAAGCTTAGTGCTGAATAATTTTCAGTAAAAATGAAGCATTAATGTGCTGTGGGGTAACAAAACAGTGACTTATTATTCTGCACTGCATGCCATGAGTGGATCCTTACTGACAGTATCAAGGTAACAAATGATGCAAAGCACTGACATCTGAACAAATCATTTTAGTGGAGGGCAGTAGTATATTTGGCAAAGTTAATCTACACAGCATCAGTGCTCTTTCGTGGAAAGATGAAAAACATGGCACTGTTTGAGGATGGCAGCAACAAATGTTAACAGCACAGCAGAAGAAGAAAAAAAAGATTGTGTCACAAATATCTTTCTCTGTCTCTTTCTCTCTCTTGTTGGAAGTCTCTGCGATTTCTTGTAACTTGGTGTCTTACTTGGGGAAATTCCGCTGACTATAGACAGAAAATGAGAATGCATGAACAACCTTTTACCCTGCACTGCATTATTATTATAAGAAATGCAATTGCATGTGCTGTTATCAGGAATAATATATAGTTGTGGTCAAATGAAAAAAAAAAGAAAAGTTCAGCTACCTTGCCTAAAAATAAAGACAAAAATAAGCCAATACACTTTGAGAACAGTCAAAGAAAAAATAATGCACTTTTTAGAAGGCAGAATATATGCCAGAGAACTAGTAGTGTGTGGACCACCTGGGCACATAATGCAACACATCATATTATGTTATATGTTTTTTTCTAATGCCCATTCATCCTTGCCTAAGAGCAATATTTCTAAAACCCTTATGACTTAGCTTTTGATTTATGCACCTGAGACCTGACGTGATGAGCAGCCAGAAAGTTAACAATAGCATTTATTGAAAACTAGCATTCTAATGTGTATTGCTCTTACACTGTGTTACGTATACCAAAAAAACTTAGTTTATGATGAATATCCCATGAGTTCAAGATCTATGCTATAGTATAATAATTAATTTTACACAGCGTTTGTTTTGTAAACAAAACTCACATTCACTGAAACAGCATTGAAACCCACATTCAAAGAAAATGCATCAGGACTTTCTCAAATCATATGCCCTACGCACACATTTTAGGACCATGTAAAAGTTCTGTGATTCACTTACCTGATTGTATTAAATTATAACCCTAGTATAATGTAGCACCACTTGTTAGACCATTTTTTAAATTTATAGTTTTGAACATTTTTCCAGTAAGCAATGAAGCAAAACAGATGAACCAATAATGTTAAAACTGACCAGTTCAGAACTTTTCAGCCATAAAAGACCACCCAAATTTCTGTCATTACAATCCACCAATATCAGTCAATATGAAAAGTCTCTGCAGAAGTAAAATTCATCTGAATTATTCTATATCAAAGAGGCCTGTAACTAATGAAAAGGTTGCTGCTAGCAAACAACTTTATATTTCAGTGTTTCATCTACAAATTCAGTGCCTGCTGCCCTCGAAGAATAAATTACATATAGGTCCATAGGTTGGTAGTAGGCTATCGCACCTAGGGTCTATACAAGCCTAGCCATAACACTTTCCTGGCTATTTCTTCCCAGAATATGTACTTCCCTGGTCCCCTGTCTAGCAGGGCAAGTGACATGATCCCCGGTGTGAATTTCCCATCCAATCATCAGGGTTCCTTTTGAAGAGGGCCAAAGAGGCGCTCAGTTTGACATGTATGGGCAGTCTATTCCAGAGTATGGGGAATCTCTGGGTCAGGAACCTATCCCTCCAGCATGTTTTGTTCATTGTGATGACCAGGTTTAGATCCCTGGAGCATGTGGCTCTGAGGAATTGGGATTTCTTTAAGTGTAGAATGTCCAACAGAACTGGGTTTGACATGGCCTTGTACGTTAAGCAAAAATCACCTCTGAGTAGACGATATGCAACAGAGTATAGCTGGAGTTTTTTTAGATGGTCAGCATAGGGCATCTGCTTTAGGCCTGTGATTCTTTTAGTGAGGTATTTCTGTGGCCTTTCCAGTTGTTGCAGATGTCTTGTGAGGTACATACCAAATGGGGCGTTGTACTCTATAATGGGTCTAATGAGTGATGAGTACAGTGGGACAATGACCTCCTTTTTTCTGGATGAAAAGCCCTTAGTGATAAGATGTGCCACATAGAAAGATTTCCTAACTGTTGTGGCTATGTGGTTATCGAAGGTGAGACCATTGTCCATCTGTGTCCTTACGTCCCTTATCACACTTTCAGTGTTTAGTGTATTGCCACTTATGTGATAATTCATGGGTGCATGCTTTTTCCCAAAGGGGATAGCTATACATTTATTGGCATTGAGCTTGAGCCCATGGCTCTGGCACCAGGCATCTGTTTCTGTAATGCCCTTTTGTAGAATATCTACATCATTTGGGGATTCAATAGTGGCTCCCAGTTTGCAGTCATCTGCTAACTTTGTTAGCCAGTGTCCCTTAGTGCTGGCCTGTACTTCAGAGAAGTAGATGCCAAACAAGAGCAGTCCCAGGACTGAACCCTGAGGTACTCCGCTTGTCACTTGAATGGAGCTGGATTTTGAATCGGCTACTTATATAGTGTGGGTTCTGTCAGTAAGCCAGTTAGCAACCCATCGAGTGATGTAGGGATTAATGCCCAGCTTAGTAAGTTTATCTATGATTCCAGAGTGGGGGATGGTGTTGAAGGCCTTGGCAAGGTTCAGATAGGTTGTGTAGACTGCCTTACCTTTGCCCACAGCTCTGGAGGCTGATTTGAAGAAGTCAATCAGGTTGAGGAGACAAGATTGGCATTTTACAAAACCAAACTGGGTGGGGTCCAGTGTTTGAAGGTTGCCAGTGTCTTTGTTTTTTTAGGTTCCATGATAATGCTTTCCATGGCTTTGCATATCAGGCTCGTCAAACTGATGGGATGATAGTTCCCAGGATCCAAGGTGGATCCCCCCCTTGTGGAGTCGGATAACTGTAGCTGTGCATCACTCAGTGGGCACGAAGCCTGAGGTGAGGCTGTGATTAAACATGATGCTTAGATGAGGTGCCAGTCCATTTTGTAGTTCATGTAGTACACAGCCCGGGATGTCATCTGGCCTCATGGATGCTGTATTCTTAGCTTTGGAAAGTGCATTTTTACCTCTGTGGTCGTGAGTACCGGAATTTGGCAATCTTTTGGAATTTAGATGGGCCCTTTAGGTGAGAGGGGGTAAAGTTGGCACTGAATCGATCTGCCAGGATATTGGCAATATCCTTGGGATCAGTATATTTAATGCCATTCTGTTGTAGCTCAGTGCAGATCTGAGCATTGCTATTTAGATTTTGACATAACTATAGAATGTCTTGTGGTTTTCTTGGAATCTTTGGCAATTTTATTTTCGTAACTAGCTTTGGAAGATTTTATGAGGGATCTCAGCTTTTTACTGAGGCTGGTAAGGGAGTTTTTTGCTTCCTCAGATTTTTGTCTTTTCTACAACAGTTTCTTCCTTCTGTTGTATAGTTTGTTTATGGCAGGGGACCACCAGATCGGGTTCCTTTTTTGGAGGAGACCATCTTGGTTCTGTTTGGAATGGCATGATTCCTGCACAAGTGGATGTGCTTGTACAGTGCCTTAGTGTAGTATTCAGCGGTCGAACTTTCTGTTCCCGTGTGCATGGGTGTCATGAAGATTGTCACTTCTGACTTGAGTAGCATGAAGTTGGCTTTGGAGAAGTTTTTTATGGAGGTTTCCCTACTGAGGGGGTGGGGGTGGGATGTGAGTGTCAAGGGTGATTAGTTTATGGTCAGGCCTGACCAACAAGGGGGTGACTAGTGGTGTGGAGCATCGATCTCCCATGTTGGTAATGACCAAGTCTACGATATTTGAGCCCCTGGTGGGACTATGGATTAGTTGGTCCAGGGTGTTGGAATTTATGAATTCCAAGAACTGTTGGGCAAAGTTGTTGCTACCTGAGTGGTTTTTCCACTTAATGACAGGTAGTTGAAATAACCCAGTATTACGATGTTTGGTTGTATCTTAATATTATCTAGTATGTTTAGAAAGGTGTAATGAGAATCTTGGGGCATGGTGGGGGATCTGTATCAAGCTACAATTTGGATTGCAGTCTTACCTAGTGTTAGTTGGACCTGTAGAATTTCAGATGCATTGTGTTGGGCAACTAGCCTGGAGGTATGAATATCCTTTGTGAATATGGACACTCCCCCACCTTTAGTGCTTTGGTCCTGGTTTGGTGGACGAAAAGTGTGGTAAGAGTTGTAGCCTGGTATTGCAGGGGTGCTCTCTGGAGCCTTGAACCAGGTCTCAGTTACTGCACAGATATTAATGTTCTCCATTTTGTAACCCTTGTAACCCTGACTAACCTTTACTATAACTGTTATGCATTCTCTCTTTTCTTCTTCTTCCATTCTACCTCTCACTCCTTGTTTCTTATTTCTGAAGAAATTAGAATGTAAGCTAAGTAATCAAGTTATAATGATTATTCTTTTGAAGAGTTTTAACCATATACTATCTTAAATCACTATAACTTGCTCTGTAAATAGAAATGATCTGAAAGAATGTGCTAACAGTGAAGTGACCAATATTATCGGAAGTCCTATATATATATATATATATATATATATATATATATATATATATATATATATATATATATCTTTATGTCTTTCTAACTGTTTGGAGCTTTTCTCCCCAGGCCTCTACTGAAAAAGGATCTGTATCCAGTTAGACTAGCCCAGTAAACAAATGTAAAATAAATAAATAAATAAATAAAATAAAATTTTTAGGAGTGCCTCGAGAGAGTGCATTTTGAGGTTTAGATTTCTAGCATTGAGTAGCATTACCTTCAGATTTTGCATGCTTATATCTGTTACGGTGGTGGTTTTGTCCTTTGAGCCTTGCCTAAAAAAGGCACTATAGGGATGGCAATTTAGCCAGTAACCTGAATCCCAGGATCAGCAGGTGCAGACCATCTCTGGCAAAGCATCGTGGATTGTCAATCACGTCGTCCCAGGCAGACAGATACTGGATCCCCTTTGACTGACACCAGAAACTTAGCCAATTGTTGAAGTCAATCATTTTGTCCTTATACTGTGGTATCATTCTGGGTGAAATCAGGATACTGCTCAGGGCTAGGGTCATACCTGCCTAGGCCATGTTTCTTTTCATATAGTCCAGGGAGGTATGTCTCAAGTCATTCACTCCAATATGATCAGTGACATAGTCGTATTTGTACTTGTTTTGGAGTGACTTGAGTGCATGTGTTATGTGGTGGATCCTGGCACCCTGACAGGCAGCTGACAGTAATTTTCTCCTTGCTCAACCTGGTGAGTGGGACATCAGTGTGCCTGACTATAGAGTCACCTATGACTAAAGTGCTGAGTACATTGTTTTGCCTTAGGGGCTGTTGTTGGGTGACACACTGGTATTTTGAGCTATGTGTCACTTTGGTTGTGATTGGTGTTTGTTTGCATTTCAGCTTCGAAGGTTCTTGTTGCTTGGACAGGTTAATTTTAAGGGCCTCCGCATAAGTGGGTTTAGTGTTACTATGTGTGGATGTTGGTGGCATGAGTTTTGAAGGGCTATGTTTTTCTTGAGGTGTAGTGCAGGTGTTAACCTTCTCCTCTTGACTATCTAGCACAATCTTGGCTGGAAAGAGCTTTGCTTCCAGTTTGACTATGTAAGTGCATCTCTCACAGGTTGTAGTGTTGGGTGGTAGGAAAAGAGGGTTGTCTGTGTGCATGAGGCAATTGCTGCATTGCCCCAGTATGCCCAGATTCACCAGGTGGACAGGAGAAATCACCGGTAGCTGACCCTTGGACATGCTTGATTCGGTGTTTCTTTTGTAAAGTACAAGAGCTGTTTTCCCTTACCTTGGCAAGGTACTTTGCAATTATTGGCTGTTTAGTGCCTACAATTAATTTTTCTTTATTAACAAAGAGAACTGAGTGCTTGTATCAGTTTAAGGCTTCCTAGTGCTTTCCAGCAGGTTTTATAGCAAGTGCTAGTCACAGGGATTCAGATTTAGTGCTACTACTGAGAAACCAGCTAGTTCTAAGGGAAAATTTGAAGAGCAGATTTTTGGGCACCGGGAATAGTTTAAAGTGCTAGACTAATAAGCTAGTAAAAGTGCAGGAGAACAGAACTAATAGATCTAAGGGAAAAAATTGAAGAGCACTGCCCAGAAGCTTACAAAAAATCCTGGATACAGCAAATCTATATCTGGGCTACACTAGTTCAAGGAAAGGTAAAAAATATTTTTTTTTCTTTTTTTTTTTAAGTAGAAGGTGAAGAGGCAGACGATAATGAGATAATTCAGTATGCAGAAACTAAAGGGGAGGCCATTGTTCAGTTCTCACTATTAACAATAGAATGAGCTGATGTAATGTGACTGGGGGGGTGTCCAGTATCAACTTTACACCATAGCGGCAAATCAAAGCCACCAAGACATAAGATCATCACAAAACAGGGTGGAGGAGTGGGAAAAAGCAGTTGTACAGATTACAGAGATATTATGTTACATTAAAAATGATAAGATGTTAATATTGCAATAGAGAATGGATGGCAAACTGAAAACAGGTTCATGTCTGCCTGAGTTTATCACTCAGTGATGTATGTACTGTCTCTTTTTTGGTATGTGGAGCTTTTCTCCAAGGTCCTCCGCTGAAAATGGACATATATCCAGTCAGACTATCCCAGTCAACAAATGTAAAATAAATAGTTACAAGGTATCTTATTCAAAGGAGGACATACTCAGGACTGCAGCACCCCATCCCTTTAAAATACAACATAGTATCAGCAATCCATCTACATGCTGTGGGAGTAGGAGCCACAGCCTTCTGCATCAAAAGGCAAGTATGCTACTTGTTATGCTACTAACACTGCTTTAAAATTCACACACACACACACACACACACACACACACACACACACACACACACACACACACACACACACACCTACACCTCCATCTTACACACACACATGTCATACCTCTCATCCTCTTAGGACAAGAAATCTGGATAAAGCCTGTCATAATGGGGAATGGACAAAGGCCCCAAACTAGGGACACATTCTAAATATTGCTGTTATAAACTTAGAAAGTTGCTAGAGTAACATGATTTAATTTAGAATGTATTTTTTGAAGGATATGAAATCTGAAACTGAAATGCATGTCATTATTTAGTAACTTTAATCCTTAGATCCTCCCAGTGATTTGTCTAAAAGAAAAAATATATATACTAGTCTAGTCCAGATACAGATTTGCTGTATCCAGGACTGTTTGTAAGCTTCTGTGCCCCCCAAGCCTTTCTGTGTTGGAGGGAAGCATTCTAGCTTATCAGTGGGAGTGGTAAGCACTAGGTAGCATATCTACCACAAGATCCAGGTACAGATTCTTAGTTTTAGCACTTGAATTTGCTTATTCATACTCAGCACTTGTTCAGAACTTGTTGTTAGCACTAAATAAGCTAAAAATTACTACAGCACTCAACCTTCCTCTTTACCTAGAGGAAAACAATTTTTGTACTTACTTTCCTCACTTGCTTAGAGAAAAACAGCTCTTTTACTCACTTTCCTCACTTGTCTAGAGAATAGTAGTTTTTCATTCAGGCATGTCCAAGGGTCAGCTCCCAGTGTTCTCCCCTTTCTAGCTGATGAATCTGGGCATCTTTAGGCAATGTAGCAATTTCCTTATGTACACAGACAACCCTCTCTTCCTACCACCCAAAACCACAACCTGTGAGAGATGCACTTATCTAGCCAAACTGGAGGTAAAGCTCTCTCCAACCAAGACTGAACTTGACAGTCAAGAGGAGAAGGTAAACACTTGCACCACAACACACTCATCACATAGTCCCACTAAATGTACACCACCAAAATCCACACATAGAAACACAAAAACATTCGCAGAGGCTCTCAGTAATAATCTGCTCAAGCAACAGAAACCTCCAAAGCAGAAACGCAAGCAACATCCACCCCCCAACACAACCCAAATGACATATAGCCCACAGACTTAGTGTGCCAATAAACCACAATCCATAAAGCAAATCAATGTGCCCAACACACTAGTCATAGGTGACTCTATAGTCAGGCACACTGATGTTTCACTCACCAAGCTAAACAAGGAGGTTACTGTCAGCTGCCTGTCAGGTGCCAGGATCCGCCACATAACCCACGCACTCAGGTCACTCCACAACAAGTACAAATATGACTCTGTCATTGTCCATGTTGGTGTGAATGACCTGAGACGTACCTCCCTGGACTACATGAAAAGAGAGACATGGAAGAGCTCTCCGATCTTGTAGCCCAGGCAGGTATGACCCTAGCTCTGAGTAGCATCCTGCCATCACCCAGAATGATACTGCAGAACAAGGACAAATATAATTGACTTCAACAATTGGCTAAGCTTCTGGTGTCATTCTAAGGGGATCTAGTATCTGTCTGCCTGGGATGACATGGTCGACAAACCACAATGCTTTGCCAGAGATGGCCTGTACCTTTCGCCCCTAGGATTCCGGATAATGGCTAAGGCTCTTGCCGCCCCTGTAGTGCCTTTTTTAGGCAAGGTTCAAATGACAAATTCACCACCGTAACAGGAACAGCAAAAACTGAGGGTAATGCTACTCAATGCTAGAATTCTAAATATCAAAATGCACTCACTCGAGGCACTCCTTAAAATGGAAAACATCGATATCTGTGCAGTGACTGAGACCTGGTTCAAGGCTTTAGCGAGCACCCCTACA
Organism: Protopterus annectens; assembly: GCF_019279795.1. Lineage (NCBI taxonomy): Eukaryota > Metazoa > Chordata > Ceratodontiformes > Protopteridae > Protopterus > Protopterus annectens. The sequence goes on along the minus strand of NC_056730.1, from coordinate 228,396,428 downwards.
TTACCAGGCTATTACTCATACCACACTTTTCGGCCATCTAACCTGGATCAGAACATCAAAGGTGGAGGTGCGTCCATATTCATTAAGGATATCCACACCTCCAGGCTAGTTGCGCAGCATAATGCATCCGTGGTCATCCAAGTGCAACTAACTCTGGGAAAAACTGCAATCCAAGTTGTAGCTTGCTACAGATCCCCACCATGCCCCAGGATTCCCACTCCTCTTTTCTTGATATACTGAAAAATATTAGGATTCAACCAAACACCCTAATAATGGGCAATTTCAACTACCCCACCATTAACTGGAAAAACTACTCATGTACCTACTCCTTCACTCAACGCTTTCTGGAATTCATAAATTCCATTGCCCTGGATCAACTTATCCACACCCCCACCACGGGCAACAATATACTAGACCTAGTCATTACCAACATGAGTGACCGGTATTCCACACCTGAAGTCAGCTCCTTGTTGGTCAGATCCAACCATAAGCTAATCAACCTAGATATCCACATCCCGTCCCCACCCACCATTAAGGAAACCACAGTAAAAAAAATCTCCAAAGCCAACTTCATGGTTCTTAAGACAGAAGTGATGACACCCATGCAGATGGACAATACAGTTACGACTGCTGAATCCTACAAAAATGCACTCTACAAGCAGTTACACGAGTGCATGGATCATGCTAGCCCAAACAGAAACAAGATGCTATCCTCCAAAAAAAGAAAACCAATCTGGTGGTCTCCTGCCATAAACAAACTCTAGAACAGAAGGAAGAAACTGTTGCAAAAGAGAGTAAAATCCCATGAGTGGAGGAGCTCCCTGGTCAGCCTCAGTAAGAAGCTTAGATCCCTTATAAGTTCCTCCAAAGCTAGCTACAAAAACAAAATCACCACTGATTCTAAGCACAACCACAAAGCATTCTATAACTATGTCAAGAATCTCAATGGCAACACCCAGATCTGCTCTGAGTTACAGCACAATGGCATGAAAATTGCAGAACCAACTGATATTGCCAACATCCTGGCAGATAGGTTCAGTGCTAACTTTACCCCCCTCTCATCCTCTATAGGGCCCATATCTATTCAGGAAGAATGTAGAGTCCCTGTAATCACATCTATGCAGGTAAAAGCTGCACTCTCTAACACCAAAAACACAGCATCCATGGGACCGGACAACATCCCAGGCTGCGTTTTACATGAACTTCAAAACAAACTGGTTCCCCACCTTAGCACCATGTTCAATCATAGTCTCATGTCAGGATTTGTGCCCACTGAATGACACACAGCAACAGTTATCGTATTCCACAAAGGGGGAGCCACCACTAATCCTGGGAACTATCGCCCTAATAGCCTGATGAGCCCGGTCTGCAAGGCCATGGAACGTATCATCATGGAACACATAAACAAAGACATTGGTAACCTCCAAACTCTGGACCCCACCCAGTTTGGGTATGTGAAAGGCAGATCATGCCTTCTGAATCTGATCGACTTCTTTGAGGCAGTCACCAAAGCCATAGACTAGGGTAAAGTGGTTCACACAGCCTATCTTGACCTCGCCAAGGCTTTCAGCACCATCCACCATTCTGGAATTATAGCTAAACTCGGTAAACTAGGTATAAATCCCTACATCACAAGATGGGTTAGCAAGTGGCTCACTGACAGAACCCACACTGTAAAGGTTGCAGACTCCAAATCTGACTTCAAACCAGTGACACGTGGAGTACTACAGGGTTCAGTCCTGGGACCTCTCCTGTTTGGTATCTACTTCTCTGAAGTACAGGCTAACACAGAAGGCCTCTGGCTAACAGAGTTTGCAGATGACTGCAAACTAGGAGCCATTGTCAAGTCCCCAAATGATGTGGACATCCTACAGAAGGGCCTCACTGAGACAGATGCCTGGTGTCAGAGGCATGGCCTCAAGCTCAATGCCAAAAAGTACATTGTCGTTGTCTTTGGTAAAAACTCTGTACCCATGAACTACAACATAAATGGCAGTCTACTTAATGCCGAATGTGTGATAAGAGACTTTGTGTCCCAGGTGGGCAGAAGTTTCTCCTTTGATAATCACATCACCACAGTAGTCAGGAAATCCTTCTATGTGGTACACCTCTTCATAAAAGGGTTCTCATCCAGGAAAAAAGAGGTAATTGTTTCCCTCTACTCAGCACTCATTAGACTCATTATAGAGTACAACGCCCATTTTGGAATGTACCTCACAAGACGTCTGCAGCAGCTGGAAAGGCCACAGAAGTACCTCACAAAGAGGATTACTGGCCTCAAACTGAAGCCCTACACTGACCCTCTCAAAAAAAGTACAGTTGTGTACACTTACCAGAAGTGTAGATGTTCAACTGTATTCACTGTTGCAGTCATCACATTTGCGTTATCTGCTTTTCAGTAACCCTCAGTCGGCATGAATATCAAAGTCTTGGGTCCTGCGTCAGTTGCTGTCTCATCCTCTGTGACGTCGGGTAGTGAGGGCTATAAAACATGCAGCCGATGCCATTACATCAGTTTTTCTTGCCCCAGATGTCAGGTGCCCCCCTTAATGGGAAGCAATTAAATATATATATATATATATATATATATATATATATATATACAAGGTTATACCTCCAACAAAAAGCAAATACACCAAAAAGCTTTTAAGTATAGTAAAGGAGAGTAGAGGTATAACCAAAAGAGGTCAGGGGGCTGGAGGGAGGGTAACCAGGACTGCAACAGTGAATACACTCGAACATCTACATTTATGGTAAGTGTACACAACTGTACTATGTTTTTCATGTTTCACTGTTGCAGTCATCACATTTGGGTAAATTCCCAAAGCTAAGGATGGGAGGAGGAATTTAGATAGCATTAGGACCAGCTATAAGGCCCTGCAAGACTGCAATGGCAAAACCAGCTCTGGATTTAGAGAAAATTGGCAAATGGTAATGCCTGGTAAAAGGATGTGCAGAACTCCAGGTAGCAGCTTCTAGGATGTCTCTGGTAGGGACACCTCTGAGAAAGGCTGTAGAGGTAGCTGCAGCCCTGGTTGAATGGGGTCTAATCCCCTGTGGGATAGGTTTTCCATGGTGCTTATAACAGAAATGAATGCAATGGCCTATCCATTTAGAAATGGTTTGCTTTGAGATACAATTATTGACTTTTACTGACATCGGTTTAGAGCAAGAAAAAGTTTCTCCAACGGGGTACTGAGCTTTAGTTCAAGACTTCGGTTCTAAAGCTCGAAAACAAAAATTTCAGGAGTTGGCTGACCGGCACTTGTGAACTGCTTCTGCTTCGGACACCGCACGGCAAGAAAGACTGATGTAATGGTGTCGATTGCATGCTTTATACCCCTGACTACCTGACGTCACAGAAGATGAGACAGCAACCAACGTAGGACCCAAGACTTTGATAATCAGGCCAACTGAGGGCTACTTCAAGCAGATAACCCAAATGGGATGACTGCAACAGTGAAACATGAAGAACATCTCCAGATTTACTCTGAAGCATATCACCTACTCCGAGGAGATCTCTGCCTAACATATAAAGCTATGTTAAACCCAGAGCTGTTGGACATGCCACACATAAAGAAATCCCAATCCCTCCAAGCTGCATGCTCTAGGGACCTAAACATTGTCACCACAATAAACAGGACATACTGGAGGGATAGATTCCTGTCCCAGAGACGTCCTATACTCTGGAACAAGCTACCCATCTATGTCAAGCAAAGTTCCTCATTAGCACTCTTCAAGAAAAATCTTGATGAGTGGATCGGAAATAGGAAATACACCCCAGGGATCACTTCTGTGGCTCTGCTCAACAGGGGCACAGGAAATTAACTTTCTTGGGTGGCGTAAGCCAGGGAACATTGTTGGCTAGGCCTACTTAGGCCCTTGGGATGATAGCCTAGTACCTAGCTATGAACCTATGAACGTATGAGGATCAGATCAAAAAATAAGGCAAAAATCTGGACATTCTGTGAAAATCTGTAAAGTTGAGAGGTAAGACACACAAATACACCCCCTACTCCCTCTTACACCCCCATACCTCTCAACCTCTTACAGCAAGAAATCTGGACAAAGCCACAAAAAACAGGGGCCTAAGAAAGTTGATAGAACAGCAAGTCTTGCATTAGCATGAATTATCTGAAGAAAATGAAGTTCAAATGCCTGCCATTATTTTCTGACTTCATCCCCCAATGATTTGCCAGTGATTTGCCAAAAAAACACAATTTTATGAGAAACAGACTGTAAAAATCTAGACATTCTGTAAAAATCTGAACAATTGAGAGGTATAACCCCCCACATCCGTCTTGCACACACACACACACACACACACACACACACACACACACACACACACACACACACACACACACACACACACACACCACACACACACACACACACACACACACACACACACACACCCCTGCCTCCGTCTTGCACACACTTATTTCTTACAAACAGACACACAGACACAGACACACACACACACACACACACACACACACACACACACACACACACACACACACACACACACACACACACACACACACACACACACCTACCTCTCACTTGTCCATTCATGGTCTGCAGTCCAAGTGTCTTCTGGAATTCAAATTCCATGTACATGGAAGATGAAGATGTTCTTCGTGTTTCACTGTCTCAGTCATTACATTTGGGTAATCTGCTGGCAGGTTGCCCTCAGTCGGCCTGATTAACAACGTCTTGGGTCCTGCGTCAATTGCTGTCCTTCTTCCATGATGTCAGGTTGTCAGGGGTATAAAACATGCAGCCGATGCCATTACATCAGTCTTTCTTGCCGTACGGTGCCATAAGCAGAAGCAGTTCACAAATGCCGGTCGCCCGACTCCTGAAATTTTCATTTTCGAGTTTCAGAACCGAAGTCTTCAACTAAAAAGCTAAGTACCCCATTGGGGAAACTTTTTCTTGCTCCTTACCGATGTCAGTAAAAGTTAATAATTGCATTACTTGTGGGAAGAAAATAACTCATAAGGATTTTCATTTGTACTGTATTCCTTGCCTAGGCCCTGACCACAATGTACCTTGCTGTGGGTTTTGTGCTGAATTTAATTAATGCACTATTAAACTTCGGTATATTTTTGCTTCTAAATATTTTGGATCACGCTTTAATTATCCAGAAATGTCGTTGGTTAGCAATCCGACTACCGGAATACCTAAAAAAACGCAAAGAAAAAGACAGAGACAGGCTGCTGAGGTCCAAAACTGACGATGACGCTTCTCATAAGCCAGTCACCAGTTCGCCGGTACTCAGTGAGGCACTTTCGCAGCCCATGATACCCGCTACTTCTGATTCGCAGGCCTCTACTGAGACCCATTTGGAGTCCGGTATGCTGCGAGATGCTTCAATTATGGAACCTGCGGATGTCTCTACTTTAGATGGGTTCGGAGCCGCTGTGCAGGCACCGGCTTCTGAGGGTGTTTTCAGGCCAACAGATTTGTATATTAGACTGATGCCATCTTCAAAACTAAGGCCAAAATCTAAATCTATGTCTAAAAAACTGATGCCTGGGCCACATGTGCAGGCCCCTATGCCTAAAAAAACAAATGATCAAAATGGCTGAATATTTAATTACTTTGATCAGGGGTAGCCAACCCCCCACCCCCCTTCTAAGAGGCCTAAGCAAGACATTGATTATGAATCTTCTGAACAGGATTCTATTTCTTCTGACACTTCTAATGAACAGGATTTGTCTATACCCATTTATGAGGACTCTGATGCAGAAGATTCCATTCCTTCTGCTTCTCCCCCTGAGGATTTTTCTTTTGGGGAAACTTTACATACCCTACGGGAACATTTCCACTCGGAAAGTCAGGATTTCTCAGAATATAAAAAGAGACTTAGGAATTTTCTTCTTCTTCCTCAACATTGGCCTTTGGCTATACCTCCTGTCCTAGACATTGTTGATGATGTTTTTTCAGAATCTAGTATGGCTTCTGATTCTATGCCTCCGGCTCCTTGTAAGCCAGACGTCTACTACAGGGTTCCTGACTCCCACATATTCCTTTTCAAAAATCCTATTGCAGATCTTGAAACCATTTCTCAGGGTCCCAAGGGTATTAAGGCTTCTACTCCTAAAAATTCTACCCCTTCTGATAGAGATTCCAGGGCGCTGGTTAGATGGAGTAAGAAGGTTTACACTTCTGCAACCTTGGCAATCAGGGCTTTAAACGGTCAATTTCATATGCTTAAATACCAGCAGCATATCATGGGACTGCTTAAACAGAAAAAGATGTTAATTTCTGACTGTGTGGAGAATAAAGATTTACAGGATTTATTGCATTCAGCTGAACAAGTTGGAAAGCATACTTTGCAATGTGGTTTTGATTCTTTGTAGGCCTCTTGCAGGGCTGCTGTAACTGGCTCTGTGCTAAGAAGGCATACTTGTCTCAAAGAGCAAAGTCTGCCTGATCATGTTAAAGCAAAATTGTTGGACGCTCCTTTACAACAGGACCATCTATTTGGTAGTAAAGCTGAAGAAGTTTTAAAAAAGATGGAAGATAAAGCTAAATCTATGCAAACTGTGAAAGATTTCTTACAAGTGCAACCTCCAAGATTTAGTAGGCACTGGCCTACTAAGAACTGGACCTTTCCAGTTCCTTCGAGAGCCACTCAAGTCAAACCCTGACATTCCAAAGGCTCCAGGTTTCAGTCACAAGGGACTTTTAGAACAAAACAATGGGGTGCCTCCTCCTCCAAATCTGGAAGCAACAAGACACCTCCCTATGGTAAGCCGTCTCAATGACTTCCCTCTACACTTACCAAGCACTTACCTTTCAATCGCCCCTTAGGGGGGAAAACTGACACTTCATGTAAGTAACAGGCAACTTATAACCCAGGACAAATGGGTTTTAAGTATAGTATCCCAGGGATACACATTTCATTTCCACACGTTGCCAATCCAAACGGATGGCCAGACCTGCCCCCAAATCAGTGGGCAGAGGCCCAGAAACAAGTAGTGTCTTTCATCAACATGGGAGTTATTCAACCAGTCCCAGAAGTGGAAAAGGGACAAGGTTTCTATTCAAGACTTTTCCTGGTACCCAGAAGAGACAAGTCATGGCATCCAATTCTGGACTTATCTACTCTAAACACATTTCTGGACATTCCAAATTTCAAGATGCTGACTCTTCAACAGTTACTTCCTATGCTAGGCAAAGATGCCTGGTTGGTAACACTAGACTTAAAAGAAGCTTACCTGCATATCCCAATCAGGGAATCTTGTAGAAGATACCTCCACTTCAAAGCAGGCTATTTACATTACCAGTTCTCTGCACTTACCTTTGGCTTATCTACTGCACCCAGGGTCTTCAAAATGTGCCTGGCTCCAATAATTGCATTTTGCAGGCAAATAAATATTGAAATATATCCATACCTGGATGATTGTCTAATTCAGGCAGAAAACAGGGACATTCTTCAAAAACATCTGGCGTTTGTAAAAAAGGTTCTAACTTGTCTAGGGTACACCATAAACGAAAAGAAATCACAATTGGTACTCTCTCAAAAAATGACATTCCGAGGTGCAAGCTTGAATACAACTGTGGCTTACCTTATGCTAGAAAAGCAAATTCATTTGGTGACTTACTTCAAACAGGTGGCCACAAAAACCCTGCTATCTGCAAGACAAATTCTGCAAGCCTTGGGGTTCATGACCTCCTGCATTCTTCTAATTCCATATGGAAGACTGCATATGAGGAAACTTAGTGGTACTTAAAGAGTTTATGGAGTCAACATTGTCACAGCCTAGAAACAATGATTCCTATCAAACCTTGCCTGCAACTAGAGTTCCTATGGTGGGCAGTGGCCTACCACCAAAACAAGGGACTGCCATTCACTCCACCCCCTGCCGCCCAAACCCTAACTACAGATGCATCAGACTATGCTTGGGGGGTTCACCTGGCAGGGAAGTGCATTCAGGGCAAATGGACCCCAAATCAAATTCACCTTCATGTCAAACAAAAAGAGATGCTAGCTGTACAGAATGCACTGACAGCCTTTAAGGACTACCTTCATCCAGGACAATTAATGATAAAGACAGACAACACCACAGTTATGTGGTACATAAACAAGCAGGGGGGTACACACTCCTACCCCCCTTGCAGACTAGCCATGGCATTGTGGAACACGACCTTGACCTATCAAATTCAACTACAAGCTCAATTCCTGCCAGGAAAGCTGAATACTCTGGCAGGCGATCTAAACAGAAATCTCATGAACCCACACGAATGGAAACTGGAACCACGGATTTTCAACATTTTGACACGCAAATGGGGGAGTCCAGACATAGATCTTTTTGCCTCACTCCAGAACTATCAGTTGGACAAATTCTGCACAAGAACTCATCACAAAAAAGCCTGGAAAGTGGATGCTCTATCCTTCAGCTGGAAAAACCTATCAGTCTATGCCTTTCCCCCTCTGCCTCTGCTCTCCAAAGTTCTACTAAAAGTCAAACAGGACAAGTCAAAAATTATTTTGATTGCTCCAGACTGGCCTCGTCAACACTGGTATCCACTCCTGCGCAATATGTCACACCTTCCACCATGGCACCTACCTCAGACATCTTACTGTCTCAGCAGAATAACCAAATTATGCACATTCATCTCCAAACTTTGAATCTTGCAGCGTGGCTAATCACCTAAATTCACCCTTGGCATCCCTCAGCAAATCTGTGATGGATGTCATTTTGGAGGCAAGAAGGCCTAGTACTAGAAAATCTTATGCTGACAAATGGAAAAGATTCTGTGCCTGGAATCAATCACAAGGGATAAGCACAACAGTGCCCAATATTTCTCAGATTTTACAATATTTAACTGAGATGCTTCACAAGGGCCTGTCCTTTTCTTCCATACAAATCCATGCCTCAGCCATTTCAGCTCATTACAACACAGAACCTCTCCTCTTCTCACATCTTCTGCTAAAGCAGTATCTCAGAGGGGCCAAAAACTTAAGACCACCCAGGAGAGCTCGAACCACTGCCTGGGACCTCAATTTTGTATTGGAAAAACTCACTCTCCCTCCTTTTGAGCCAGCTGCTACTGCCAACTTAAAATTTCTCTCCTGGAAAACAGCTCTCCTTTTAGCAGTCACTTCAGCTAGAAGGATTTCCGAATTACAGGCTCTTATGGCAGTGGAGCCTTTCATTATTTTTCATGTGGACAGGGTGTCTCTCAGGACCAATCCATCCTTCATGTCTAAGGTGGTTTCCAGTGTGGCTCTTAATCAGACCATTCATTTACCAACTTTCTTTCCCAATCCACAGAACAATGGAGAACAGATTTTGCATTCATTGGATGTACACAGACAACTTAGATTTTACTTAAGCAGGACAAAATCTCAAAAATCTGAACAACTACTGGTGACATTTACTGCAGGGGCAGAGGGAAAGGCTATTTCAAAACAGACTGTTTCCAAATGGATAAGCCATTGTATTCATTTCTGCTATATGCACCATGGTAAAACTATCCCCCTGGGGATCAGCTCTCATTCCACCAGGGCTGCATGTACTTCTGCAGCCTTTCTTAGAGGTGTTCCTACCAGAGACATTCTAGAAGCTGCTACCTGGTGCTCAGTTCATACATTCACCAAACATTACCATTTACCTTTCTTCTTTAAATCCAGAGCTGACTTTGCCTCTGCTGTCCTGTAGGGCCTTATAGCTGGTCCTAATGCTGTATAAAACCATCCTCCCAACCATAGCTTTGGGAATCTACTCAAATGTAATGACTGCAGCAGTGAAACACGAAGAACATAGTACAGTTGTGTACACTTACCATAAATGTAGATGTTCAAGTGTATTCACTGTTGCAGTCCTGGATGTTCATCATGTGACACTGCTGCAGTCATTACACTTGGGTTATCCTGCCATCAGGCGATTCCCCAGTTGGCCTGAGTTCCAAAGTCTTGGTCCAGCGTTGGTTGCTGTCACTTCTTCCCTGATGTCAGTGCACCAGGGGGATATAAGATGCAGCTGATGCCATTTTCTTCAGTCTTTCTTGCCACGCAGTGCCCAAAGCAGAAGCAGTTCGCAAGTGCCGGTCGGCCGACTCCTGAGATTCTCATACCGAATCCAGAACCGAAGTCTTCTAAAAAGCTAAGTATCCCGTTGGGGAAACTTTTTCTTGCCTCAGACCGATGTCAGTAAAAGTTAATAATTGTATTTCTTGTGGGAAGCAAATACCTCATAAGGATTTCCACTCCTACTGTATCCCATGCCTAGGCCCTGACCACGATGTCACTGGTTGTCGGTTTTGTGCTAGCTTTAACAAGCACACTATTAAATGTTGGTTTGATTTTGCCCGACATTATTTTGGCAGAAAATTTAATTACACTATGCCATCGGAACTTCCAACGACCGGAATTCATAAAAAACGTAAGGACAGGCATCCGAGGCCCAAGACTGATGACGAGACCTCTTCTAGGCCGGTCGCCTGTTCTCCGCTATTCAGTGAGTTGCCTACGCAGCTCCTGATGACCACTTCAATAGAACTACAGACCATCTCCGACTCCCAAGTGGAGCTGGCTGGGCCTTCAGATGCCCCTACAATTCAAATTTCCGAGCTTAATCCTACAGAGGGAACTGAAGTAGCTGAACTTTCCACAGCTTCAGAGGGTGTTTTCAGACCTACACAGTTAACAATTAAACCCTCTGTTAAGTCTAATCCTCCCATTAAAGCAAAGAAACAGACACAGCAATCTCCAGGGCAGGCTTCCATGCCTAAGAAACAAATGCTTAAAATGGCCGAAGACCTAATCACCCTCATCAGAGGGTGACAACCCCATCCAGATAAAAGGCCCAGACAAGAAGCAGACTATGAATCTTCAGACCAGGTATCCATTTCCTCTGACTCATCCTCAAACCTAGGGTATTCTTTATCCCCTTATGAGGATTCTGATGCTGAGGAATCCATTCCATCAGCTTCTCTGCCTGAGAACTACTCCTTTAGGGAGACCTTACATACCATGAGAGAGCATTTCCACTGTGAACACCAAGATTACTCAGAATCCAAGAAAAGGCTCGGAGACTTCCTTTTATTGCCTCAACACAGACCCCTTGATATTCCGCCAGTGTTAGATATTGTGGATGATGTATACACTGAATCCAGCTTAAACCCTGCCTCCTTACCACCAGCCCCAGTTAAGCCAGATAAATATTACAGAGTCCCTAACTCTCACAAATTTCTATACAACAGCCCTGTTGCTGACCCTGAAACTATTTCTCAGGGACCCAAATGGATTAAGGCCTCATCAGCAAAAAACCCAGTCCCCTCTGACAGAGATTCTACAGCATTAGACAGATGGGGCAAGAAAGTTTATACATCTGCAACTTTAGCCATGAGAGCCTTAAATTGCCAGTTTCACATGTTAAAATATCAGCAATTTTTAATGTCTCAGTTGAAACAAAAGATGCTTCCAGATTCAGATCCTCCTAATTTGAAAGAAATGCAGGATTCATTGCATGCAGCTGAACAGATGGGAAAACATACTTTGCAATGTGGTTTTGATTCCTTAGAGGCCTCCTGTAGAGCAGCAGTTACAGGCTCTGTCATTAGAAGGCATGCTTGGTTAAAAGAACATACGTTACCAGAACATATGAAGGCCAAATTACTGGATGCACTTTTGCAACGGGATGTGTTGTTTGGAGTTAAGGCAGAGGAGGTATTAAAAAAGATGGAAGATAAGGCAAAATCTATGCAAACGGTCAAAGATTTCTTACAGGTTCAACCCCCTCGTTTCAGCAGAAATTGGCCAACAAAAAATTGGTCCTTTCCAGTCACAGACAGATCTCAAAGGGACAGATATAGACGTCCAAGAGGTAGAGGTCAAACACAAGGTCCTTACAGACCTCGACAATGGGGTACACCAGGCCAGAAAGAAGGGGAAGACAGACCTCAGCCTTATAAAAAACAATCTCAATGACTTCCCACTACAGCTGCCAAACAGCTCTCTGTTGGCAGCCCCCTTAGGAGGAAAACTGTCTCTTTTCTATCACAATTGGCTTTGCATCACCAAAGACAAATGGCAAATCTGCCACCAAATCAATGGGAAGAGGCTCAAAAACAAATTACAGCACTCATGGACATGAGAGCTATTCAAAAGGTACCACCACAAGAGCAAGGACAAGGATTTTACTCAAGACTCTTTCTGGTTCCCAGAAAGGACAAAGCCTGGAGACCCATTCTGGACCTTTCTTCTCTGAACACTTACCTGGACATTCCGAAATTCAGAATGTTGACACTACAGCAGCTTCTTCCCATGCTGGGCAAGAAAGCTTGGCTTGTGACTTTGGACCTCAAAGAGGCATACCTGCATGTCCCTATCAGACAAAACTGCAGAAGATACCTCAGATTTCTAGCAGGTTCAATGCACTATCAATTCTCTGCATTGCCCTTTGGCTTATCTACTGCTCCCAGGGTCTTCCCAAAGTGCCTGGCACCAGTAATTGCATTTTGCAGACAGAAAGGAATTCAAATTTATCCATACCTGGATGACTGCCTGATTCAAGCAGAGAGCAAGGACATTCTACTAAAGCATCTGGCATACGTAAAAAAGTTATTAAGTTGCCTGGGGTACACAGTAAACAAAAAGAAATCAAAACTAGTGCCCTCACAACAGATAATATTCTTGGGTGCCAGCTTGAACACAATGGCCCAGATGGCTTATCTCACGCCAGACAAGCAAGGACAACTGACTCAATATTTTCATTTAATGGCAACAAAGACCCAACTCCCTGCAAGAAAAATTCTGCAGGCCTTGGGCTACATGGCATCTTGCATACTACTAATTCCATATGCCAGACTGCATATGAGGAGACTACAATGGTACCTAAAGAGTGTATGGTCTCAACACTGTCAACATTTGCAAACAGTTATACCACTAATTCCTTGCCTTCAACAGGAGTTTCGATGGTGACCTCAAGCTTGCCACCTCAACCAAGGGACAGCCTTTTACTCAACCCACAGCCAGGCAAACACTGACAACAGATGCATCAGATTACGCCTGGGGAGCGCACACGGCAGGAAAATGTATTCAGGGCAAGTGGCCCGCAGAACAAAGGGATCTTCACATCAATCAAAAAGAGATGTTAGCTGTACAAAATGCAATTATATCTTTCAAGGACCTGCTACATCCAGGACAACTACTAGTAAAGACAGACAACACCACAGTTATGTGGTACATAAACAAGCAAGGGGGCACACACTCCTACCCCCTCTGCAGACAAGCCATGAACTTGTAGAACACAGCTTTAAACTACCAAGTTCAACTGCAGGCACAATTCCTGCCAGGAGAGAAAAACACACTGGCAGACGATCTAAGCAGAAACATCATGGATCCTCACGAATGGCAATTGAGTCCACAAATATTAAGAATTATAGCACAAAAATGGGGGAAACTAGACATTGATCTGTTTGCAACCCCAATGATCTGCCAAATACAGAAATTCTGCACAAGGAGCTACCATCCACAAGCATGGAAAGTGAATGCCCTCTCATTCAGCTGGAAAAAACTACAAGTGTACGCTTTCCCTCCTCTACCTCTCCTTCCAAAGGTACTCATAAAAGCCAGGCAGGAAGAGCCAAAGATGATCCTGATTGCACCAGACTGGCCATGCCAGCACTGGTACCCAATCTTAAAGAACTTAGCACAAGAACCACCCTGGATTTTGCCTCAAATCCCACAGCTGTTGACACAGCACAACAATCCGATACTTCACAGCCAGCTAAATACCTTAAATCTAGCTGCATGGAAAATGCCTTAACCAACCAAGCATTGTCTCTCTTCAAAGCTGTTATGGATGTCATTCTGGAGGCCAGAAGGCCTAGCACCAGGAAAGCCTACTCGGATAAATGGAAGAGATTCTGTGCCTGGAACCAAGCACACAGCCTTGACCCTCTTGTACCAAACATTCCTCAGATACTTCAATACTAAACTGAGATGCTGGACAAGGGCCTCTCTTTCTCATCCATCAAGATTCATGCCTCAGCCATTTCTGCTCATTACAACACAGATCCACCAATATTTTCAACTCCTTTGCTCAAACAGTACCCTAGAGGGGCTAAAAACATGAGACCGCCCCGCAGAGCACCTACACCAACTTGGGACCTCAACTTTGTTTTGGAAAAAATAACTTTACCTCCTTTTGAGTCAGCTAACACAGCAGAATTAAAATACATCTCTTGGAAGACTGCTCTGCTACTGGCAATAACATCAGCAAGAAGTGTTTCAGAATTACAGGCACTAATGGCAGTGGAACCTTTCCTCATCTTCCACCAGGACAGGGTGTCCTTAAGAACTAACCCTACTTTTATGCCCAAGGTAGTATTAAGTGTGGCTCTAAACCAAACTATTCACTTGCCAACTTTTTATCCAAAACCACAGAACAAAGGAGAGAGACTACTACATTCCTTGGACATTCACAGACAGTTACACTACTACTTGGACAAAACCAAAGCTTTCAGAAAATCTGAGCAATTATTGGTAGCATACGCTGCAGGAGCACAGAGAAAAGCCATTTCAAAGCAGACTATTTCAAAATGGATAGCGCACTGTATACGTTTTTGCTATACCCATCATGGGAAACCTGTACCTAGCAGCATTAGATCTCACTCCACCAGGGCAACAGCCACTTCAACTGCCTACCTCAAAGGAGTGCCTACCAAGGATATTTTAGAAGCAGCAACATGGAGTTCTGTCCATACCTTCACCAAACATTACCATTTGCCTTTATATTTCAAATGCAGAGCTGGCTTTGCCACTGCTGTGCTGCAGGGCCTTATAGCCACCCCTAATGCCTTATAGATCCATCCTCCCTACGTCAGCATTGGGATCCCACCCAAGTGTAATGATTGCAGCAGTGTCACACGATGAACATAGTACAGTTTTGTACCTACCATAAATGTAGATGTTTGAGTGTAGACACTGCTGCAGTCCAGGTTACCTTCCCTCCTTCCCCTCTTACTTTCAGGTATGTACCTAGGGCTTCTACCCTTATTTCCTAAACGGGGGTATTTGCCGGTAATTAAAAATGGTTGTTTGCTTTTCTTTTATATATATTTCACTAGCAATTTGCAAGGCCTACCAATATGGGGGCACCTGACATCTAGGGCAAGAAAAACTGAAGAAAATGTTTTGTTGACTGCATCTTATATCCCCCTGGCGCACTGACGTCAGGGAAGAAGCAACAGCAACCGACGCCGGACCAAGACTTTAGAACTCAGGCTGAATGGGGAACCGCCTGATGGCAGGATAACCCAAGTGTAATGACTGCAGCAGTGTCTACACTCGAACATCTACATTTATGGTAGGTACAAAACTGTACTTTACCCTCCCTCCAACCCCCTGTTTTTTCTCTTACTATACCTCTTCTTTCCTTTACTATGCTTAAAAGCCTTTTTGGTGTATTTAATTTGTTTGGAGGTATATTTTTGTGTTTTTATTTACTTAAATATTTGGCTCCCCATTTGGGGGGCACCTGACATCTGCGGCAAGAAAAACTGATGTAATGGCATCAACTGCATGTTTTATACCCCTGACGTCATGGAAGAATGGACAGCAACCGACACAGGACCCAAGACTTTGTTAATCAGGCCGACTGAGGGCAACCTGCCAGCAGATTACCCAAATGTAATGACTGCAACAGTGAATACACTCAAATATCTACATTTATGGTAAGTGTACACAACTGTACTATGTAAATGGATCACACAGATGCAACAGGAGTTTCCCACCTGTTTTCGTCTTCTCCGTCTGTTTGACCGGACACAAAGGGCATTCTTAAAGAAGAACATCCTTAAAAAAATAAATAAAAAATAAAAAAATGTTATATATATATATATATATATATATATATATATATATATATATATATATATATATATATATATATATATATATATTTTTTTTTTAAATATAAATTAAAAGAAAATTAATCACCCAGCCAGCCTGGCCCCCTTGTAGTCGATGCCACGACCAGTTGTCAAAGCTGAGGTGCTGGTACACAGTACCATTGTGTACCAATACAAAAAAGGCCTGATTTTACATAGTAATATTTTACCTCAGATGATAGGCTGTCATCTGTGAGCTATGATTAGTAGGCAAGGCAGGGTTTCTTACTTGAAGCAAATTACCTGCAAAGTCATACTATGGTTACACTGCAGCTAAAAATCTGCACTGTGAACTTTAAAATGGAGCACAAGTTGTGTTGCAGTCATTCTGCATTTATTAATTTGTAAAACATGGTTTTATGATGCTTAAACATGCCCAGAGGATTATAGGTTTAGGTTGTGTGTAACACAGATTTCAGGACAGATTTTAAGGAGGAGCCCATAATAAAAAAATACTGTGATGCAATCCTTAACTGCCACCACCGCACCTAAAATGTTAAAATATTAAAGTGAAACAGCTTGATTTATCATACAGGAAATGATTCAGACATGAGAAAACCACACTGTCCATAGCCTTGCCTTGCTGTTGTTGTTGGCTGGCTGGCTGGCAGTCCCTCCAAATCACTATTCAAATATCTAGAAGCAAAATGGTCAGACTGTAGCTGTTGTCATTTTCTTTGTTTAATAAGATTTCAAGTTGATCATGGGTTCATAGGCTGATAGGTAGTTACTAGTCTAATGACTCCATTTTTAAGGCTAGCCATGCTTTCTAAATGTATATGACAAGTTTTGATATGCTATGGTTATTTTAAGTGGTATATATAAGCTTGGCATGGTTGGTCATGTATTTACAGGCTGCCTCCTTCTGTTTCCTCATACACTGTTCCAAACTATAGTTGAATTTGGTTAAGGAAGAACTCTGCTTTGAATGGATGGGAAACCTTTTCCAGAGCAGAAGTTGTCTCCAAGACACATACTTCTCCCTCAGAATTGTCCTATATATATGTTGCATATGAGGTTTAGGTGTCTAAAGTGGGTAATTCTGAGGATATTTGTTTTGCAGATGTGCGACGGTTCCCTCAGAGTGTGATCAGTGGATGCTTTGTAAGCCAGGCATAGATTGACTGTCAGCAGTCTGTTGGAGAATGAGTACAAGGAAAGGGCAATGAAGTGTCCATGTTGGACATGTTGCTATGTCCTGTAAAAACCTCTTTGGATGCTTCAGTCATTGCATATGCCTGATCAGGTACTTCCCAAAGGGAGTGTTGTGCAAAATGATTGCACTGATGAAGGCTGAGTACAGTGAAACAATGACATCCTTGGAATTAGATACCGTATCTTTGCTTATAAGTTGTACAACATTGAATGTCTTCATACTACTGTAGGAACACGATGCTCAAAGGCCAGGTTACTGCCTACATATGTTTCCAGTTCCCTGACCATCATGTCTGTTCTTAGGGGTGTGATAGTTTTCAGAGGTAGCTGGCTTTCCTAGGCATGCTTTTATGCATTTTTTGGAATTCAGTTTTAGACTGTGTGTCTAGCATCAGTTATTAGCCAGTGTTATGCCTTATTGGGGTATTTGTGTCTTTGGGGATTCTATGACTGTGCCAAGTTTGCAGTCATTAGGAGACTTGGCCAGCCTGATGCACATGATGTTGACCCTGACTTCAGAGAAGTAGATGCCAAATGGTTAGGCTCCAGTATGGAGCCTTGAGAGATTGCACTGGTGGCCTGCCTCTTTGTAGAGGTGACTGCCCTATCCTAAATTCTTGAGTCCTATTTTTGTGCCAGCTGGCTATACAGCAGGTGATATTGGGCATATCAAAGAAAAAAAGGAGTTTCTTTTTGCTGCATAGAAATCCTGATCGTTTGATAAAATGAAACTGAACAGTTGCACATTCATTAAATGATGCAGATTTAACAATGATTCTCAATGAGGAGTCTGTAGGAACATTTTATAAATCTGTCTTCATCTCTATGAGTCACTGTTCATGCCTGATTTGAGTACTTTTTAATATCACATAAAAGATGCATGACGTTATCAAATGCAGGACAGGCTATATATATTCAGAAATGTAGGATATCAAAGAAACTGGCCTAGGGCAGCACTCTAGCAGGGGCACTTTTCCAGTATTTATTTGATGTAGGTAGGCCAGGATGGTGGCACTGGGCAGTGTGGTGGGGGGTGCCGTGGAGCCCTTTTGCCTAGGGCACCAGTTGACCTAGGGCCACTTCTGGCCTCAAGAGCAATAATTGCTTCATCATCATCATTATCATCATCATCTTCTTTCAGCTGTTCCCATTAGGGCTCGCCACAGCGGATCATCCATTTCCATTTCTTCCTGTCCTCTGCATCTTGCTCTGTCACACCAACTACCTGCATGTTCTCTTTCACCACATCCATAAACCTTATCTTAGGCCTTCCTCTTTTCCTGTTACTGGTAGCTTCATCCTTAGCATCTTTTTCCCAATATACTCAGCATCAGTCCTCAGCACATGTCCAAAACAACGTAATCTTGCTTCTCTGGCTTTGTCTCCAAACCTTCCAACCTGGGCTGACCCTCTAATATACTTATTCCTAATCCTGTCCACCCTCGTCATACCCAGTGCAAATCTTAACATCTGCTTAGCAAGACAACCTCTTAATAAATATCTGTAAACCTTATCTTCAGACAGCACTACTGAAATTCAGCTGTCTTGTTTGAGTTCAGTCTAAAGTTCTTCCAGGAAAAATAAACGTAATAGTGACATGTTTTCCAAGGAACACTAGTCTGCAAGAAACTTCTCTTTTGTCATTTTGTTTTGAAAAAAAAGGAAAAACAAAAACACATTGCTAAATCCGTAACCTGTATGTAGGAAATCAAATTAACTGATTTTTATCTTCATGTAGTACATTATTTAGAAAGTTCCAGAGTATGCCTAAATCACAGAGAAATTTGCATCAGAGGTATTTTAAAAGTCTTAATTGTATGCAGAACGGAGCCACAAGGATATCAGGAATAAGGAACTTTTCTCAAGACAAGGTATTTTAAGTTTTTGTTTGTAAACATACATATGTATTTAGACACATATACTGTATATATATATATATATATATATATATATATATATATATATATATATATATATATATATATATATATATATATATCTACAAGTGTGTGTGTGCACACATGCATATGATGCATATGTATATAGAATACATATATTTTTATATACACATATATGTGTGTGTGTGTGTGTGTGTGTGTGTGTGTGTGTGTGTGTGTGTGTGTGTGTGTGTGTGTGTGTGTGTGTGTGTGTGTCTGTCTATATAGTGTAGTTCACTCTGCAGGGTCTTTGCTCAGCTCTCCTGTTATGTAGCTTTAATTGTGCCTTTTAAGGAAAGCTGCTCTTATTACAGGGAATTCTCTCTCCCTTTCTCTCTCTCTCTCTATCTCTGTGTGTTCTTAAAGAATTATATTCAACTAAGGTACAGTAAAGAAGCAGTCCATCTTAAAGCAACAGTGTCTGCTCAGCACATTCTATACAACAGCTCTTATTTTATTATGTTCACATTACCTTTCGATCACATACACCGTTTGATGAAGTCTAACATGCTATGCTATCATTGTCTCCACCTAGCTTGAAAGCCTTGGTTTAATGACATTGGATGGCCTGTATGGTAATAACAGACCGTACAACTTGTGGTATGGTTTGGTAAGCTAGTGCCATACATCTAACCAGTACATCTCACTAGATGAGTTCTTGGCTTGTCCAATTGTACTAGTATTTCTTCAGTCTTAGGCACAGGGCAACTCTCAAACTCTGAAATGCTGCTCGGACTTATCACAACTAATCCGGAGTGTATTAGTAGGGTTTTGGACTAGCACTGTTTGACACTTCAACTCCCTTTAGACCTCCTCTATCTTTCTCTGAAGCCATTTATTTTATTATTTCCTGCCTACTCTTTCTTTGTGACTCTGTTATCATGTAATGCTTTTAGTTAACATTTTCTGCTTTTAACACAAAAACCACAATGTGGTTTACTTCCCAAAAAGGTCTTGCTCAATATAATTCCAAAGCATAACCCAAGAAAGCACGAACAAATAATCTTTAATAAAACAATAAAAACAAGAAATGCTCAAGCACTTCCGTGCCTTAACATTGGACTTCATCAGAACCCTTCTCATGCTTTCTTGGATTATGCTTTGGAATTGTATCGAGCAAGACCTTATTGGGAAGTACACCACATTGTGTTTTTTGTGTTATTGTTTTCTTTGTCCTAGATTACTCAAGCTGGTTTTGTATTCTAATTTTCTGATTTTAAATTACCTATAACTTGACAAGATGGGATTACTCTGCCACCTCAGAAAGAAGCCTTCTTTCGTCATTTGGAAAAATAGCAAGGATTTCTTGCTGCTGAAATCGTTTAGCTGCACATTCGCATTGAAAGCTCCTAGATGTCTACTGTGCACACACACACGTCATCGTACGCTTCACATTATTTCTGTCCTCTGATCCCTTGCGTGTCTGCTGAGTTGTAGACAATCTTTACTAGAACTGGTACATGTTTTATCTAAGGCACTCTGTTTGTCAAGCTCTAGCTGTGTTTGCAGAGTTCTCACACTAATCAGGCATTGCACTACCCAGTAACAAAAAGCAGTCTTAGTTGTAGATACTTTATCAAATTTTATGAGCATAACATCACTAGCAGCACACCTTTCAGAGGTCATAGTTTTCACACATGTAGCAAAGTTACCTATTACTAGTACACAATAGAGTTATATGACCCTTTTCCACAGTTGTTATTATATTACTGAATTTCATTATGTATTCTTATTCTAGCCAATACTTAGCCCAGTCTGGCCTGTGTTTTATGGTGCAGTAACTCAATGTTTAATGTTTATGTTAGACATGTGTTCCTACCAGTAACATCAGGTTTGATACATAGGTGGAGCTTTATGGGCCTGAAACTGACCACTGCAGAGGCTCTACTTATCATCTCAGTGTGGCCGTAGGGAAGGAAACTTGGTTAGTGTGGGTTCTTCCATGATAGGTACATTACTATCGCTTCTGCCTGCAGGCTTACATGGGTTTTGTGGGCAGGGCAATTTTCGCTGACAGAGGGGAGACCAGGTTTTCTATTCACCCATTAAAGGAAAGGTAATGAATTACATGCTGAGTCATTTTCCAGATATGAAGGTTGCAAGGGAGTTGAATACAGGGTTCTCTGGGGGAATTTTTGATTAAGTCTGGGGTTTGTGGGGGTGGCTCAGTTTGTAAGAATTTACTTTCTGTATGGAGGAAGGTAGAGGTATTGAAACACTTGTGGATAAGGAGCTGCATGCAGGTAGGCTATTGGGTCCGTTTCATTACTCTGCTTTTGACAGTTTTAAAGTGTCACCATTGGGATTGAGCCCTAAAATTTCATCTGAATTACTATTTGTCCTATCCATCAGAGAATTTGGTTAATGATTTCATTTCAAAAGAAGATTCAAAGGATGTTCTTCATCTCACATTGCTGCAGTCCTTACACTTGGGTAGTCCGCTGTCCTCGGTCGGCCCGAATATCAAAGTATAAGGCTGACGTCGGTCAAGGCGCATTTGACTGACATCAGGACGTCAGGGTACAAATGCACATGACCGACGTCATATCCTCAGTCTTTTTTGCTGCATGGTCCGATGCAGAAGCAGCATTGCAAGTGCCAGTTGGCGTTCTGAAATTTTTCGATTCCGGAGTTTCAGACCGAGTCAAAGTTGGCTAAGTACCCCGTTGGGGAATATTTTGTTTTTTTCTTGCCTCAGTGGTTTACCGGATGTCAGAAAAAGTGAACAATTGTATTTCTTGTGGGAAACAGATACCGCATAGAGACTATCATACTTTGTGTATTCCTTGTTTAGGGCCTGAGCACGATGTTGTTGGGTGTCGCTCTTGTGCTAGATTCAATAAGCGCACTATAAAGAGGAGATTAGACTGTGCCAGGTTAGTCTTGAAGCGGTGCAATTATAAAATGCCGTCGGATGCTCCGGCGCCGCTTCTTCAAGAAGCGCAAGGACAAAGCAGTTAAGCCTAGGCTAGAAGAACCGTCCGTGCGGGCCGGTTCTTTAGAGGTGTCGGTGGAGCGGTGGTTCCACGGAGGTTTCTTTGGGTTCCCAGGGAGAGACTTTGTTATTGCAGGATGTGGCCTCTCAGGAGGCAGGTCAGGGTGATGGGGCTTCTCAGGTTACTATACTCCCCTCCCTGCCTAGGGTGGTTAGGCCCTCTCCTTCTGTTTCCAAGGCTTCTCCCAGAGGCAGGCCAGGTTTAGCTTCAGTTGGTGTTACCCCTAGTTCTTCTGGAACTGTGCCCAAGAAGCATATGCTTAAAATGGCAGAAGATTTGATTACTTTGATTAGGGGTTCTTTGCCCCCTCCTGATAAGAGACCTAGGGTGGAGCCTGAGCTAGGGAGTTTTGAGCAGACTTCGGATGTTTCTGAGTCTTGACTGAAGACTTGCAGGAGTATTCTCCTTATTCTGATTCTGATGTGGATGATTCTACTCCTTCTGCTTCTCCTCCTGAGGATTTTTCTTTTCAGAAACTCTTCATTCCATGAGGGAGCATTTTAAGTGGGAAGGTCAGGACTTCTCTGATTCCAGGAAAAGGCTTAGGGAATTTTATTTTTACCCCAGCACAGGCCTTTGGCTATACCTCCTGTTTTGGATGTAGTGGAAGATGTTTTTACAGAGGCTTCTCTTAATCCTGATTCTTTGCCTCCTGCTCCTGTTAAACCGGATAGGTATTACAGGGTGCCTGAAGCTCATAAGTATCTTTTTAAGAGTCCTAGGGCAGACCCAGAAACTGTTAGCCAGGGGCCTAAAGGTGTTAAGGCTTCTGTTGTCAAGAATCCGGTTCCTGCTGATAAAGAGGCCAGGGCCTTGGATAGATGGGGAAAGAAAGTTTATACTTCTTCCACTCTAGCTATGAGGGCTTTGAATTGCCAGTTTCACATGTTGAAATACCAAAACTATCTCCTTTCACAATTGAAGTCTAAGGTTGATGCTCTGGCGGAAGGTATTGATTGTAAAGAGTTACAAGATTTAGTACATGTTTCTGAACAGGTGGGTAAGCATTCTTTGCAATGTGGTTTTGATGCTGTACAGGCCTCGTCTAGGGTGGCTGCCACTGGGTCAGTTCTTCGCAGCCACGCCTGGCTGAGGATCAAAATTTATCTGACCATGTTAAAACAAGGATTTTAGATGCTCCTTTACAATCTGATGTGTTGTTTGGTTCTCCTGTTGAGGCAGTTTTAAAGAAAATGGAAGACAAGGCTAAGTCTATGCAGTCTGTTAAAGATTTTTGCAGGTTCAGCCTCCAAAGTTTAGTAGAAATTGGCCTACTAAGGGGTGGGCGTATCCTTCTTATGATTCCCAGTCTAGGGGTAGATCTAGGCGTGGTAGGGGCAGAGCTCAGGGCTCTTTCAGGCCTAGAACAGGGAGTTCTCCTGCACAGTCTTGGTGAGGGCAGGGGTCAGTCCTTTCGTAAACAGACCCAATGACCTACCTTTTCAGCTGCCAGAGCCTTCTCGTCTGGCAGCACCTTTGGGAGGAAGGTTGGCACTTTTCAAAGAAAATTGGAGTTTAATTACCCAAGACAGATGGGTATTGGATATCATACACCACGGTTACAGGTTTTATTTCCATACCTTGCCTCCTTTCAAAGGCATGCCAGACATTCCTCCTCAACAAAGAATAGAGGCACACAAGCAAATTTCTCTGTTACTCCAAATAGGGGCCATACAGCCGGTCCCTATGCCAGAAGTGGGCCTAGGATTTTATTCTCGCCTGTTCCTAGTGCCAAAGAAGGGAACACGTGGAGACCAATTTTGGATTTATCTATCCTCAACACTTATCTGGACATTCCCAAGTTCAAAATGTTGGCGTTACAACAGCTTTTACCTCTGCTGGGCAAAGATCATTGGATGGTAACTTTGGATCTCAAGGAGGCTTACCTTCATGTTCCTATCAGACTAAGTTGCAGGAAGTATCTGCGTTTTCGAGCTGGGACTTCTCACTATCAGTTCTCTGCATTGCCCTTTGGCTTATCTACTGCGCCCAGAGTGTTCACGAAAGTTCTGGCTCCAGTGATAGCTTTCTTCAGGCTAAAAGGAATACAGATCTATCCTTATTTGGACGATTGCCTGATTCTGGCTCAAGGAAGGACGAGCTTCTTCATCATTTGGAATATGTGATAGCAGTGCTAAGATGCCTGGGGTATTCTGTGAACGAAATAAAGTCCAGTCTAGTACCCTCTCAGGACATGTGCTTTCTGGGTGTAAGACTGAATACAGCATCCCAGATGGCCTTTTTGACCCCGGACAAACAAAAGAATCTTTCCCTTTACTTCCATCAACTATCTCATCAGTCCGGGCTGACTGCAAGGACAGTCCTTCAAGCCTTAGGGTTCATGGCATCTTGTATTCTGGTGCTTCCCAATGCCAAACTGCATATGAGGAAGCTACAATGGTATCTCAAAAATGTATGGACACAGCACTGCCAGGATTTGGACACTGTCATTCAAATAATGCCTTGCATTCAAAAGGAATTTTTGTGGTGGGCTCAGGAATGTCACCTAAACAAGGGACTCTCTGTGACCCGGCCAGAGGCGAGTCAGATTTTAACGACAGATGCCTCAGACAAAGCTTGGGGAGCTCATCTAAATGGAAAGTGGATACAAGACAAGTGGCCTGCCAGACTACAACATCTACATATCAACTTGAAGGAGATGTTAGCAGTCCAGTTTGCATTAATAGCTTTCAAGGATTTACTTCTTCCAGGGCAGGTGTTGATTCTAACAGACAACACAACTGTCATGTGGTACATCAACAAGCAAGGGGGAACACATTCTTATCCTCTATGTAGGCAAGCAATGATTTTGTGGGAGACTGCTCTCAGTTTACAGCTCAATCTTCAGGCAAGGTTTCTGCCGGGAGCACAGAACTCCTTAGCAGATGTGTTGAGCAGACGAATTATGGATCCCCACGAGTGGAAATTGGATCCTCATGTATTTCAGAAATTGACAGTGTCATGGGGAACTCGACATAGATCTGTTCGCTTCTCCACTAAACTATCAGCTGCCAAAGTTTTGCACAAAAAGGTTTCATCCCACAGCTTGGAAAGTGGATGCTCTTTCTTTCAATTGGAGCAATCTTCATGTGTATGCCTTTCCACCTCTGCCTCTCCTCCCAAAGGTACTACTAAAGGTCAGACAGGACAAGCCAAGGATGATTTTAATAGCTCCAGATTGGCCTCGACAGCACTGGTACCCATTACTGAGAAGTCTGGTACGGAAGCCTCCATGACCTTTGCCTTCGATTCCACACCTGTTGTCCCAGGAGGACAGTCATTTGCTCAATGTCAAACTTCACTCTCTTCACCTAACAGCCTGGCATATTCTGTTTTGAACCATAGAGGGTCTCAACTTCCACAACAAGTTTTGAATGTGATTTTGGAAGCTAGAAGGCCTAGTACAAGGAAAGTGTATGCAGATAAATGGAAGAGATTTTTATTTTGGAGTGCAGCAAAGGATTTTGATGTTTCTGAGCCTAATTTAAGTGTGGCTCTTCAATATCTTACTGAGTTACTGGACAAAGGTTTGTCCTTCTCTTCTATTATGGTTCATGCTGCAGCAATTTCAGCTCACTATGACTGTGACCCACCATTGTTTTCTCATCCTTTGTTCAAGCAATTTCTTAGAGGGCAAAGAATATAAGACCCCACGTAGAGCTCCTACTCCTGCTTGGGATCTCAATTTTGTGTTGGAGAAACTCACTCTACAACCTTTTGAGCCTGCAGCTACTGCTGAGTTGAAATATTTATCATGGAAGACTGCTTTTTGTTGGCCATTACCTCTGCAAGAAGGGTTTCTGAATTGCAGGCCCTTATGGCGTTGAGCCTTTCTTAATTTTCCATAAGGATAGGGTATCTTTCATTACTAATCCTTCCTTTATGCCTAAAGTGGTTTCTAGTGTGGCTTTAAACCAAACTATTCATTTGCCTACTTTTTATGCAAATCCCCAAAATAAAGGGAAAAGATTTTGCACACTTTAGATGTACACAGGCAGTTGCGATATTATTTGGACAGAACTAAAGGGTTCAGGCAGTCTCAGCAGTTATTTGTTTCTTTTGCTTTGAGTTCTCAGGGCAAGCCTTTGTCAAAACAAACTATTTCTAAGTGGATTGGGTTTTGCATTGCTTTCTGTTATTCCCATCATGGCAAGGAGATTCCAGCTGGGATTAGGCCTCATTCCACTAGGGCTACTGCCACTTGACAGCTTTTTGAGGGGTGGCAACCAAGGATATTTTGGAGGCAGCTACTTGGAGTTCAGTGCATACTTTCTCTAGGCATTATCACCTACCACTTTACTCTAAATCCAGGGCTGGTTTGCCACTGCTGTTTTGCAGGGCATTTTGGCAGCTCCTGCTTCCTTATAGTTTGGCCATCCTCCCTTACCTCTGCTTTGGGATTCTACCCAAGTGTAAGGACTGCAGCAATGTGAGATGAAGAACATAGTACAGTTTTGTACCTACCATAAATGTAGATGTTCGAAGATCCACATTGCTGCAGTCTAGTTAGAGGTGGTTGTGTGGGTTGGGTTGTAAATATTGTGTATATTGTATATATTGTACATATAATTAGTGCAAGGGTGGTTGTTTGTTTGTTTGCTGTCTTTTGGTTTTGACCTTTATTTTTAGGGTCTTCTGACATCTGGGGCAAGAAAAGACTGAGGATATGACGTCGGTCATGCGCATTTGTACCCTGACGTCCTGATGTCAGTCAAATGCGCCTTGACCGACGTCAGCCTTATACTTTGATATTCGGGCCGACCGAGGACAGCGGACTACCCAAGTGTAAGGACTGCAGCAATGTGGATCTTCGAACATCTACATTTATGGTAGGTACAAAACTGTACTTTAGGTATACTTCATTGGATGAAATGGTGGATATCATTAGAGGGTTTAAAGATCTGTGGTTGGTAAAGGGCAATACTAAATCACCATTTTGATTGCTACTGGTGTGGGAAGATGAGTGGCCATTGTTGGGCATGGTGGTTGACAATAAATTTTATTTTGATGAGGTGATGCCAATGGGGTGTTCAGTGACTTGTGCCACCTTAGATTTAGCACCACTTTTCATTGGATTTGGTAGCAAAGGGTGGCCTCTCAGAAGGCTGTACATTATCTGGATAACTTTTTGTTGATAGGAGAAAGATTTGGAGAGACACTGGCAGGTATGCAGACAAGGAGGGGGAAACAAACATGATTGGGTGAGGACTGTTAAACTTGTTTGTTCAGATTTGGCATTGTGGTTGTCCTTTTTGGATCAATTTAACAGCATTTCATTTTGGCAAGTGGATTGAGTTGGTCAGGAGGATTTGCAGTTGTTTACAGATGCAGCAGGGGGTATTGGGATGGGCGCATTTTTTAGTGGAGAATGATTTGCAGCTTGTTGGCCAGATGACTGGGAGGATAACTAGAAGAAGGATGTAGCCTTCTTGAAACTGATACCTATTTGGGCAGCTTCAGCGGTGTGCCAAGAGCGGTTGCTGTGCAGGAGGATAATTTTTAACTCAGACAACACTGCAGTGATAAGCATATTACATTCAAAGATGGTAACATCTAGGTTGCTTTTGTTAGTTTTACAGAAATTGGGTTTACAGATTTTGTTAATCATTTATTTCTTTTACATGTGTATATTTGCCGGGTTCTAAGAATATGATCACTGATAGCCTTTCTCATTTGCAGTTTTTCAGGTTTCAGGGATTGGTCCCAGAGGCAGAGGTTGAATCAATTGTGTTGTTGGAGGAGGTGTGGCAGATTGGACTGAAGTGACAAGATGGCTGATTCAGCAGTTTTCAGTGGATTCAACAAGGAAGGCTTATGGTAGGGCATTGTCCAGGTTTGATGATTTTGTTTTGCTGTTGCCAGAGGAAGAGGGAGTTTGGTCAGAGAAGCTGATATTGCAATATTTAGGTTAAGCGTGGATTAAGAGAAGGATAGTGCAGTCAGTTAAGGTGTGTTTGTCTTCCATTAGCATATTTGCATAGGTGGTGGGATTTCAGGACTTGACAAAGTTGTGGGCAGTAGCTTGGGTGTTGAAAGGAAGGGGTAGAGCTGCTGATAGGAAGGCTCAAAGCATTGACCGATAGCTAAGCAGGCTCTTAGGGTTTTACTGAGGAGCTTGAAGTTATTGGAAGGGGACTCAGTGGATTATAATTTGTGAGTGACATTGTCAATATGTATGTATAATGGAGCTTTCAGGGCAAAAGTATTGATGCGGTCACCTTTATGGTAGGATGTGGTTATATTTCCCGGGTCAGTAGAGATATAGTTGCTGAAGTCAAAAACAGACCAGATGGTCCATGGTGTGCTAATGGTTTTGAGGATAGATAGGGATGACTCGACTTGTCTGACATTGTGGGCCAGAGAATTACAACTGTCACACAGTGGGAATACACTATAATCATGGGGTGGAAGGGCTTTAATGGGCAAGCATATTTTGTGTATGATACAGAAGGCTTTCCAGTGTCTATGCTTTCAGGGTGAGAGGTTTTCCATTCATTCATTCATTTCATATTGGAAGGGTGTCAGATTTGGCAAAAGAAGTTAGGTAAGTGGAATTGATTAAGGGGGTGGGACGCTGGTTAACAGGTGCCATTTTATCTCATATTAGCTAAATTGTTAAACAGTAGTTGTCACTAATTTAATTTTGCTGAGGGCCTTGAATAATTTAGACAGTAGGTTTCCTGGCATGAGTATTGTGTGGTCTAAAGTGGTACCACATTTGATTTGGAGGAATGTGGGTAGTTTTATAGGTATTGAGTGTGCTTGGCACTTTGTTAATGTTAGGCTCTAAAGGCAGTTGGAAAACTTGGGTATTTCCACTATTGATATTAGGGGCCGAGAATGGTTTAGGAAGGATGGAGTACACCTGAGTAAGTTAGGACTGGATTTATTCAATGTACACCTGGCATTGTTTTTGGAAGGTTTGGTAAAAGAGTTGTAGTGTTTGAGGAGGAGCAGTCTATGTCAGGCTGGTGGGTGGAGAAGAGGGGCTGGCAGGTCCCTCTTCTGTTCCCCCTCTGGTGTTATGTGTTGGATCATACAAAGTGGTTGGTTCGGTATGGAAGTGAGCTGTGACACACTGCTTCTGGTAAAGTCAGAGTAAGCAAGCAGTTGGGGTAACACTGCTTATTTTGCTGTTGTATAGAGGAAAGCTGAAGATACTGCTGTTCTTAAATTGTTATGTTGTACTTATGTTCATATTGTGGTTAATAAATGCTATGATCGATCAATTAATTCTGTGTTAAAAGTATATTATTTAGTAAAGGTCATCAGGTTCTATGTTGGAATTTGGTGTCTTATTGTGGAAAGTGGATCGGGGAAAATGAAACTTCTGGACTTGTGTCCCTGAGGTAACATGATCTGTAAAGTAATGTCTTTTTTAAATGTTATAATAGCTGTCATACTCCGATGTCCTTCAAGGATGCATCTGCAGTCCTTACAAATGGGTTGTCCTGTCGTCAGGCAGCCCTTCGGTCGGCCGGATTCCAAAGTCTGGGTCTGGCCTTGGCTGGTGTCGCACTTCACCCGACGTCATAGCGGCAGTTCTTCGGGTATAAAGGCATCAGCCGACGCCATTTTCCTCAGTCTTTCTTGCCGCGTGGCGCCCGAAGCAGAAGCTGTTCGCAAGTGCCGGTCGGTCAGAACCAGAGATTACTACTACAAGTACCGAAGACTTCTAAAAAGCTAAGTACCCCGTTGGGGACTCTTTCTTGCCTCAGCCGATGTCAGAAAAGTGAATAACTGTTTAAATTGTGGGAAACAAATACCTCATAAAGATTTCCACTCTTACTGCCTACCTTGCTTAGGCCCAGACCACGACGTAGCAGCTTGTCTAGCCTGTGCTTCTTTCAACCGGACGGCTTAGGCGTCGGTTTGAATTTGCTGAAGAGTTTTTCGGCTCCGCTTTTGCTTACATTATGCCATCGGATACTCCGACTACGCAAATTTCTAAAAAACGCAAGGAAAAGGACCGACACTCGCGGTCCAGTTTCGGCGAAACGCGGTTAAATCAGCAGTGTCTCGGTTTCGGCTGAAACCGAGTCCACGGTTCTTCCTTCGGCCGAAAGCTTGCCACTTACCGAGGCCTCATCCAGCTTGGTTGAATCTGCTACTGAAATTCCACCTGCTCCTGCAGGTTCACAGGATTTATCAGATACTATCCCTTTGGATATTTCTACCCCTGCGTGGAGCTGCTAGGTCTCCTGCATCCATGTCGATTAAGGCCTTTGCCAGGGCTAAAGCAGCAAAACTACCAAAACTGTGCCTGCTAAGACCCTCTCACAGGCCCAGTTCTAGTTCACAAATGCTTAGTCTAGCAGAGGATCTCATTTCTTTGATCCGGGGATCCCAACCACATCCAGACAGGGCCTCTCACCCACCTCCAGAGAAGAGGACCAGAGTAGAGCCCTGAGCCAGTTTCTTCAGATGGCTCCTCTGATGAATCAGATAATTCAGACCCTCCAGAGGCCCCTTTTTCTCCTTATGAGGACTCTGATGCAGAAGAGTCCATTCCTTCTGCCTCTCCGCCTGAGGAATTTTCTTTTGGGGAAACCTTGCATGCTATGAGGGAACAATTTCAATGGCAGGGCCAGGATTTTTCAGACTCTAGGAAAAGGCTTAGAACCTTTTTGCATTTGCCACAGCATAGGCCTTTAGCCATTCCTCCAGTACTTACTGTTGTGGATGATGCTTTTAATGATGCTTGTACTGCTCCTGATTCCCTTCCTCCGGCCCCTGCTAAGCCCGATAGTTACTACAGTGTTCCGGACACACATTATCATTTGTATAAGGCCCCTTTTGCAGATCCCAAAACTATCTCCCAGGGACCCAAGGCTGTAGCAGCTACCTCTACCAAAAACCCCCTCCCCTCTGAAAGGGAATCTAGGGCCTTAGAGATGGGGTAAAAAAGTTTACACTTGTGCTACTCTTTCAGCTAGGACCTTGAACTGTCAATTCCACATGATTCAGTATCAGGAATTTATGTTAGACCAGTTAACTAAAAAACTGTCCTCGGATGAACCATTAGACAAAAAATCTGTACAGGAAATGGTACATAACATTCAGCAGGTCAGTAATCATTCCTTAAAATGCGGCTATGATGCACTGGAGGCTTCCTTTAGATCAGCCATGACTGGCACAGTGATCAGAAGACATGCATGGTTAAAAGAACAGTCCTTACCAGACCATGTTAAATCAAAGCTCCTAGATGCTCCCATGGATAAGCTCAATTTGTTTGGCTGCCCTGCACAGCAGGTGCTGAAGAAGGTGGAAGAGAAAGCAAAATCTGTCCAGACAGTCAAGGATTTCTTGCAGGTCCAGCCTCCAAGGTTTAGCAGGAACTGGCCTTCCAAGAACTGGTCCTTTCCAAACACCTCCAGAGCTCCGAGAGGCAGGAATAGATGCTCAAGAGGCAGGGGTCAATCCAGAGGTGCCTACAGGGGACGTCAGTGGCAGGCTAACAACCAGAGAGGTACAGCCACAGATCCAGCCACCACCACCACTTCCACAGGACAATCACAGTGACTTGGCTCTGGCACCGCCTACCAGGGAACAACTAGAGGCACCCTTAGGCGGGAAGCTAGCCTTATTTTCAGTAAACTGGCATTACATCACAGGAGACAAATGGATTTTACAGACAATAGACCAAGATTACAGGTTTCACTTCCATACTCTACCAAGGAAGAGAGGAATGCCAAACCTACCTCCAAATCAGAAGACAGAAGCTCTACAACAAATAACTCACTTACTAAGGATGAGAGCTGTAGAAAGGGTACCATCTATGGAACAAGGGCAAGGATTTTACTCCAGACTTTTCCTGGTACCAAGAAAAGAAAACCAATGGAGGCCTATTCTCGACCTGTCCGCTTTAAACACATACCTCATTGTTCCAAAATTCAAAATGCTGACCCTACAGCAGCTTCTTCCCATGCTGGGCAAGGAGTCTTGGCTGGTAACTCTAGATCTCAAGGAGGCATACCTGCACGTCCTCATACGACCAAATTGCAGAAGATACCTCAGATTTCTTGCAGAATCAGAGCATTATCAATTCTCAGCATTGCCCTTTGGCTTATCTACTGTGCCCAGAGTATTCACAAAATGCCTGGCATCAGTAAATGCTCATTGCAGGCTTCAGGGAATTCAAATTTATCCTTACCTGGACGACTGCCTGTTACAAGCGGACAACAAAAACAAATTAACAAAAGATTTGCAAAGGGTCATTCATCTACTACAAGCCCTGGGATACACAGTCAATATAAAAAAGTCAAGGCTGATACCATCCCAAAGGATAACCTTCTTGGGTGCAGATCTGGACACATCAAAACAAATGGCATTCCTGACAGTAGAAAAACAGGAGCAACTCCATTTCTACTTCATGGCATTAACAAAACAGAACCAGCTAACAGCAAGAAAAGTCCTGCAAGCTCTCGGTTACATGGCATCCTGCATAATATTGATTCCACATGCCAGACTACATATGAGAAAGTTACAGTGGTACCTAAGGAATTTATGGTCTCAGCACAAGCACAGCCTAGAAACCCAAATTCCAATAATTCCATGCCTGAAGCAAGAATTCCAATGGTGGGCTCAGGCCTGTCAAACAAACAAGGACTGCCCTTCCACAGCACTCAACCAAGCCAGACCATCACAACAGACGCTTCAGACCTCGGTTGGGGGGCACACATGCTGGACAAGTGCATACAAGGCATATGGACTCAAGACCAGCTGCACCTACACATAAATCAAAAGGAAATGCTGGCAGTAAAACTGGCAATTCAGGCATTCAGACCATTCCTTCGACAGGGTCAACTGCTGATAAGGACGGACAACACCACAGTTATGTGGTACATCAACAAACAGGGAGGCACACATTCATACCCTCTATGCGGATGGCAATGGACCTCTGGAATGTGGCACTGAGCTTCAACATTCAGTTACAAGCAATTTTTGTGCCAGGAAAAGAAAATATACTAGCAGACATCCTAAGCAGAACTGCCACGGATGCCCACGAATGGATGCTGCATCCGGACATCTTCAAAACCATTACAAGGAAATGGGGACTACCAGAAATAGACTTATTTGCATCCCCACACAATCACCAACTGAAAAAATTCTGCACAAGGACGTACCACACACTTGCTTGGAAAGTGGACTCCCTATCTTTCAGTTGGAAAAACCTGACAGCATATGCATTCCCACCTCTTTCTTTGATGCACAAGGTGCTATTGAAGATCAAAGAAGACCGTCCAAGGATCATCCTGATAGCTCCAGACTGGCCAAGGCAACACTGGAACCCATTTCTGAGGAGTATGTCTCGGGAACAAATATGGCCTCTGCCCCTAGTTCCCTTGCTGTTAACACAGAACAACTTCAAAACTCTGCATCCAAACCTGAAAACACTGCAGCTGGCTGCCTGGAACATTGCATAAGACCAAATAACCCAGATTTATCTCAAAGGGTTAAAGACATTATCTTGGAGGCTCGCAGACCCTCAACAAGAAAAAATTATTCATCAAAATGGAAAAGATATCTCATTTGGAGTACAGCAAAGGAGAGAATGTGTCACTGGTAAACATAGCTAACATCCTGGAATACTTGGCAGAGCTCTTCCACAACGGCCTGTCCTATTCTTCCATTAAGATTCATGCATCAGCCATTTCAGCAGAATACAACTTGGATCCTCCAGTCTTCTCACATCCTCTGCTCAGGCAGTTTCTGAGAGGAATTAAAATGTAAAACCACCTAGGAAGCCACCATTGCCAGCATGGGACTTGAACTTTGTGCTAGAAAAGTTGACACTACCTCCTTTCGAACCAGCAGCAACAGCAGAATTACAATACTTATCATGGAAAACTGCTTTCCTGCTTGCAATCACTTCAGCAAGAAGGGTATCTGAGCTACAGGCATTAATGGCAATACAGCCCTTCCTGATCTTCCATCAAGATAGAGTGTCCATGAGAACTAATCCTACTTTTATGCCAAAGGTGGTCTCCAGGGTATCTTTAAATCAAGCTATCCACCTAACTACATTCTTCCCCAACCCACAGAACAGGGGAGAAAGACTGTTGCATACCTTGGATGTACATAGACAATTTCGTTACTACCTGGACAGGACCAAGAGCAACAGAAAAACTGACCAGCTACTGGTAGCATATTCAACAGGAATGGAAGGAAAAGCAATTTCAAAACAGACAATCTCTAAGTGGATAGGAAATTGCATTAGATTTTGTTACTCCTACCATGGGAAGAAAACTCCAGAAAACATCAGGCCTCACTCTACAAGGGCTACAGCCACTACCACAGCTTTTTACGGTGGCTACCAAAGACATTTTAGAGGCTGCTACTTGGAGCTCCGTGCATACATTTGCCAAGCATTATAATTTACCTTTATACTCCAGATCCCGAGCAGGTTTTGCCACTGCTGTTTTGCAAGGGATCTTAACTACACCATAATCTTAATTTCCTCCTCCCCCAGTTTGGCTATGGTATTCTACCCATTTGTAAGGACTGCAGATGCATCCTTGAAGGACATAGTACAGTTTTGTACCTACCATAAATGTAGATGTCCGATAGGCATGCATCTGCAGTCAGGATTACCCACCCTCCTTCCCCTCTGTGGTACTCCTAGGGTATTTGCCCATCTTGTAGCTAGCTGGGGGAATCTATTATGGTGTATTTGTTTGTATATATGTACATACATGCTTATTTTTTGTTTGCTCTCTACTATTTGGAACCATTTGCATTTATCCAAATTTAGCCTTCCTAGAGGGCTCCTGGCATCTGGGGCAAGAAACACTGAGGAAAATGGCATCGGCTGATGCCTTTATACCCGAAGAACTGCCGCTATGATGTCGGGTGAAGTGCGACACCAGCTGAGGCCAGACCCAGACTTTGGAATCCGGCCGACCGAAGGGCTGCCTGACGACAGGACAACCCATTTGTAAGGACTGCAGATGCATGCCTATCGGACATCTACATTTATGGTAGGTACAAAACTGTACTTTCTCCCCATATTACATATCGATGAAGGCTTTCAGTTGTTCTCCAGGCAGCTTGACTTAAAAGATCCTTACCCCGGTAGCTTGGTCCCATCTTTCCTGTGGACAAACTGTTCAAAGGTGACAAGATTCACATCTAGATCCTCCTCCCCAGTCATCTATTTTGACCATGGAACTCACCCATGATGTAGCCATCTCTTCGGCTACCGAAACCATTGCTTTTGTCTGTAGCGACTGCTCCGCAGCTGACATTCTGGAAAATGAACACACACAGATGTGCACTGAACAAAGGGAAAAAATTCCCAGCACATATCAGAGGGCTGCCTCTCTCATGTTATTTGTCTATATACTAATATATACAGTGCAATGAAAATGCATTTGCCCCCTTCCTGGTTTCTTATTTTTTTGCATGTTTGTTGCACATAAATGTTACAGATCATCAAACAAATCTAAATATTAGATAAAGATAATCCAAGTAAACACAAAATGCAGTTTTTAAGTGATGATTTTATTTATTAAGGAAAAAAAAAAAACTATCCAAACCTACATGGCCCTATGTGAAAAAGTAATTGCCCCCCAAACCTAATAACTGGTTGTGCCACCCTTAGTAGCAACAACTGCAATCAAATGTTTGCGATAACTGGCAATGAGTCTTTTACATTGCTGCTGAGGAAATTTGGCCCACTCTTCTTTGCAGAATTGTTTTAATTCAGCCATATTGGAGGGTTTCTGAGCATGAACCACCTTTTTAAGGTCATACCACAACATCTCAATTGGATTCAAGTCAGGACTTTGACTAGGCCACTCCAAAACCTTCATTTTGTTTTTTTTTTAAGCCATTCAAAGGTGGATGTACTGGTGTGTTTTGGATCATTGTCCTGCAGCAGAACCCAAGTGCACTTCAGCTTGAGGTCAAGAACTGATGGCCGGACATTCTCCTTCAGGATTTTTTGGTAGAGAGCAGAATTCATGGTTCCATCAAGCAAGTCATCTAGGTCCAGAAGCAGCAAAGCAGCCCCACTGCATTACACTACCACGACCATGTTTGACTGCTGGCATGATGTTCTTTTTCTGAAATACTGTGTTACTTTTACGCCAGATGTAACGGGACACACATCTCCCAAAAGGTTCAACTTTTGTTTCGTCTGTCCACAGAATTTTTTTCCAAAAGTCTTGGGGATCATCAGGATGTTTTTGGCAAAAGTGAGATGAGCCTTTATGTTCTTTTTGGTCAGCAGTGGTTTTCTCCTTTAGTTTTTCTTTAGTAAATTATTTTTTATTTACGTTACAATTAAAACGCGATTGAGTTACAGTTTGGTCATCGCATTTAGTTTGTTACATCGGTAGAGGCACTTATTGGCATTCTTGCAGTACCACTAATTTCAGTTTTTTTACTTTGGTAGTCGGGCCAATCAAAGGCTTCTGAAGCAGGAAATCCCATAAGTCAGGACTGCAACAGTGGATATGCTCGAACACCTACATTTATGGTAAGTGTACACAAATGTACTTTTTGTGTCTATGACAGTGAAATACTTTAGTCCAAAAATAGCACAGGCATTTCTGGTTTCGCATTTCTGTTTCAGTTTTTGAAAAATAATGGATGCTGCTAAGCAGGAAAGGCAACTCATTTCTACAGGTAGTTTTGTTACAAGGTACAGCAATATTTCTGGCAATATCATTGCTCTACAGAAATATCTCCAATATGTTTTGAAATATAACACATGACCAAGTGATCAGGCATTTTATTTAAAAATATCAACAAGCTTTCATTACTTGAATAGAGATAATTTCTTATGGAAGGGAAGGCATATGTTCAGCAGTTAAGTGAGTGTCTGATTTTGATTTGAAGTTTTCTTTAAGATAAATTATTTTATAAATTTGATTTGGCAATTAATGATAACAAAGTGGGCAGCATATGCATCACCCCTTTAGGGTCAAAACTAAGTGTAAATGCAGTTTGCACAAGTGAATTAAATTCTATTTTGAAAATAAAATGTATTTCAGGCTGTCCGGATTATATGCATGTCCAGTGTCAATTTCTTGAGAGATGTTTGCTGTAAAGATGTAATTTTTTTTATCTGCTCTGTGTAGAGATAGTTCAATTTATGAACTTCATTGATGTTACATTTCTTGCCTTGAAACTTAATTGGTAGAAACTTGGAAACCCTGACTATGCCCAAAATGATTTGAGTTTTATTAGTGGTCTGGGAGATAGAGGAGTTTGCCAAGAGAGGGTAAACTGAGTGACCAGATGTTCTTCTCCATCACTGAAGATGAATTGTACAAAGGGGAAGATTCTAAGTTTGGCATATGACTTGTTTTCAAGATATAAAATGATTTGGAAATGTCTAAGAAGTAAGCATTATATATATTTCGCCAAGAAAATGTCCTTTTCTATCACTGGAAATATGCTTTCTGAAGGCATTTCCTTGTAATGACCATAACACAATAGCTGAGGCAACTTCAAATTTAAGCAGAATTTAAGACATTAAGAGAGGAAAGAGAATTTTACATGTAGTGATTATCTAAGTGTCGAGGTCTAATATACTGAATATTTTGTTATCAGGAATAACTGAAATATTGTTTTTAATACATGCAGACTAGATTTAGTCTACCGAGTTGCATCGTGCTTGAGTTCCTCTGTGGTTATGATATGGCTTGGGTTAGAGTGAGGAATTTAACATATGCCCAGGACATATCTATACTGAGTTACTCATTCCACCTGAGATAAAAATTTGCATGTTTCTCCATATTTTTATTGTATGAGTTAGTACCTAAAATCATAAACAAATTGCATTTTGTAGCTCAGTTTCTTGACACATTTTCATGAGAATTTTTCTAGAAAGTTTCAAGACTATTTCAAAGATATTATTCTGTGTATCTGCCTACCACAAATAGTCTTGCATAGCCAACAGACTAGTAAATCCACAAGAAACTTCAAGCAGAAATAAAAAAATCTACAGGCAACTGCAAATAGCACAAACACACGATCCTTTAATGTTGAAGCAAATAACATAAGTGCTTTTGTTTTGTTTCAGTGACCAAAACTTTATCAGACAGCTTCAAAAGTTACACAAACATTATTTTATACCAAACCATATAGGTCACATAAGCATGAACATCTGAATTTTGAATAGGTCTTATACCTAACTGTAGAAGCTTGTCTCAACTGTGCATTAACCTGGTTACCAGTTTCATCTAATACTTAGTGCAATATTCACCATGACTGTAACTTATAAGCCATGTAGGGTGGTAGCAATGTAGTAGAATATCTCTTTCAGTGCAGTACATGTTGTGAATTCATAAATGCACTGTAGTACAATACTCTAAGTCCATGGTGCAGTACTCTAATGTCCACAGTGGAATACTCAAATGTCTCTTTCTGTGCAGGGATCAATGCAATGTCTTAACCAAGTACCTGTTCAGTACTCAAGTCTCATGCAAGTAAGCATTCACTGTGAAAAGTGGGAAATATATTTCTGATTATGTGCAGTATTAGTCTGTCTACTTGCATGTTCATGATGTAATAGCTAGGTGTTACATGTGTAAATGTCTGTGAAAATAGCTTGTATGTTGTTTGCACATTGAGTCTGGAGACACATCATTCCATTCAGCTTTTGCACGTGTGATTTCTGAATGACAATAAAGTTTACTTTGACTCTTGACTTTTTTTTTTACTTTTTTGTTCAATGTTACTTAAGTGTTTTTGGCTGCATGTTTACCAAAATGTATCATTTCCTCAGGGGATCTCTCAGCCTGGAGGTGCAGCAGTTTTGGAATAGTTCATTCTATCTTGGGCATTCCACATAAAAAATATATTATATAAGAACTTGTTTTTTCCTTTGTAAATCTTTATTGTTGTATTATTAGTTATTTAGTGATATATTAGCTAGTCTAATGCTGTTTTGAGCAGTG
Source organism: Protopterus annectens (assembly GCF_019279795.1). Classification (NCBI taxonomy): domain Eukaryota; kingdom Metazoa; phylum Chordata; order Ceratodontiformes; family Protopteridae; genus Protopterus; species Protopterus annectens. Next base: position 228,357,512 of record NC_056730.1, on the reverse strand, counting down.
TTTCCTTCAGGATAACATTTGTGTACATTGTTCTGTACTCATCTGTTCTAAATACACTTCTTGGGGATAATGTTCATCCACATCTATCTATCTAAACTGTTATTATTTTTGCTATAGCAAGGACACATTCAATATACACTGTTAGAGTAATTGATTTACTTTTTCAACATGCTGCACTCTAATGTTTTCTGCTTAATTGTTAATTACCAAATCTCACTCATTTGATTCATATTATTTTTAGTGCAGGGTGGTTTGTTTGGTTATGGAGGAGGGTGTGTGTATGTTTGTGTGTGTGCTGTATGTATGTATTAGTTTCGCGATTTTGAATTTCGCGCTTTCAACGTTTCGGTAATGTGGGGTTTCGGGCTTTCCATCTCTGTATTTTGGGCGTCGGGATTCTGTGCATTTGGGATTTCATAGGGGACCCATTTCTTCACATATGTTTTGCTTTACTGTTAAAAAGCATCACTGCAAAGTGAATGTTGACTGATATCTTTGCCAAAGATAAGGAAGTGTTAAATGTTTGAATTTCTGAAATAAAAAGTGTTTCTGTTACACAGAGGGATACCTATTCTGTGTGGGATAATATACTGTGCAGTGTTTAAGTGTAGAAACAAAACATTGTGTGTCACAGTCATGACTGCATTTTTATGTAGGGGAGGGAAGTACTAAGACTTCCAGAACAAGTCATCGTAGACAGAATACACAATTTTCATCTCGATCGAATATGAGATTCAGGCTGAGTTCAGTAATTTGCTCTTCATAACAAATCTCAGTTACAATGTTAGATGTGGGTAGAAAGCGTACAGAGAGAGAGAGAGAATTATCCATATTAAGAGACAATATCAAAATTCAGATACAAATTCATTTTACTGCTTGAACACTGTACTAATAAAATGAGTAGAGTACAACAGATATCAAAAGAGTCATATAAAATATGTGAAAGGTAATATTAGCCAGAGAAAATCCTATCTGACAAACACTGTTTTGTAGACTGAATCACTACACAATATGTACTAATGCCCTACTGATAGAATAAGCTAGTAAAATAGGCTGACGAGAACATATAGTATTGTTCCCACATACAAACCAATGTGGTTAATGAAGGCACATAAAAATATGGTAATGACTTCAAATTTGTAGTTAATCCAGAAAATAAACTGCTTAGTAATAATTAACCAATAGTTTAACTCCAGTTAGTAAAAGATTATTCAGTCAGAAAGTATAAATTATATATTTTTATTGCATTTTTGTTCAGACTCTTCATAGAAATAAAGTTCTTTACCATTGTGCAGTGTTCATTGCTATAGAGCAAAACAAGAAAAAATTCAAGCTCCAGACAATAAACTACAGAGGTCAAGGTCAGGTAGAATATAAAACTTTTTGGATGTCCAAGTATACAAAAGAATCACTCTAAGCTTGATGTGCAGTTCCCAACAACCTAAAAACAGCAAGTACAGGCAGCTAACCACTCCAAAAAAAGATTCTGCAGTATAGGTTCAAATTAAATGAAGGCTGACATTTTGCAGAGTAATTATATCATGAAAATATAACAGTAGTGCAGAAAATGCATCAAAGTTACAGTCTTTGCAGTACAGTCTTTAAGAACGGAGTTATGCATTTAGGTCAATTTGATACAGAGTAGCCAAATCAACAACATCATAATGCAGCAGGAGGAGGAAAAATAAAAAAGGAAAAAAAGCTTACCTCATCACTGAGCAGAATACTGAGTGCACTGTATATAAACGTACTAGCTTGGGCTGTGAGGGTGGGAACTGTACATGTAATGGAAGGGTCTACATAAAAAAATCTCTGGCTACACCTATATCAGTTTTTAATTTGACCTTGAATTTAATTCAACAAGTGACAAGCTGCAAGCTCTTGTCAGGCTGCAGCTGAAAACTTTGCTTAGTCTGCCCTTTAACTACCTGACTCTGGTCCTTTGGAATCTGTTACTATCCCTAAATTGGGCATGTGATTCTGATGCCTCTTTCTGAAGGTCCCTAAATCACTATCCTTTAAAAAAGCATTCTTAGATCCAGAAGGATTTCTGCTTTTAGTAATTTTACAGGTAGTTTTATTTAATGTTCTTCCTTCTAAATCTTATGCAGTTTTCATTTTAAGTTTAATACAGTTGGTTTTAATATAGGGAGTCAAAGGTTTAGACATTAAGATGATATAAATAAATGCATATTAGCACTTCTATTGTTTTATATCCACATTGTAGTAAAAAAGTACTGCATTTTGAGAGAGGATAACTTTAAAAATGAGTTATTACAGCATGACATGTTAGAACAAGGATTAGATCAACAGTGGTGAATCACTTTTCATTGCAATGAAAAAAGAGACATCTAAAAGAACAAAATATTGTAATTTTTGAAAAAGGAAGATTAAGGAAAATAACACGGAGTTCAGAAAACATAAGACTGTTTTGAAATGACAGACGCTTATGTCAGTTAAAGTGGAACATGGAAAGAAAAACAGATGGATTAATTAGAAACAGTTTGATTAAAAACGGCTTGTGATTAATGATTCCATTGAGAAGAAATATGAGATGAAGGCCTGTGATGATGTCATGTAAAAATATATAGCTTTGTAATGATCTGAATCCATCCATCCACATCCCCTTTTTTCCCATTCCTACACATGTGATCAGGATGCTACATTAACAGTGACAATCCTCTACAGCCAAGGTTTACACCACAGAGTGGCTAGCCCTGCAGCAGTAGTTCATCCATATTACACACTGGCATGTACACTCATACCTATGGTCAATTTAGAGTGCCCAGTCTAACTGCATGAGTCTGGAATGTGGGAAGAAACAGTAGCACCTGGAGAAAACCCATGCAAATGCAGGGAGGCCATTCCAACTCATAATAATAATCTGAATATTATTCCCTTTCTCTATTCAAAATCTCCTTTGACTGTATGATTAATAGATAGGCAAATAATTCCCTCTAGAGGCAGATGTGAACTATATTAGCAAGTTTGCTGCCTAAAAAAACTATATAGTGACTTTGATAAACATTGTTGACTCTTTTCTGAAAAGACAAAGCATTGCCCTTCATGATCATTTCCTTGCAAGGCTAGAAAGCAAAAAGTATGTATTGTTTGATACATAATAAAAATAAAGCTGATGCTTAAAGCACTAGCATCTGAAATGTCAGACCTTACTATTCAAGTAATTAACACAAAGAAACACAAGTTAGTGTGAGACATGTCAGGCGGCATGGTGCCAGGACACTTCTATGGGCTAGGCTTGTAAAGGCTCCTGGGCCATTAGACTAGTACACACCTATGAACCTATGAAAACACTCTGAATTAAAAGTGATGGGAAAAGAACTACCCACAAAAGTCTTTTTTTTTCAAAGTTTAGAATGAATAACAAACTCCCAAAAAGGAAAGTGTTAGTATCAAGTGTCCTCCTAATTCCTGCATTCTGACATAATCTGTACCAAATGGGAAAACACCGCGCCTCCCTGATGCAGTAAAGAAAACTGACCAGCTAGATCTAGAATATTTCTTTTGAGATTCAAGACGTTGATGGAAAGGCCTAGAATATTTCTCTTGATCAAGATGTTGATGGAAAGGCTACTGTTTTGCTGGAAGTTTGGATCCTTGGACAGGTGATAGCCTTTAGCAGGTGAAGCTATGTGTTGACAATGACATAGTCAGAGTAAATGCAGCAATGAAAAGACAATACATGTTAATACTAAGGTATTGAAGTGTTTGAGACTTTGTCTGCTTTACCTTGTAAAGTGTTTAATTCCTGGGTATGCAGAAAGGGTTTCACAATACGGCAAATGCTTGAAAAATGCAGTAACAAAATAAAATCATCAAGGAACTTTGGTATTTGGTCCGTACAGCGTAGTACTGAAAGGAAAATGGGATGTAAACCCAAACGCATAGTAAATGGCGGACAATCTGTACCATGACCACATGACGTGAAACCTCAAAGGGGCAAATAAAGGAGGGGAGACTAATCCAGTGATGAACACTGATCGGGTGGCAGGTGGAACATCTTAATGCATTATCTCAACTGCCATACATTCATTATAATTTGCTCACTGCCATCTTCAGAGGCCAGATGCTGCACTGAGCCATAAATTGAACTTGGGACAGCTGCAGCATAGTCAGATTTTTCTCCCTAAATGCCACTGATAGAGCTGGCAAAAATGAAACACTTGACGAACAGTATGACTTCATCACAGGAGCACAGCAGTTAATGTAGAAAAAAATTTTTATGTAGGGGAGGGAAGTACTAAGGCTTCCAGAACAAGTCATCATAGGCAGAATACACAATTTTCACCTCGATCGAATATGAGATTCAGGCTGAGTTCAGTAATTTGCTCTTCATAACAAATCTCAGTTACAATGTTAGATGTGGGTAGAAAACATACAGAGAGAGGGAGAATTATCCATATTAAAAGACAATATCAAAATTCAGATACAAATTCATTTTACTAACACTGTACTAATAAAATAAGTAGAGTACAACAGATATCAAAAGAGTCATATAAAATATGTGAAAGGTAATATTAGCCAGAGAAAATCCTATCTACCAAACACTGTTTTGTAGACTGAATCACTACACAATATGTACTAATGCCCTACTGATAGCGTAAGCTAGTAAAATAGGCTGACAAGAACATATAGTATTGCTCCCACATACAAACCAATGTGGTTAATGAAGACACATAAAAATATAGTAATTACTTCAAATTTGTAGTTAATCCAGAAAATAAACTGCTTAGTAATAATTAACCAATAGTTTAACTCCAGTTAGTAAAAGATTATTCAGTCAGAAAGTATAAATTATATATTTTTATTGCATTTTTGTTCAGACTCTTCATAGAAATAAAGTTCTTTACCATTGTGCAGTGTTCATTGCTGTAGAGCAAAACAAGAAAAAATTCAAGTTCCAGACAATAAACTACAGAGGTCAAGGTCAGGTAGAATATAAAACTCTTTGGATGTCCAAGTATACAAAAGAATCACTCTAAGCTTGATGTGCAGATCCCAACAACCTAAAAACAGCAAGTACAGGCAGCTAACCACTCCAAAAAAAGATTCTGCAGTATAGGTTCAAATTAAATGAAGGCTGACATTTTGCAGAGTAATTATATCATGAAAATATAACAGTAGTGCAGAAAATGCATCAAAGTTACAGTCTTTGCAGTACAGTCTTTAAGAACGGAGTTATGCATTTAGGTCAATTTGGTACAGGCCAAATCAACAACATCATAATGCAGCAGGAGGAGGAAAAATAAAAAAGGAAAAAAAGCTTACCTCATCACTGAGCAGAATACTGAGTGCACTGTATATAAACGTACTAGCTTGGGCTGTGAGGGTGGGAACTGTACATATAATGGAAGGGTCTACATAAAAAAATCTCTGGCTACACCTATATCAGTTTTTAATTTGACCTTGAATTTAATGCAACAAGTGACAAGCTTGTCAGGCTGCAGCTGAAAACCTTGCTTAGTCTGCCCTTTAACTACCTGACTCTGGTCCTTTGGAATCTGTTACTATCCCTAAGTTGGGCATGTGATTCTGATGCCTCTTTCTGAAGGTCCCTAAATCACTATCCTTTAAAAAAAGCATTCTTAGATCCAGAAGGCTTTCTGCTTTTAGTAATTTTACAGGTAGTTTTATTTAATGTTCTTCCTTCTAAATCTTATGCAGTTTTCATTTCAAGTTTAATACAGTTGGTTTTAATATAGGGAGTCAAAGGTTTAGACATTAAGATGATATAAATAAATGCATATTAGCACTTCTATTGTTTTATATCCACATTGTAGTAAAAAAGTACTGCATTTTGAGAGAGGATAACTTTAAAAATGAGTTATTACAGCATGACATGTTAGAACAAGGATTAGATCAACAGTGGTGAATCACTTTTCATTGCAATGAAAAAAGAGACATCTAAAAGAACAAAATATTGTAATTTTTGAAAAAGGAAGATTAAGGAAAATAACACGGAGTTCAGAAAACATAAGACTGTTTTGAAAAGACAGACGCTTATGTCAGTTAAAGTGGAACATGGAAGGAAAAACAGATGGAATAATTAGAAACAGTTTGATTAAAAATGGCTTGTGATTAATGATTCCATTGAGAAGAAATATGAGATGAAGGCCTGTGATGATGTCATGTAAAAATATATAGCTTTGTAATGATCTGAATCCATCCATCCACATCCCCTTTTTTCCCATTCCTACACATGTGATCAGGATGCTACATTAACAGTGACAATCCTCTACAGCCAAGGTTTACACCACAGAGTGGCTAGCCCTGCAGCAGTAGTTCATCCATATTACACACTGGCATGTACACTCATACCTATGGTCAATTTAGAGTGCCCAGTCTAACTGCATGAGTCTGGAATGTGGGAAGAAACAGTAGCACCTGGAGAAAACCCATGCAAATGCAGGGAGGCCATTCCAACTCATAATAATAATCTGAATATTATTCCCTTTCTCTATTCAAAATCTCCTTTGACTGTATGATTAATAGATAGGCAAATAATTCCCTCTAGAGGCAGATGTGAACTATATTAGCAAGTTTGCTGCCTAAAAAAACTATATAGTGACTTTGATAAACATTGTTGACTCTTTTCTGAAAAGACAAAGCATTGCCCTTCATGATCATTTCCTTGCAAGGCTAGAAAGCAAAAAGTATGTATTGTTTGATACATAATAAAAATAAAGCTGATGCTTAAAGCACTAGCATCTGAAATGTCAGACCTTACTATTCAAGTAATTAACACAAAGAAACACAAGTTAGTGTGAGACATGTCAGGCGGCATGGTGCCAGGACACTTCTATGGGCTAGGCTTGTAAAGGCTCCTGGGCCATTAGACTAGTACACACCTATGAACCTATGAAAACACTCTGAATTAAAAGTGATGGGAAAAGAACTACCCACAAAAGTCTTTTTTTTCAAAGTTTAGAATGAATAACAAATTCCCAAAAAGTAAAGTGTTAGTATCAAGTGTCCTCCTAATTCCTGCATTCTGACATAATCTGTACCAAATGGGAAAACACCGCGCCTCCCTGATGCAGTAAAGAAAACTGACCAGCTAGATCTAGAATATTTCTTTTGAGATTCAAGACGTTGATGGAAAGGCCTAGAATATTTCTCTTGATCAAGATGTTGATGGAAAGGCTACTGTTTTGCTGTAAGTTTGGATCCTTGGACAGGTGATAGCCTTTAGCAGGTGAAGTTATTTGTTGACAATGACATGGTCAGAGTAAATGCAGCAAAGAAAAGACAATACATGTTAATACTAAGGTATTGAAGTGTTTGAGACTTTGTCTGCTTTACCTTGTAAAGTGTTTAATTCCTGGGTATGCAGAAAGGGTTTCACAATACGGCAAATGCTTGAAAATGCAGTAACAAAATAAAATCATCAAGGAACTTTGGTATTTGGTCCGTACAGTGTAGTACTGAAAGGAAAATGGGATGTAAACCCAAACGCATAGTAAATGGCGGACAATCTGTACCATGACCACATGACGTGAAACCTCAAAGGGGCAAATAAAGGAGGGGAGACTAATCCAGTGATGAACACTGATCGGGTGGCAGGTGGAACATCTTAATGCATTATCTCAACTGCCATACATTCATTATAATTTGCTCACTGCTATCTTCAGAGGCCAGATGCTGCACTGAGCCATAAATCGAACTTGGGACAGCTGCAGCATAGTCAGATTTTTCTCCCTAAATGCCACTGATAGAGCTGGCAAAAATGAAACACTTGATGTATAGTATGACTTCATCACAGGAGCACAGCAGTTAATGTAGAATAAATACATTCCAAACATAGCGTAGTATAAAAGTCTGAAAGCATTTTCAACAAACAGTATCTTTCTCTATGCGTCATGTCATACACGAGTAATTGGTTAAGACTTTGGTCAACGTCATGCATGCAATAATTGTACACCAAAAGTCTGTGTTTCAAAATTCTATAAAGGAAAATATTAAATACAGTAAGACTGACTAAAGAAATGATAAATGGCAAAATATCGAATGCACACGGATATCAAGTACATATTAAATCTGTTATCTAAACAAAAAATATATAAAATAAGACACCATTAAACATGGTTTAATGGTGTTAGAAGACCTTTCTGCACTTCTTGCCAAACCATGAGGTTTGTATAGTAATGAAAGAAAGTCCATTTGGGTTTTTTGCCCAATAAAATACCCCCCCCAACTGGCATAGTTTGACATTACAAGTAAAAAAAGAAAGAAACCTGACTGGAAAAGACCTCAACATATGTTTAAAGATGGATTGTTTTATAAAGTCTGTAATCTTATGTTGAATTTACAAGGGGCATACAGGGTTATTTGATATTTTAACATTACCTATTTTTTCAGTCTTTTGTGGTCAGCATTTTGAGTTTCAGGATTTTAAAATTCATAGTTATAGTGCAAAACCTGATCTTAGCCATAGAAGAGTTAACTGAAACTGCTTACATGCAAACAGTACTTTAACTATTGCCCAGAACCTAATTTCCCTCCCACTGGGGTCGAGAAAACTAATAAAATCACTCTGCCATAGGGCAGTCCTTACTAAAGTAATTACCTGTGCAGGTGTAGTAAGTGCAAGCAACAGTCAAGTTCCTCATTACAGGACTGATAGTGACATTTGTCCTGGCAGAATAACAGACACATGTCCCTAACAAAATACCCCAACATCTCTGTAACATAAACTACAACACTCTGTCTACAAAGTCTGCTCAAGAAGAACAAGCAGTAATGACTTATATTGTTCCTCCTTAGTAACCAGGAGTCAAAGAATGAGTCACCTTCACTAACCTGTCATTATACTGGACAAATGCAATTTGTCAGACTCCTGTAACTGCCTATGGAGGAGGAGGTACATGTGTGAGAAGCAACTCAGGCCCCAACCCACTCCATTCACTTTTCATTATGTTATCTGCTCTAGATGTTATACCAAATGTTCTCATAATCATCACCTGTTGACAAAGCCCTGCACTTTGTGAAAAATAATGCCTCTTCTATCTCACCTGAGCCACCTGCCTTATTACCCTGGCACTCATTCCTCCATAATTTATGTCACAGATGTGTAGCCCTACTTAAAGGCATACAATCCAGATCCAAGTCGTACTATAATACATAAGCCAGCAATACTATATTAAGATAGAAAAGGAATGAATTATAGCTCCTATATAAAAAGAAAATAAAAAAGTCTGCAATTCTAAATGTATTGTACATGTGTATGTATGTATGTATATATATATATATATATATATATATATATATATATATATATATATATATATATATATATATCTTATAACATTTAAAAAAATTATCATTACTCTCCACTCATATTAATAAATATAGCTAAAATACTGTAAAAAGCACGAGGTTAAGGGAGCACCAGCTTCCCTTATATGGTGCATTAAATTATATTAAATGAAAATTAAGAAGTCATAATTTCCTTTGTACTTCTATTCTCTGTCCTTGAATGTATATAATTATGCATTTATGAAAAAATAAGAAGTAGTAGTAATTGCCTTTATAATCACTGGAAGCTTCTTGTTGTGTGGTTAGTTATTTATTTTTCTTTGTTTGTGTACATTGCGCTAACATGCAGGAGCTGCAGAATAAAAGGGAATAAAGGGTTAATGTTATGTATCAGTTGTGCCTGACAGCTCGGACCTTCGAACCTGATGTCAGTCATTCTGGTCTCTCCCACCACCTGCATACAGCAAACACTAGTCCTTTTTTTAACATTCACCATCTGATGCATGTCATATGGTGTGATTAGCACACCCAGCAAAAAACATTTCCTAATATTAATAAAAATATAGGCAAAATCTGGTCTTAAGTACATTAGGGAAACATTTAGGAAACAAAGCCTTTTTAGATGGGTTACAACCTAGCACAAACCAATGGCAAGGTTGAACACTCTCCTTCATCAGTTATAATTAGCTTGTTGGTCAATCTTCTCTTGGAGTATGGATAAAGTAACCTTGCAGTCACCTTAATGTTTAGGCTGAATGTTTGCCAAAAAAAATTATTTTGCCAGTCTGGTCACACAGTATTAAGGAAAGCATGTCCTCCATCATTCAGCATTTTTGTTGCCATCCTCTGAACTGCCTTCTATCTTACTACATCATAATGCTGACAACATTTTCATAACTTCACACACTATTCTAATTTAGTCCCGTTTTAGAAAAGTGAATACCCTTCCCCAGGCTAGCATGACCTTGGAAGTGATTACAGTAAGTAAATGAAGATATATACGCTGTCTTATTTTGCCTCATTTTTAGTCACTTTACAGACTTCCCTTTTCAGGAAAACGGGCATCAGTTTCAACTACCTTTCAACATCCTTATTTATTTGTTTTATATTTGTTTACCGAGAAAGTCTGGCTGGGATAAGACCCATTTTCAGCAGAAGCCCTGGGAGAATAACTCCACATAAAGAGATTATATAAAAACTTGTACAAGAAATTATACAAAACTTATACAAGAAATTATACAAAAAAGTATATATACAAGACATACAGTACACCAGAAGTTACATTCTATGCTATTATAGCTGACATTTGTATTATACGATCACCTGATATAATTCCTTATTGTAGTGTAGACATTGTAGTTTTTCAAAGTAAGCTGAAGAAAGGATTGTAGGGGGAAACTGGACAGAAAAAGATGAGGTTAAAATTATCTAGACATGAGAGAGAGCATAGATTATGAGGTGGTCACGGAAGAAGAAAATGTATGAACAGATGCTATTAAAACTAGTACAGGAACAAAGCCAGGTGTCATTAAGATTATTTTAAAGAATCTTTTTGAATTGGTTGGTATTTGTGTTGGTTCCGATGCTGTGAGGTAGTGAATTCCACCTTGATGAGAAAAATAACGAGTCCCCTGCCATACTAGTGGATTTGGACACGTAGTAGAGATTTATTTGTTGAGCAAAGACTTCTATTTGTGGTATGGGGCTGGAGAATATTTAGAAGGGCAGGGTTATTTTAAGGTTGATATACTAGTTTGTGTGCAACGGTTTATTGGTTATAGGACAGAAGTTGTGGAGGTTCTAACCAGAAGAGTTTTTTTAAGCAGTGACAATGATGGGTATGATGTGGGCAGTCAGTTGCAAATTTAGGTATTTTATTGTAGCATGTTTGAAGTTTAATTAAATCTGTCGTTTTAAGGTTGGTGAGAACTGAGGAAGCATGCAAAAGTGTTGATAGAAGATGGGTTCTAGCAATGGCAACCCTAGAGATGTTAGTTAGATACATTTTATTTCTGTAAAGAGTACCCATTTTTTGTGAATTTTCTTAATTGGTTGTAGTGTATGTAGGTCATATCTTTGGTTGTTATCTGTTATTACACCTAGTAGTTTTGTTTGTGAATTGGTATTGATGTTAATGTTATTTCTAGCTGTAATGTAGAAGGTGCTGGGGGGAGGCTCTTGTGAATTGGAAGATCATGAGTTTTGTTTTATTGGGGTTGAGTATGAGCTGATGGTTACCAACTACATAAAAAAAGTTGAATTATAACTTAAAAATTTCTCCTGATATAACAGACTACTGTACATCCCAATACATTACTTAGCATCCTTGCTGTTCTCTCATTACTTGCTTACTTTTAGGCCTTCAGAAATGGCTATCAGTTTTCCTTTTCCATTTTTACTGTTGCTATTGCTCCATCAATAGTGTACTCCTTTCCTAGCTTTTTGAGTTGCAGTGGTAGTACACATTTTTTTTTTCTTTTAGTTTTTTTTTCTGTCAGTATAAACAGCAGTATTTTTAATTGTTCTGGTATGTTTACCAAGATTCTTTGCATATTTTCTTTTCATTCTTTCATATCACCACTGTACCTTGTGTTTGTTGCATCAGCAAAAACGTAAATATTTTGTTGAATTCTGATAGGTTATTTGTAAAGTCACTAAGAACAGAACAACCATGATAATGAGCAAGTGTTATCAATGAATTACTTAAGCAATAACCCACGCCTGGGTGTGGGTAATGCTGGATTTACCCACGGTTGGTGTGGTTTGGTCCCGAGGGTGAAGCCCGAGGCACCAAACAAAGACAACCGTGGGTAAATCCCGCATTACCCACACCCAGAAGTGGTTATTGCTATTATATATGACATTATTTAAGAAAAAATAATTACTTTTCTTAAATAATGGCATTGTATAATGCCTCTTTGCTGCCCTTCACAGCTGTCTGGTATCTGCGGCAGTTCTGATGTACTGCGCCAACTACGCGGTATCAGAGCTGTGGCCAAAAGCAGCGGAGAGAAAAGCAAGATCTCCGTTTTTTTTTTGTACTATGTTAATTAGGTTTAACATTAATATAGAGAATGGAAAAAAAATGGCAATGGAGATGTCCGTTAAAATGTTTAAGTCATGTAAAACAATTTAAACCATTTCTATGGCAGCTGAATCTTTCATCTGTTTTGCTATTTTGCCTCGTTGCTTATTTTAAAGCTTAAAAAGCAACGGAGAAGATCTCCTTTGCTTTACACACTGTGTTTACATTACTGTTAGCTATAATACAGAAAGGCATTTAAAAAAAGCTTAGCAACAAAATCGCTTGCTTTTTAAACATGTGTCACTATGTTAAACTCTTTTAACATAATGAGACAGTGTTTTAAAGAGAGACTTATATAATGGGAAAAAGTCGGGACGACGGACCTTTTCCATTAGTAAAGTCGACCACAATATGCGCCTGGTGCCCATTCGCATATTAATGGAATATTATTAATGGGGGGGGGGTTGGTATAGCAATAACCTTATCCACAGTTGGTGTGGTTCGGTCATGAGGACGAAGCCCGAGTGGCCAAACAAAGATAACCGTGGGTAAATCCAGCATTACCCACACCCAGAAGTGGGTTATTGCTATTATACAATGACATTATTTAAGAAAAAAAAGTACTTACTTTTCTTAAATAATGGCATTTTATAATGTCTCCATGATGCCCTTCTGCAGCTGTCTGGCATTCTGTGGCAGTTCTGATGTGGTGCGCATGTGTATGCTTACGCAGTACATCAGAGCTGTGGGTGGAAGCAACGGAGAAAGCAAGATCTCCGTTGCTTTTTACAAAGTGTCCCGCTATGTTAAAGGAGTTTAACATAGTGAGACAGCTTTAAAAAAAGCAACGGAGAAAGGAAAAGATTTTTTTAAAGCTGACTCGCTATGTTAAACACCTTTAACATGGCGAGAAAAGCAATGGAGAGCTTGTTTTCTCCGTTGCTGAAAAAAAAAAAAAAAGAAAAGACTTGTACTAATGGAAATTGTCTGGGCGACCGGACCTTTTTCCATTAGTATAAGTCTTTGATTTACAACATGCATGCTGACCAATCAGCATGCACATTTTGGAATATTAATGGGGGGTCATTGTATAATTTCTTTTCTTCTCTCTTTTACATAGCTTTCTATTATTAGAACCTGTATAAACAAGGACATATATTAAGTTATGGTTGTTTAAAACAGAATAACTAAAATGATACAGGGTATTCAAAAGAAACCATAAAATGACTCTATAGAGGAATTTAATGAGAATAATGACAGGAGCATTCATGTATTTTAAAGTAATTATTAAAAATAAGGAATTCAGCAGTATTTGATGAAAAGAATGCAAAAAATCAATGAGACACAACTGGAAAAATGGAAGATGAGAAGGGGATGGATTAACAAAACATTGGGTGGCATATGTGAGTTATATCATCTTCATGAGGATAAATAAGAAAATATATGCAAGTTAGAATAAAGGTAGCCTAGCTACAGGACTGGGTAACAAGCATATTAGATAGGCCCAAGAAGTCTCTAACTGTATTTTGATGTTGATTAATTTAATTTATTAATACTTTGTTGGTCAGGTTTGTGCCACTTGGCCAATTACCTCTTTTCAAGGGAAACCCAAGGTGGTATTCATACTGACTAAGGGAAACTTGGCTAGGATACCAGGGGCTTCCCATACTCTTTTTATTAAGTGATGTGGGATCTTTTACATCCACCTAAGCTCCCACCAACTCAGGCAGATGGGGTCTTGGCAGTTATATATCACAATTACTTTCATGACTATATTTAACTGTTTTTTTTTATTTACAGATATTAACTCTCTAACTGTAAATATCTCAGCAAATGTATTTGTAAGAAAAGCTTATTGTACAAAAATTGTGTATTTTTGTTTCACTTTTAATACCTGTGTGTTTCATAGCTATAGTATTGAAGACTCAAATCTTAAACATACGCATGTTGGCTATTCCTGACTGCTGAAACAGGCCTGCATACTTGGGAAATATTTGTAGAAAATGTTTACTTTCAGGTTAGCTGTCATCTTTATCTGATGTATACATTATAAAGAAAATTTTACCATTAGTTCACAATTGATAGTGATAAATCCTCACATATGCTTTGTTTAAATGCATGAAGACACAGTACTTGCTGAAGCAATGGATCATCTAAAGTGCACTAATATATGAAGAAAGAGTCAATGAATAATGAGACCCATAGATAATGATGTAATCTTTGCCAGTGGGAGTTGTATATGTTTTATGGCAGTTGTAGATTTATGTTAGTATAATCCTAGTAACAGATGTGGAAAAGTACATATAAACTTTGAACTGTCATGATGGAACTCTATAGCAGTATTTACCTAGATTTTGTTCTAAGCGTTTCATAAACACTAGCCGTTACTGTAAAAGATAGTACTTTAAATGGAAATGATGTTTGCAGACATGTTAGAATATGTCTAGACCTGCTTGCCATCTATGATCTACTGCCCAAAGTATTTTTTTCTCTAGTGCTTCCCTTTATTGACAGCAGTGTTGTTTATGAAGTCAATGAAAGGTCGTCAAAGGTGCGTTTGGTGTGTTGTCTTTTTATTCAAGCGGAGCATGACAAATCTTTTATTGAAATTTATGTTTCATTCTGTTCTGCTAGAACAGCTGGTTGTCCTTCACTGACCTACTCTTCATGATTCTTGCAGTCTTTCTGGTGCACTTTTCTAACTGTAAATGTTTTTGAAATACATTGATCAAACTTCACTAACCTTGTAGTATGAGTATCAAATGTGTGGTAAATCAACATCTCCCTAACCCACACTTACTTTTTAAACACAGAATCAGATGGGCACACAGACCATTTTAGAGAATTCTGGTGCTCATATAAATAATTAATTTTCTTACTTTGTAAATTCCTGAAAAGACACTCCTGAGACAAAACCAAAAATAAATGACAGACAATGCATATAAATACTGTAAAATGCAACATGACACAAGATTTTTTTCAAGCCTTTATTGACTTGAATACTGATATATAATGCACCATCTGAGCGTAAGAGAAACAAAAATGAAGGAAGCCAACCAAAGTCACTGTGTAGCACATCACTTGCATGAGAAACTAGCCCATATGATCTCAAAAGTTTTTTAATTCCTAGAACAGAAAAAAATATTCCTATAACTGGTGTAATGTTTTATGAATATTGTCCTTATAATAGTTCCAGATTTTGTGTTTGTAGTTTACTAAACGTGTCTGTGTATCCAATGAACTGATTTTCCAGAACCGTAAAAATTAATGTAATAAGTCTCAGTTATAGCCATTTGGCTTTGCTTAAATACAACTTCTGGTCCCTAAGACAAATAACCAAAAGTCTGTCTCAGGTAAATTTTTGGCTAGTGCCCATTTAAGTGCCACCACTTGTCTTGTCCAAAGTGTAGAAGATATGAGATATGACCAAAATAAGTGTCAGTAACAATCATCGACAAATGCACATTTCCAACAGAGCCCCCCACAACTCCACTTTTGCAGAGTGACTGGGGTATCATGCCACAGCTGTATCATCTTAAGTTAGGTAAACTGTAAAACTCGGGTAGACTTAAAACTCCTCTACAATGTTAAAATGTTATTCCACTGCTCCTCAGATAGCTTCCTACCATGGTTTCCCATTTAACTTTCAGATAAATAAAAACAAAACTCAAATTTAGCTGTCACTACCTCATATCAAAAGCCAATTGCCCCATGCTGGGAACCTTTTGTTTCTTATAAACTTTCATCAACCATCTCACAATTCTTGCTGATGTATTACTTATGCATTCATTTTACTTACTCTTAGCTACTGAACATAATTGTTGAGTATTGTAATAGCTGAAGAGTGCTGTTAGGCTTCTTACTAACAAATTCTTAGAAGGGCATGAACACTCCTTGAGTATCAGCTAATAAGTCCTTCCAGAAGATGAAATCCCATGTTAATAATGAGTACCAAGAAACAGGTTGAAAGTCAATACAGTTGAGCATAAGATCTGTATTCTGTCCCACATCCATAAATACATCAGGCAGATCTTGATGTCCTTCAGCTCTGCCCACATCTTTTTTTCCTGTTTTCTTATATTCCATACTTTGTTCCTGTCCCACAGTGTGCAGGATTCCTTATGTGGTGCATTTTGTCAAGTTCTGGCAAGATCAATATATGGCTAGAAATAGACCTAGCCCATTGGAATGTTATTAATTGGCTGCATTGAATAGGAGAGGAAGTCTGATAACTCCAGACCCCCCCCTTTCTTCTGGACTTAAGATTTAAGTTAAAATCCTATAGTGATGGACATTTTTCATGAATAAGGACATGGATCACTACAAACTGGCTAATTACAGTTAATGTGTTATCTAGCCCCCACCTGAGTAGGTTGTAGGTGGTGCGATATGTTCTCTGTGCATGTTTTGGCCCAGTGGTTACTTACCCTGGAAAACTTTTTGGCTATGTGGACGTCCATGTATTTGAAGTTTCGGCTTTCTTATCTCAGTTATCTGGTCTTCGGTCATATGATGTTTCGGATATGTGAAGTAGACCCAAATAAATAATAGGTATGACAGTGAGCACCCTTGTCTTGCTCCTGTTTTCAACACAACAGGTTTGGATAGAATTATTTGGGTGGCCATATGGGCCAGGGTTTCTTGATATAATAGCTTACAATGATCAAGAAACAATCCTATTAATCCATATGTTTGAAGTACTAGTCATAAAAACGTTAAGTCTAATTAGTCAAATGTTTTCTGTAGAGTAGGAAATATTGTGAATAATAGGAGTTCTGAAAATGTATCTGGTCCATTTGAACTATATTTAACTATGGATTCTCTAGTCATGCTGCCAGCACTTTTCCATTGATATTAATTCCAATTGTAAAACTGAAGTAGAAAGAAAGTCCTGCTCTGGGACGTTGTCCGACTTTGGCACTAGGATTATTGTAGCCACCCTGGATGTCTTAGGCAACCAACCCTTCAGGTCTCCCTCTTTAAACAACTACAACAAGGATTTATAAAATTCCAAATGCAGACCACCTGGCCCAGGCATCTTCCCTTTAGAAAGATCTTTTTTATTTAGATTATTAACTCTTAATTATCTCTCACTCTGATCAAAGGCAGCATCACGGGCATAAGACAGAATCCTGTGGCTCGGGATTCATATCTCCTCTCTCTTTATATAGCTAGGTAAAATCATTTTTAACAGACATATTAATACCTTGCTCAGCTATGGGTATGACTCCATTCCCAGCATTCATGGAAGTAATAGACACTTCTCTTCTCCTTTGAACTAATCTACTAGCTAAAAGCTTATGAGACCTAATACCTTTCACCCAATGGCAAATTTGTTGTCATTCATATGTAAGACTAACGTGGTTAAATTGCAGAGCCTGGCATTCCTATCTAAGTTATGTGATCTGACCAGAACCAGGTCTTTTCTTCCACTGCATTCTCTTACTGCTTTTTCAGCCTCTGACTCTTGTTGTTTAGTCCTGTTTACCTGCCGAGTCCTTTGTCTCTTTTTAAGCCCTGATACCCACCTTCTGATTAGATCTTCAAAATTCTCCCAAATGTTGAAAATATCCTTCCCCTTAATACTACCCTCCTCTCCCTAGTAAATCTGAACAAACTGTTCTAGCTTTGCCCTGTACTGTGGAGAATGTAGCACTAGTGTATCTAATCACAAAATTCTAGTATATTCCCTTTAAATAGGATTGGGGTTGGTATAATGGTTAATGGTTAATGCCTTTACCTCACAAATACAAGCTGTAGAGTTTGATTCTGTCCACTGATTATTGGCTATGCTTCTGATAGCTTTGTATTTACCTGTAAACCTAATGTTGTATTGTTCATTAACATATAATTGTGATCTGACAGGGCAGATGTGCCTTTACTATATGGGAACAAAATAGAAAATAGTCCAGCTGTGAAACTGTGTCCAGTTCATCTGGTGTGCAATGAAACTAAATTATTTTTTTATATGGTGCAAGGCCCTTCACATATCCACTAACAGTAAATCCTTTCCAAAATTCTGAAAGCATTTATAGCCACTGACAATTCTGAAATGTCTATGTAATACATTCTGCATTCTGGGTTTCAATGGCACATTAAAATCCCCTCTCAATAATCACTGAGTACTCAAAATCCCCATATCCAATAATGCTGCAGACAGCTGATTGAGAAGCTGTGGATTTTCTTCACTATGATCAGAAAAACATTCTAAAATAATTGGCCATTTTGTTGTTCTTACCTATGCAACAGTCCATCAATACTCAGAAATGCTAAGAGAATGCATCAGACAATAGTTTATTTTTTATGAACTAGGATAAAGAAACCTCTGTTCACTGAGGACAAACAATTAGAAATAACCCACCACTTCCATGTCCTGTGGAGGACAGAGCTTTTAGTTTTCAGTGTGATTTATTGAGTAAAAGTCAGATCAACTTGCAAGTCATCCTACAGAAGTATTCATTCTTGTTTTAAAGGAGCTATTACCACACCAGGAGATCCCTGTAACACCTGCAGATTAACAATTGAATGGCTTTGGTTATAATAGGCTTGACCATATACATAAGTATATGTCAAACTTCATCATATGGAATGATATTTTGAGTGGAGCTGAGGTTAGGGGGAGTGATTCTATAAAGAGTGATTCTTGATACAGAAGTCTTACTTATACTTGTATCAGGTTTTAATGAGTTACAGATTGGAATATATGTTGGTCTTTCCAAAACTACCCAAATTATAAGGCAGAGCAACTTAAAAGACAATTCTGCAAAGCAGCAGTGGAAAAGACTCTTCCTGTGGTGAGCTTCATACCCCACAGAATTATTCCATGCTATTGAAGACTGCCTGCAACCTCTTCATTAGAATCATACTTGAAATGCAATTTCTCTGGAAAAGGCATAGAACAAGGTAAGAGAAATGATGGCTTAATCAATCTGCTGCAACAAACCAGGATTTACAGGTTGTTCCCCCTGTGACCATATGACTTTGTGCAGCATGTCAAAGCTGGTGTTCCAGATGCCAATCTGATTACCCTGTAGCCTCAGGGGTAAATGTTATTTTCACCAGTATGTGGCAGTTCAAAGTTTGCTACAAGTGGTGGGTGCAGGGAATGCTCTGGAGATGTTCTACCAGTCTTACCAAGCTGAAAACTTTTGCTTTTTTCTGTTTGTTGATTTTTATTAAGGAACCCTTCCATTTTATTATGTTCAATAAAATGTTACTCACCGATTGATAAATAGTTTCACCATAACATGGTGGTGTTAGAGCAAACCTAAAAAGTAAGATAATGTCTGCACTGGACAAATAATTGGGATGCTACAATAACCATGAAAAATAACAGATGTCTGCATGCTCTTTGAAAAAAAATGGTCAGGTTAGTAAGTCTTGTAGATATTGTATTCTGAAAAATTAATTTACAAATGGAAGGAGAGAAAGTGAGAAGATATGCAAGGTTGTTATGCTGCTTAACACCCAACCCAGTATGCTGCAAAATGTGAAACTTGAATAAGGAGTATCTTCCTGTTTCAAGTCTCACCCTTTTTTCATGCTGTGGTGTCTAGCTTCCTGAATGATAGGACTCCAAGACACAGTTCTTACTTGATCCTTGAAACGCGTGCGCGCGTGTGTGTGTGTGTGTGTGTGTGTGTGTGTGTGTGTGTGTGTGTGTGTGTGTGTGTGTGTGTGTGTGTATGGGTGTGTGTTTGTGTGCGTTCACTTTTTTGTACATGTATGAGTGAGGGAGTGACTTCAGGGGAATACCTCTGCCTACATCAGCAGAAGGTTACTACTCTACACATCATGGTAGTTACCATGATTCAATGAATATGCAAAGTAGCCAATAATGAGGTCTTACTTTATCAGGGTTAACATGTTTTTAAATCACAAATGGGCACATTGTGGTAGAAGGGCCTTTGAAGCATACATGATGTGGCTCATGCTAGTCACTTTAATGAATTCTTGGGTCTATGACATTCAGACAAAGAATATATTTGGTTACGAATAACAGAGTGGCATTCTGACATGGTTGCATATAACTTCAAATGATAAACACTCTGTAACATTCAGAAATGGATCATATATGACCACAAATTATAAACACCCTGTACCATACACACATCAGCTTTCTCAGTGCAGTACCATATTATGCATTGTTAATGACAGACTAGAATCACACAGTGCTAATCACCTGTTATACAGCTTAAATACACTCAGACCACACAAATGAGCAAATGTGTAGGCCATGCTGGGGAAGTAATACTTGATGAAGGTAATTTACAATGATAAAGTCAAGGAAGTTCTGAGCGTGTCTATTTGTGAGTGTACAGTTTATGGAGGGGTAGTTATATCCCCTTGGGAAGATGGTGTTTGGGTTAACAGAAGGGTCTCTAGTTTATAAAGATATGTTTTTTTTTTTTTGTAGGTGCCATGGACAGGGATCTGTACTTATCCGGGATATGCTATGAGGTCTTGTTTCTTGATATTATGATATAAAAAAGTGTTACATCTTTCTCCTGGTGGATTAGTTAGAGGTGATAGTATATTAAATAAAGACAAATATGTCACCACCAGCATTGTCTAAACTTCCAGATTTAAAGAAATAAACACAAAAAACACTAACCACTGAAGACTGCAGTGTTAAAACAATGACAGAAGATTAAACACAAGCACTGCAATATCACCACAAAGAGAGACTAGAATGTGTGTACTCTCTCTTCGTGGTAGGCAGAGAAGCCCGGTAAATAGTAAGTGGTGTCACTGATGTTCTTCGTGTTTCACTGTTGCAGTCATCACATTAGGGTTACCTGCTTGCAGTAGCCCTCAGTCGGCCTGATTATCAAAGTCTTGGGTCCTGCGTAAGTTACTGTCTCATCTTCCGTGATGTCAGGTAGTCAGGGGTATAAAGCATGCAGCTGATGCCATTACATCAGTCTTTCTTGCTGTGCGGTGCCTGAAGCAGCAGCACTTCACAAGTGCCGGTTGGCCCACTCCTGAAATTTTCATTTTTGAGTTTCAGAACCGAAGTCTTCAACTAAAGCTAAGTACCATGTTGGGGAAACTTTTTCTTGCTCTAAATCAATGTCAGTAAAAGTCAATAATCGTATTTCTTGTAGAAAGCAAACGCTTCATAAAGATTTTCATTCGTACTGTATTCCTTGCTTAGGCCCTGACCACAATGTACCTTGCTGTTGGTTTTGTGCCTTATTTAAACCACAAACTATTTGTCATTGGTATATTTTCACTTCTAAATATTTTGGTACTCAATTCAATGATCCAGGTATGTCTTTGGTAAGCTACCCGACTACTGACATTCCGAAAAAACGTAAAGATAAAGAGAGAGACAGGCCGACTAGGTCAAAAGCTGCCGATGACACTTCTCCTAAGCTAGTTGCCAGTTCACCAGTACTCAGTGAGGTGCTTTCATAGCCCCTGATACCATTTGCAGGCCTCTACTGAGACCCATTCAGAGTTCGGTATGCCGCGAGATGCTTCAGCTGTGGAACCTGTGGATGTCTCTACCTTGGATGGGTCCGGAGCCGCTGTGCAGGCACCGGCTTCTAAGGGTGTATTCAGGCCTACTGACTTGCATATTAAACTGATGCCATCTTCTTCTTCAAGGCCTAAAACTCGAACCATGCCTAGAAAACCGACACCCAGACTGTTTGGTCAGGCCTCTGTGCCTAAAAAACAAATGATAAGAATGGCTGAAGACCTTATTACTTTAATCAGGAAAAGCCAGCCTTCCCCCTCTAAGAGTCTGAGGACTGAATCTGCTTATGATACTTCTGACCAGGATTCTGAAACTTCTATTTCCTCCAATGACCAGGATTTACCCTTATCTACCTATGAGGATTCTGATGCAGAGGACTCTATTCCCTCTGCTTCTCCCCCAAATGATTTTTCCTTTGGTGACACCTTGCATACTCTTAAGGTGCATTTTCAGTGGGAAAGCCAGGATTACTCTGATTCTAAAAAGAGGCTTAGGGAGTTCTTACTCCTGCCCCAACACAGATCTTTAGCTATCCCTCCTGTGCTAGATATTGTTGATGATGCCTTTTCGGAAGCTTGGCCCCTGACTCTTTACCTCATGCTCCCAGAAAACCTGATAGATATTACAGGGTTCCTGACTCTCACAAGTTCCTTTTTAAAAATCCTACTGTGGATCCTGAGACCATTTCACAGGGACCCAAGGGCATTAAGACTACTACTGCCAAAAATCCTACCCTCTCTGACAGAGATTCCAGGGCCCTGGATAGATGGGGTAAGAAGGTATGCACCTCTGCAACCTTGGCCATCAGGGCCTTAAATTGCCAGTTTCATATGTTAAAGTATCAGCAGCATATTATTGGATTGCTTAAACAGAAAATGATGTTGATTCCTGACTGTGCTGAAAATAAGGATTTACAGGATTTAATGCATTCTGCTGAACAAGTTGGAAACATACTTTGCAATGTGATTTTGATTCACTAGAGGCATCTTGCAGGGCTGCTGTCACCGGGTCTGTACGTAGAAGGCATGCTTGGCTTAAGGAGCAATCTTTGCCAGATCATGCTAAAACTAAATTGCTGGATGCTCACTTACATTAGGACCGCCTGTTTGGCAACAAAGCAGAAGAAGTTCTTAAAAAGATGGAGGAAAAAGTTAAAGCTATGCAAACTGTTAAAGATTTCCTACAAGTACAGCCTCCAAGATTTAGTAGGCATTGGCTCTCTAAGAATTGGTCCTTTCCTGCCTCTTCCAACAGAACACCCAGGCTTCAGTCCCAGTGTACAAGAGTAAGCAGTGGGAGGGCTCCCTTTCCCAAATTAGGGAGTAGTAAGACTCCCCACTATGGTAAGCTGTCTCAGTGACAACTTTAAAACTTCCGAGCACTTCTCAACTGACTGCTCCTTTAGGGGGAAAGATTGCTCTGCAAGCAAAAAACTGGGAACTCATTACCCAGGACAAATGGGTTTTAAATATAGTTTCCCAAGGATACAGACTTCACTTCCACATGTTACCAACCCCAAACGGTTGGCCAGATCTACCCACAAGTCATTGGGCAGAGGCTCAAAAGCAAGTACTTTCTGTTTTAAGATTAAAGGCTATTCATACTGTACCAGAAGAGGAAAAGGGACAAGGCTTTTATTCAAGATTTTTCCTGGTACCCAGAAAAGACAACTCATGGTGTCCTATCCTGGACTTTTTTATCCTAAACACCTTTTTGTTGATTCCAAAATTCAAGATGCTAACTCTTCACCAGTTGCTTCCTATGCTAGGCATGGATGCCTGGTTGGCAACACTGGATTTAAAGGAAGCCTACCTGCACATCCCAATCAGGGAATCTTGCAGAAGATACCCACGCATCAAAGCAGGCTACATGCACTGTCAGTTATCTGCACTGCCCTTTGGCTTATCTACTGCGCCCAGGGTATTCACAAAGTGCCTAGCTCCAGTCATTGCATTTTGCAGGCAAAGAAATATTCAAATATACCCATACCTGGACGATTGCCTAATTCAGGCAGAAAGCCAGGACATACTTTTGAATCATCTGGCATTTGTACAAAAGGTGCTAACTTGTCTGGGGTACACCATAAATGAAAAGAAATCACATCTGGTACCCTTGTCGGCAAGTTATATTCCTGGGAGCAAGCTTGAGCACAATTTCCCAGATGGCTTTCCTCACACCAGAGAAACACATTTATATGACAACTTACTTCAAACTAATGGCCACAAAAACCCTGCTGTCTGCAAGGCAAATACTGCAAGCCTTGGGGTTCATGGCCTCCTGCATTCTACTAATGCCATATGCAAAGCTGCATATGAGGAAATTACAATGGTATCTGGTGTCAACATTCTCAGGATCTGGAAGCAATGCTTCCTATCATTCCTTGCCTACAGTTACAGTTCCTTTGGTGGGCAGAGGCCTGCCACCAAAATAAAGGTCCACCATTCACTCTACCCCCTGCCACCCAATCCCTAACAACAGACGCATTAGGCTATGCATGGGGGGGCTCCCCTGGCAGGGAAGTGCATTCAGGGCAAATGGAACCCAAGTCAGATGCACCTGCATTTCAGTGTAAAAGAAATGTTAGCTGTACAGGATGCTCTGACAGCCTTCAAGGACCACATTCTTCCAGGACAATTAATGGTAAAGATGGACAGCACCACTGTTATGTGGGACGTAAACAAGCAGGGGGGTACCCATTCATACCCCCTCTGTAGACTCGCCATGGCTCTGTGGAACACAGCCTTGAGCTACCAAGTGCATCTACAGGCTCAATTCCTGCCAGGAAAACTAAACACATTGGCAGATGAACTAAGCAGAAATCTCATGGACCCACATTAGTGGAAACTGGAACCAAAGACTTTCAACATTTTGATAAACAAATGGGGGAGCCCAGATATAGACCTGTTTGCCTCCCCCCAGAACTACCAATTGGACAAATTCTGCACAAGGACTCCCCACAAACAAGCTCGGAAAGTGGATGCTCAGTCCTTCAGCTGGAAAATCTATCAGTTTATGCCTTTCCTCCTCTACCTCTCCTCTTCAAGGTACTACTAAAGATCAAACAGGACAAACCAAGGATGATACTGATTGCACCAGACTGGCCACTCCAACATTGGTACACCCTCTTGCGCAGTGTGTCCCTGCTGGCTCCATGGCACCTGCCTCAGACCCCTACCCTGCTGTCTAAGCAGGAGAGCCAGATTCTGCACCCTCAGCTTCAAACCCTCAACCTGGCAGCCTGGCTAATTGCCTAATCTCTCCATTACCATCCCTCAGTAAACAAGTGTTTGATGTCATTTTTAAGGCAAGGAGGCCTAGTACTAGAAAATCTTATGCTTAAAAATGGAAAAGATTCTGTGCCTGGAACCTAACTCAAAGGATGGGCACAGCAGCGCCCAATTTACCTCAGATTCTTCAATATTTAATTGAGATGTTTCACAACGGCCTTTCTTTTTCCTCTATCAAAATTCATGCCTCAGCCATTTCAGATCATTACAACACAGAACGGGTCTATATGACAGTATCAAATGGACTAAATAGCGAAAGCTATTTAGTCAGTCAGATACTGTTGAAATGGCAAAATAGCAAAGTCACGGAGCATAGATTTTTTTCACAGGGAAAAAATCTGGTGGGCCGTCTTCAGGACTTTGCCATTTCCTCCACTGTGGTGCGATCCTGGAGTTGGTATATTTAAGTAGGGCGGGGTGTGGGGGGTGAAGCCCCCCACTTAAATTTGTGTTTAAGTTTTTTTTTTTACGGAGCAGCACATTTTTTCCCCTGTGAAAAAATTCACTGTTCCATTTGTTTGATATTTTGTTAATTAGATATTATCGGTATGATGAAATAGTGTTCGCTATTTTTTATCGTATGATAATATAATATAGATGCCACAGAACCACCTCTCTTGTCTCACCCACTGCTCAAGCAGTTCCTCAGAGGAGCCAAAAACTTAAGACCACCCAGGAGAGCCCCAACTCCAGCCTGGGACCTTAACTTTGTATTGGGAAAACTCACTCTTCCTCCTTTTGAGCCAGCTGCAAGTGCAGAGTAAAAATTCCATTCTTGGAAAACAGCCTTCCTTTTAGCAATCACTTCAGCAAGAAGGGTATCCAAATTACAGGCCCTTATGGCATTGGAGCCCTTCGTCATCTTTCATGTGGACAGGGGGTGCCCCTCAAGACCAATCCCTCCTTCATGCCCAAGGTAGTATCCAGTGTGGCTCTTAATCAGTCCATTCATTTGCCAACCTTCTTTTATAATCCACAGATTAAAGGGGAACATATACTGCACTCCTTAGATGTGCGCAGACAACTTAGATTTTACTTGGACAGGACTAAACCTCAAAGGAAATCTGAACAACTGCTGGTGGCATTTGCTGCAGGGGCAGATGGGAAGACTGTTTCACAGCAAACCATTTCTAAATGGATAGGCCATTGCATTCACTTCTGCTATAAGCACCATGGAAAACCTATCCCACAGGGGATTAGACCACATTCAACCAGGGCTGCATCTACCTCTACAGCCTTTCCCAGAGGTGTTCCTACCAAGTACATCCTAGAAACTGCGACCTGGAGATCTGTACATACTTTCACCAAGCATTACCATTTGCCATTTTTCTCTAAATTCAGAGCTGGCTTTGCCACTGCAGTCTTGCAGGGTCTTATAGCTGGTCCTAATGCTATCTAAATTCCTCCTCCCATCCTTAGCTTTGGGAATCTACCCAAATGTGATGACAGTGAAACATGAAGAACATAGTACAGTTGAGTACACTTACCATACATGTAGATGTTTCAGTGTATTCACTGTTGCAGTCCTGGTTACCCTCCCTCCAACCCCTTGACTTCTTTTGGCTATACCTCTAGTCTCCTTTACCATGTTTAAAAGCTTTTTGGTGTATTTGCTTTTTTGTTGGAGGTATAACCTTGTATATATATATATATATATATATATATATATATATATATATATATATATATATATATATACATACATTTAATTGCTTCCCATTAGGGGGCACCTGACATCTGGGGAAAGAAAAACTGATGTAATGGTGTCAGCTGCATGCTTTATACCCCTAACTACCTGACGTCACGGAAGATGAGACAGCAACCGACGCAGGACCCAAGACTTTGATAATCAGGCCAATTTGAGGGCTACTGCAAGCAGATAACAGTAATATGATGACTGCAACAGTGAAATACACTTGAACATCTACATTTATGGGAAGTGTACACAACTGTACTTTCTGCAACTAGATTTTATTGACAACACAAATCTCCACATTTACTAGTATCAGTCTGCTAGTGGTAAGCATCTCTACACTGATTAATGCCAGATTTCAATTCATATTAACTAGTTTCATACCCTGAGTAGATTGATAGTGAAGAAAAAAAGTATTTTGGGATAGAAAATGTCTTATCCAGTGTGTAAAAGCCCAGAGTGGGATAACAAATGCCTTAAATAGTGTGTGCAAATGCCCGGAGAAGAAAGATGCTGCCCATTCTTAGCAAAATTATTTTACCTTATGTAATACCTTGCTAAAAGTATATCTTCAAGATCAGAAGAAGTCCTTATCTCCTTGGGTTCCACACTGATTAGGTTTATCATACAATCATAAAATACAGTACATCTTTGGGATGTATCTTACTAGACACATCAAGCAAGAAGAAAGAACTCAGAGGTTACTAACTAAAGAAATCAAGGGCTTAAAAAAAGCTTATCCATACTTGGCAGTAGAGTATATTGATACCAAGTCCTAGTGGTGTTTACATATTGCTGCTTACTACATAAACATAACAGTCATAGTTTTGTCTGATATGCAGTTCTTTGCCACCCTTCATAAGTACTTGCATTGCATAAAACCAGTTAAACACCGAAAATGCAGTTTATATGTTGACATATATTTTACGTTTGGTTTCTGTAATGTAGTGAATGTCTTTTACTGCTTTATTTACCATGCTCTATAAATTATATATACACATATATATATATATATATATATTTTTTTTTTTTTTCTTTACATGTATCTATATATATATATATATATATATATATATACATATATATATGGGTCTAACTGACAACGTCGACAGCTTAGAACGCCGACAATGAGAACACCGATGCCAGAAGATCGACAACTGAGAAGACCGACGGTTGAAAACACCGACACTGAGAACACCGACATGGGAAAAGGCTGTGTAAGTATGCGGTAGTGACGGACGTTAGGGTGCGAAAAGGTAAGTGTGCGATATTGAAGGTCTGTAGGATAGGGGTGGATTAAGTGAGTTAGGGTTAGGGCGGGTTAGGTAAGTGTGCGGTACTGATAGTCTTTGGGTTAGGGGCGGGTTAAGTGAGTTAGGGTTAGGGCGTGGGTTAGGTGAGTGTGCGATAATGACAGTCTTTGGGTTAGGGGTGGGTTAAGTGAGTTAGGGTTAGGGCGCGGGTTAGGTAAGTGTGCAGTAGTGATAGTCTTTGGGTTAGGGGCGGGTTAAGTGAGTTAGGGTTAGGGCGTGGGTTAGGTGAGTGTGCGATAGTGACGGACCTTAGGGTTAGGGTTTGGGTTAAGGTTGTAGATAGTTGTGTATGTGAGGTTTAGTGTGGGTATGTAAGGATTTTGGTGTGCTTGTGTTGTGTGTGTGCTTTTTGGACAGGGGATTTGTTTTGTTTGTTGATTGTCGGTATTATGGTGTGTCGGGCATATGAGGTTTCGTGTTTGTGAACTGTTGGTTATGTGGTGTCGGTGATTTCGTTGTCGGTGTTGTGATGTGTCGATGTTGTCAGGTAGACCCATATATATATATATATATATATATATATATATATATATATATATACATATATATATATATATATATATATATATATCTAAATGGGTCTTTTCCAGTTTCCATAATGCTGTTCTGATAAAAGTTTGAATGTACATTAGCGAATGGTAGTGTACATTCGCTAATGTGCATTTGACGTTCTGATAACAGATCGCATTACAGAGGGTATTGGGCAATTTACCCTTTTTCTTCACTGTAGTGCGATCGTGGAGTTTGAATATATAATATGCACTGGGTGTGGGAGGTGCAGCTCCTCACATGGGGTGCAGGGGGGCTTGCCCCCCTGCAAAAATGTTACTGGAGACACGGACTTTCAACATTGGAACTTCCAGTGCTTGAATGTCAATTCCATGGTTATCATTTCTGATTGTTTGTTTGTTTGTGTCTTTCGGCTTTTCCCGGTTAGGGGTCGCCACAGCAGAACTCCGGTCCACTAATGATTGGCAGTAGAGTTTTATGTGCTGGCTTGCCGGGCCTAACGCACAACCTTCGATGAAGGAATGCCCATTCACGCATGTTGCCATACAGAAGACGCTCTAACTGAGAATCGAAGGGGCAACGTCTAACTGTGAGGCGACAAAGCTACCGCAGCACCACCACCGCATGGTTATCATTTCTGATATTTTGGTAATTCTGTATTAGCAATTTCGAAAAATAAATTCGATCAGAAAAGTGGAACACTGTTTTGATTTTCCACTTTTTCACGGTAAACCTTATATTATTAAAGACAGAATACTGCACTTATACACTTACATATTTTTCACTCTGGGTTGCAGTAATCTAGTGAATGCACTCTCTATTGCTTCACTGGCGTACATTAAAATTAGTCTCTCTCTCTCTCTCTAGATATATATATATATATATATATATATAGATATATATATATATATATACACACACACATATATATATATATATATATATATATATATATATATATATATATATATATATATATATATACACAGTGTATATACACATATATATATATATATATATATATATATATATATATACAGTGTATATATACAAATATATATACATGATATATATATTTATATTAATGAAATCAGTTAAACACAGTATTATTTGTTATTATGCTCATCCTTACCAGCTTCTTCATCCAGTCTTGCCTTTCTTTGCTGCTGCTGTTGCCTTTTGTAGACAATCTGCTCCTCAGTTATAAAGAGAAAATTAAAATAATTGTTTACCTGTATTTCATCATTTCCCCCTTAACATTATGTATATGACAATTACGTATTTGCAAGGCTTTACATTCAATGCAATACTTGCTTAGTTTGCATTTGTTGAAATATGTGTTATTGTTTGAATTCTTATACTTTGCCAATCTTACAGCAGAAGTGGAAATGTTAATGCTCGAAGAAAATGCATTTACTTTGGTGTCATTTAGTGATTATGCATACATGGTAGAGATGCAGTGATTTAGCTGTGAAGCTACAGTGATAAGGATGTTTTGTTTCTTTACTGATGAATGACAACATGACAAAGGTAGGGGTTCAGGGAAGGAAGAATCTGTTAAAAAGGTGATTGCTTTACTGTTCTGAATGTAGTTATAATACTGCAACATATATAGTACACCCACACCCCCCCCTCTGATCTCCTGAGAGCACATCTGGAATGCTCTCTACTAAGCCAAAAACATTTGCTCCATGGGTCCTGATAATGTGATGAGCTGTCTTCTTGTCAGCACTGGATACTGCCTGGAAGATTCACTTCTAAACCTATTCATCTTCAGCTCCTACACTAGATTTGTGGCAAAGTAATGAGAACTGTGTCTAACTGCAGAAAGGGAGAATCCTTAGACGTGTGAGCCTCACCATCCTTATCTACAAAGCAATGGAATGCATCATTATGGAACTTACTAAAAAAGACATAGGCCATCTGCAAGCCCTGGATCTAGCCCAATTTAGGTTTATTAAAGGCCGATCCTACCTCCTGAAGCTGGTCAGTTTTTTTGAACACATCAGTGATGCTTTAGTTCAAGTTTATTTACAATACACACTCAAAGTCCAACATATCACTAACTGCTGAACCAGTTAAGAGTTCACCACTGACACTGAATTACAAGACCATTTTCCAGTTGAGACCATATTTTTCCACTGATATCTACAATGTTAAGTCCTTCCAGAATTAATGGCCAACACAGAATTACTCTATTGAAGATAATGCAAGAAAATGTCTCTCAAAATACATTTACCAACCAAGTTCAGAACACACTTCCAATCCATCCATCCATAGCCGATCAACTGCATGGCCCACTGTCAACTTTTATGATCAACTGTCCACAACTATAAACCAAAACTGGACTCCAGTCCATTCAAATATGCCTGCAAGCTTTCTAACCAGATACTGACACACATAAGGTGGAGTAATACAATACATTGCAACAAAAGACAATGTTTTTGCCACCTCCAGAGATGCCCACCCCTCAGGAACAGACCAAAACAGCTCAAAAAGCACCATTCCAATCCATGAAAATGCTGCATTTGGCAGCAGCTCAGCTGCACAATAGCAAAGTAGCAGAAATAATAAAATAAAAAAAAAATGAAACCAATGCCGCATCTGTAGGCAGTCAGTTACTGCCATCTTTGGACCTGTACAGTATCTATTAGACTCAGGCAAATTGATTCACACTACCTACCTGGACCTTGTTAAGGCTTTTTATACAATTCCACATTCTGACATTATTGAGAAGCTATCAAGCTGAATATAAACCCATATGTTGCCTGTTGGAGAACAAATTGGTTAACAAATATTACCTGACCTATTAGTGTTGGAGGCACGGTTTCTTCAAGAAGCATCGTCACTATCGATATCCCCCAGGGACCACCTCTCATTACTATTTATTTATGACTGCAAACTTGGAGATGACATTAACTCCTCATCCATCTGTCAGATTCTTCAGGAGGGGCTAACACAAACCAATAAGTGGTGTCTAGACCGTGGCCTGAAACTAAACAAAAGAAATGCAGCATTGTGACCTTAGGCAAAATGGAGCACCCATGGATCTACAACACAGGTGGTGCTCCTTTGAAAATTGACTTAGCTATTATGGGCTTAAGCTTTTTCACTGCCAAAGAAATATCCTTGGATTATCATGCATCCACTGCTAGGAAATCCTTTTACCCTTGCAGATTAACCCTCCAGGTCTAAGGATCCCGTCCCTCTTTACTCCTCCAGCATTAGGAATATAATATAATATAATATAATATAATATAATATAATATAATATAATATAATATAATATAATACAATATAATATAATACAATATAATATAATATAATACAATATAATACAATACAATATAATACAATATAATACAATATAATATAATACAACATAATATAATATAATATAATATAATATAATATAATATAATATAATATAATACGATATAATACAACACAATACAATACAATACAATACAATACAATACATATTTTAGTATGTACCTTTCTAAGCATATGACCCAGTTTGCCAGACTGCAACATTTTCTCAGTATGATTTTCAAAGGCATGGCTACCTTGAGCTACCCAGACCATCCTAAGTGCTTTTTCTCTTTTCTGTTTCCAACAGACTTTTGAGAAGTGACCTCTGTCTACCCTCCAAGGCCTTACAAAACATAAATTGGACCTGCTACTGAGATAGATATATATCCCAGAAAATTAGTTTTTTTATGGCAAAGAATGCTTTTGAAAATAATGCAACATAGCTCCCTGACCTTCTGAGTGAAACCTCAATGAATGAATGGGCAATTTTAAATACATTTTGGGTCTAGCTCCTCAAGCCCTCATTGAAAAGTAGCTTATCTAGTCAGGACAATGGAATCTACAATTTTTGGGTATCGTGGCTAGGCTAACGGTCCTTTTGATCAACATGACCTATGAACCTATAATCTATTACTGAAACAATTAAACTCACAGTTTTCATTCACGATCATATTTCATTATCCAGAGGACATTTCACTTTTTATATATAAAAAGAACAGTGATAAATAAAAAAAAATAAAAAAAGACAGTGAGAACTGAGAACGGAGTACTGCGAAGCATCATCAGTAACTTCCAATGGGTATGACAAATAACCTCTCAATCTGAATTGTTGCTTAACCAGTATTAAACTGACTGAATTACATATAAACTGAAATGAATGGTTGTGTCAATTATTCCCTTACATGGAAAAGTGTTGTACATCCTAGCAAGGTCAAGATAAGTAGCATACTCTTTCTGCATTGTCACTTTGTACTACATACTCTAGTGATAAGATAGATAAAAATACAACTCGGGATATGGTTGGTGTATTCAGCTGGTGGCTTTGATCTCCAGTGTTGATTTTGTGTTCTGATTTTATTTTATTTTTTTGTAATGTGAAGGAATTTATAAATTTGGTGGCAGCAAAAATTAGTTCTGATGAAGAGTGACATATTAGCCTTCTAGATTTTTCTTTGTTCATCAACACTTTTGTTAAGATCCCATATTTCCTTGTCTGGCAGATATATGGCAGTACTTTGTACTCTCCTTGTGTGGCAGAGATATGGCAGTACTTTGTGGTCTCTTTGTGTGGCAGAGATATGGCAGTACTTTGTGGTCTCTTTGTGTGGCAGAGATATGGCAGTACTTTGTGGTCTCTTTGTATGGCAGAGACATGGCAGTACTTTGTGCACTCCTTGTGTGGCAGAGATATGGCAGTACTTTGTGCTCTCCTTGTGTGTCAGAGATATGGCAGTACTTTGTGGTCTCTTTGTGTGGCAGAGACATGGCAGTACTTTGTGCTCTTCTTGTGTGGCAGAGATATATGGCAGTACTTTGTGCTCTCCTTGTGTGGCAGAGATATGGCAGTACTTTGTGCTCTCCTTGTGTGGCAGAAATGTTGCAGTACTTTGTGCTCATGAATTACATAGTGGCTACAAAGCACCGCATTATAAAAATAAAATCCTTGGAGATGAGGGCGAACATAGGTGTATTAATGCTGATTTCTTTCTATTGTGCTTAGACTAACAGGATATGTGCATGTGCTACTTTATTCATAGTGTTAGTGGAACTTTGCAACATGCCATGCAGTGATGGCTATCCATTCATGAATATGTCACTGCATGGCTTCAAATTGATATGTACATCCTTTTATTTATTTGCTGGACATAACTCACAGATGAAATTTTGATTTAACATTCATTCAAATACGCTTAGACAAAAGGTATCACGTCTGTGTACTGTATCAAGCACCCGCAAAAAAGAAATCATGTCCTTTGTAAAAGAAGTAATCTAGCAGCATGTGACCTTTCAAGGATAACACCATGGTAAGCAAACAATAACAAATATTGATATTACTGTAGCATTCTCAGCATAACTTGAAATACTTTCATTATTTCCAGTCCATCTCAAAGCCACTATTAAATTGTTTTTCTTGCTGCAGATTATTGAGGTTTTATACCTATGAGAAAAATGAGATTGTTTTCTCACTTAAAAGGCCAGCAGCAAGCTCTTGAACATATGTTTTCTTGAGAGAGAACCATAAATTCAAAACAACCCAATAGTATAGGTACTTCTGTTTCCTGGAAAAATAATGTACAAATACAAAGGTATATATTACCGGCATCACTGGTAATGTTCCCTGAAAGAGGCACATTGTATGCCTTTAAGCAAAATGGAGAAGTACAAACTGAATCCTTTGTTGTGTCCTTTTTATAAAAAGACACATATACAAGTACCTTGGAGAGAAGCAAAATCTAAGACTAAGTTAATAATGTTCTTTTAAGTGTACAGCAGGTATTTTGTAATTGAATGAAAATCACTGAAAATTATATTAATAAAGTTTTCTTCTACAAACAAATTTAGGCTATTTATAATTAGAGTGTGTAAGTTGCTCTTCTGAAATTGAGATTTTGGGTGGTATTTATAGTCATTACACAGATGCATTAAGGTATATTTGCTCTGTCAGTGAGTAAACTCAACTAAGCCCTGATTCATAGAGAACACTTACTCTAATGCTTAAAGGCCATGGATAAGCCAAAACAAATGAATGTATAATGAGACATAAATGAAGAATGATATAATCCAGCATATGCTAATAAAGGGGTCTCTTGCCTATTTTTGATTCACAGTGAATTTTTCCCACTTCTGCACTGTCCACAGATATGTTATATAAGAGGAGTCTCACCAATCCTATTTACTTTGTATTCTGTAAACAGTTGTCACTTGCTGCTAGCCTTGATATTTCCTCAGTATGAGATGCTTATCTTGGTGGATCCAAAACTGCTTGTACCCAACTTCTCTCACTGGCCAAGAAGGTTGAGATATAGGCAAAGGGTAACTCACTATAATTTTAATACTCGAGAAATTCTTGATAGGTTCACTGTCGGCAGGGATATTTTAAGGGTCTTAGTGAGCATGTATGGTCCCCAAAGATGTACTGTTTGGATGCATGGCCTTCCTATCCCTGTAAACATTATGGTTCATAGGTTCATAGGTTGGTAATAGGCTATCAGCCCTAGGGCCTATACAAGCCTAGCCATAACAATTCCCTGGCTATTTCTTTCCACACTATTTACTTCCCTGGACCCCTGTCTAGCAGGGTGATTGACATGATCCCCAAAGTGAATTTCCTATCTCCCATCCAGTCATCAAGGTTCCTTTTGAAGAGGGCCAAAGAGGCGCTCTGCTTGACATGTATGGGCAGTCTATTCCAGAGTCTGGGGTGTCTCTGGATCAGGAACCTATCCCTCCAGCATGTTTTGTTCATTGTGATGACAATGCTTAGATTCCTGGAGCATGTGTCTCTGAGGGATTTGGATTTCTTTAAGTGTAGCATGTCCAACAGCACTGGGTTTGACATGGCCTTGTATGTTAAGCAGAGATCGCCTCTGAGTAGATGATATGCGACAGAGTATAGGTAGGGTTTTTTTAGATGGTCAGCATAGGGCATCTGCTTTAGGCCTGTGATTCTTTTAGTGAAGTATTTCGGCTACCTTTCCAGTTGCAAATGTCTTGAGAGGTACATACCAAATGGAGCATTGTATTCTATAATGGGTTTAATGAGGGATGAGTACAGTGGGACAATGACCTCCTTTTTTCTGGGTGAAAAGCCCTTAGTGATGAGGTGTGCCACACAGAAGGATTTCCTGACTGTTGTGGCAATGTGTTTATCGAAGGTGAGACCACTGTCCACCTGTGTCCCTAAGTCTCTTATCACACTTTCGGTGGTTAGTGTACTGCCACCATGTACATGTTTTTTTCCCAAAGGGGATAGCTATACATTTCTTGGCACTGAGCATGAGCCCATGGCTCTGGCACCAGGCATCTGTTTCTGTAAGGCCCTTTTGTAGAATATCCACATCATTTGGGGATTCAATAATGGCTCCCAGTTTGCAGTCATCTGTGAACTTTGTTAGCCAGAGTCCCTTAGTGTTGGCCTGTACTTCAGAGAAGTAGATGTCAAACAGGAGTGGTCCCAGGATTGAACCCTGAGGTACTCCACTTGTCACTTGTCTGGAGCCGGATTTGGAGTTGGCTACTTTCACAGTGTGGATTCTGTCAGTATGCCAGTTGGCAACCCATCGAGTGACATAGGGATTAATGCCCAGCGTAGTAAGTTTATCTTTGATTCCAGAGTGGGGGATGGTGTTGAAGGCCTTGGTGAGGTCCAGATAGGCTGTGTGGACCACCTTACCCAGGTCCATGGCTCTGGAGACTGATTCGAAGAAGTCAGTCGGGTTCAGGTGAGAAGATCGGCCCTTCACGAACCCAAACTGCATGGGATCCAGTGTTTGAAGGTTGACGATGTCTTTGTTTATAAGGTCCATGATAATACGTTCCATTGCCTTGCAGATCAGGCTCATCAAACTGCTGGGGAGGTAGTTCCTGGGATCCAAGGTTGATCCCCCCTTGTGGAGTGGGATAACTGTATCTGTGCGCCACTCAGTGGGCATGAAGCCGGAGGTGAGGCTATGATTAAACATGACACTTAGGTGAGGTGCCAGTTCATGTTGTAGTTCATGTAGTACACAGCCTGGGATGTCCTCTGTTTCCATTGATGCTGTATTCTTAGCTTTGGAGAGTGCGTTTTTTACCTGTGTGGCCATTATTATTGGAATTTGGCAATCTTCCGGTATTGAGATGGGCCCTTTAGGGGGTGAGAGGGGGGGTGAAGTTTGCACTGAATCAATCTGCAAGGATATTGGCAATATCCTTGGGATCAGTATATTTAATGCCATTCTGTTGTAACTCAGAGCAGATCTGAGCATTGCCATTTAGATTCTTGACATAGCTATATAATGCCTTGTGGTTGTCTTTGGAATCTTTGGCAATTTTATTTTTGTAACTAGCTTTGGAGGATTTTATGAGGGATCTCAGCTACTTACTGAGGCTGGTAAGGAGTTTTTTGCATCCTGGGACTTTCCTTTTTTCTGCAACAGATTCTTCCTTTTGTTGTAAAGTTTGTTTATGGCAGGGAACCACCAGATTGGCTTCCTTTTTTTGGAGGAGAGTGTCTTGGTTCTATAGGGGATGGCACAATTCATGCACGAGTGGATGTGCTCATACAGTGCCTTACTGTAGGATTTAGCAGTCGAGCTTTCAGTTCCTGTCTGCATGGGTGTCATGAAGTTTGTCACTTCTGACTTGAGTAGCATGAAGGTGGCTTTGGAGAAGTTATTTACGGAGGTTTCCTTACTGGGGGTTATGGTATAGATAGCTCTCATTATACTTGCATGGTGATCTTCCAAAGACACACTGGAGACATGATCGGGATCTCACAGGCTCTTGACATGTGAGGATCAGCACATCTATTTCCTGGGATCACCTGTGGACAGAGTCAGGACTATGGCTTTTATGGGATTGCACATCTCCCTGAGGTACTTGGTGCAATAGATTGCACCTATGTTGGAATTAGAGCCTTTTTTGTTCGACCGGGTCACCGGTACTGCAGTAGGAAGGGCTACCAATCCATCCAGTACCAGGTAGTGTGTGACATATGTGGGTGAATCACCAATTTCTATCCCCAGCTGACTCTCTGTGGCAGTGAACTGGGCCCTTAAAATAACACAGCACATTTGCTGCTGGGCAGCAAAGGTTTATGTGTTTCCTGACATAGCTTTAGCAAATTCCTGTATCTCTCCCCACTTTATAAAGGTGTCACTGTGGACACTGTTAACTTTGAATATCTCCCATCATCCTGAAAGTGTTCATCTAGTATAGAGATATAATGGTTGTCCCCTGAACAAGTGTGAGTGTGAAGTCAGCATGTGCTTGACTTTGTGATGCACTGTCACTTCTTTTAGAGTTACTAGCATGTTGTGGGGTGAGAGATCCTGCCATTAAACTTAGGAACTGACTGCTGCTATCCACAGGCTGCCTTATAAATATAACTATCATCATCATCATCTTCAATAATTATTCTTCTGCTGATGTCCTCCTAATGAATCTGTATAGTGGAACTGTTTATTGTTTCTGCTAACCTTGTATTTGAAGACATTACTAATAAGGAAATAACATACACTACTGTAAGCTTGTTCAGGAAGTGTGAAGGACATTTACCATGTGCAGATGTGGAAGGTTCAGCTATTAACAGTAATCATCATGTATTTAATGTAATCATTCCTTGTCAGCATTCGATTCTGTATATAAAGTCACTGTTTTTAAACCAAACATCATGAGCAAGCAATTGTTACTGCTGCTTCAGATGCTGGTAGCAGCCAGTGTCCACACCACAACTGATTATTCCAATGCCATCATCTTCTGTGTCATAGTTATCCCCTGAAATAGAGAGGAGGTATTCCTTATCTGGTATTAATGGGATAATTGTTGGAGGCCCCCCAGTACTGGTAATGGCAATTGCACTTTGTATCACCTTGCTTATAGCATGTCCTACCATATCATTTATCCTCTTCTTATTGTGTGCTAAGGTGCAGATGTTCATCATGTTACCCTGCTGCAGTCATCACACTTGGGTTATCCTGCCGTCAGGCGATCCCGCAGTCGGCCCGAATTCCAAAGTCTTGGTCCGGCATCGGT
This sequence comes from Protopterus annectens, assembly GCF_019279795.1. Taxonomy (NCBI): domain Eukaryota; kingdom Metazoa; phylum Chordata; order Ceratodontiformes; family Protopteridae; genus Protopterus; species Protopterus annectens. The sequence continues at coordinate 228,318,877 of NC_056730.1, read as the reverse complement.
TGCTGTCGCTTCTTCCCTGATGTCAGTGCGCCAGGGGTATATAAGAGGCATCCAACGCCATTTTCTTCAGTCTTTCTTGCCGCAAGGTGCCCGAAGCAGAAGCAGTTCGCAAGTGTTGGTCGGCCGACACCTGAGATTTTCAATTTGAATTTAAGTCCAAAGTCTTCAATAAAGCTAAGTACCCCATTGGGGAACATTTTCTTGCCTCAGTCCAATGTCAGGAAAAGTTAACAACTGCATTTCTTGTGGGAAGCAAATACCTCATAAGGACTTCCATTCCTATTGTATTCCTTGCCTAGGCCTAGACCACGACGTCACAGGTTGTCGGTTTTGCGCTAGGTTTAATAAACGAACTATCAAACGCCATTTTGACTTCGCACGGCATTACTTTGGTAGGAAATTTAATTATATCATGCCGTAGGAGCAGCCAATGACCGCCATTCATAAAAAACGCAAGGATAAGGACAGGCAGCCTAGGAATAAGCCAGACACCAAGGCCTCAGCTGGGCCTGTCGCCGGTTCTCCGGTTTTCAGTGAGGCGCCTACGCAGCCCATGATGACCACAGAGCTGGAACCCCAGACAGCTGTGGATTCCCATGCAGAGTCTACTAGGCCGACGCAGCCATCTACCGACACCGGAGCAGAACTAGACACCGGTGCAACAGAAACACCTTCGGTTACAGAAGGTGTCTTCAGACCAACTACACTCACCATTAAATCTTATGCTACACTTAAAACTCCTTTAAAACCAAAGAAAACTGTACATCAGTCTACAGTTCAAGGCCCCATGCCTAAGAAACAGATGCTTAAGGTGGCTGAAGATTTGATTACCCTTATCAGGGGTTCCCATCCCCCTCCTGATAAAAGACCAAGACAAGAGGAGGATTATGCATCCTCTGACCAGGTTTCTCTCTCCTCGGTTTCTTCTGAGGAACAGGATTACACTTTTCCACCTTATGAAGATTCTGATGCTGAAGACTCTATTCCCTCAGCATCTCCCCCTGAAGACTACTCCTTTGGGGAAATTTACATACCATGAGGGAACATTTCCACTGGGAAGGCCTGTTCTAGATATTGTGGATGATGTTTACTTGGAGTCTAGTTTAAATCCTGACTCTCTTCCTCCTGTTCCAGTCAAACCAGACAGATACTACAGAGTACCTGTCTCCATTATAAAAGCCCTGTAGCTGACCCAGAAACAATTTCCCAGGGTCCTAAGGGAGCAAATGCTTCTATGGCTAAAAATCCTGTACCCTCTGAAAGGGATTCCAGAGCCCTAGATAGATGGGGAAAGAAAATGTACACCTCAGCTACTCTGGCTATGAGAGCATTAAATTGCCAGTTTCACATGTTGAAATATCAACAATTCCTAATGTCTCAGTTAAAACAAAAAATGAGCACACATTCAGAACTGCCTGAATTCAAGGAAATGCAGGATCTGTTGCATGCAGCTGAACAGGTGGGCAAACATACTTTACAATGCGGATTTGATTCATTGGAAGCTTCTTGTAGATCAGCTGCTACTGGCTCTGTCACACGTAGACATGCTTGGTTAAAAGAACAAACCCTCCCTGAACATGTTAAAGCAAAATTATTATATTATATTATATTATATATATATATATATATATATATATATATATGTATATATATTGCCTACCTATTGGGGGCACCTGACATCTGGGGCAAGAAAAACTGAAGAAAATGGCGTTGGATGCCTCTTATATACCCCTGGTGCACTGACGTCAGGGAAGAAGCGACAGCAACCGACGCCGGACCAAGACTTTGGAATTTGGGCCGACTGCGGGACCGCCTGATAGCAGGATAACCCAAGTGTGATGACTGCAGCAGAGTGAACACTCAAACAACTACATTTATGGTAGGTACAAAACTGTACTTTTCTGCTACCCTTTACATTAATGACCAGGACAGCTTTATTCCAGGCTGTTGTCATCTCAACTTGTTTGGGCCACCCTTTACCAAACAGACATTTCCCATATGTCCTAAAGACTGCCATGAAGATGTGATTTTTTCTTACTGAGAAGGTGTTATTTCTCTACCTTGAGTCCTTGTTTTGCATCATTGCTGCACATGAAACAAATGACAGTCATATACAAAAAAAAAAAAAAAAAAACTTTTGATGTAATTGTCAGTCAAATTACACAACACTGACCATGTTTGCCTGCCATCCTTCTACAAAAAAGCTAGGTAACACAATCCTTATAATTATACATGCATGCACATTTTCAAGCCAGAGAAGTAAAGTTGTAATTTACTAATAGTTGCAGTAATGACAGTAAGGAAAAATGACATAAATTGTAATTGCAAATCAAATCTTAAAAAGGGACACCCATGATTACAGATGTGACTATGGTAGCCAACAGTTTAAACCTAGATCATCGTATATCTACCAATGTCAGGAAATATTCTGTAGCCTACTATATGTAAAGGTTATGCCTAGCCTCTTCAGCATTATTTCATACTAATTTGTATTACTGAATGGAGTGTTGTGTCATTTTGGAGTCTGTAAATAAGCCACATGAAGCAACTTCAAACGACACAATGATGCCTTACTAGAAAAATCAGACAATGGGTAAACCTGAAGTATTCGGAAGTCATAAGTATATTTTGCTTCTTTTTGGTTACTTATAAGTGACTTCTATATGGTTCAAAACCCAAAGTTTTGTTCAGTTCTATTTGAGAATCTGTTACTGGAGCCTACCTGTATAGGAAGTAACAACAGGTCCGGGAACATAATAGTAACAAAAAATAGCAATTATAGAGAAGAAAATGCAACTGCATTACACATTTCCTTGCTGTATTATGCAGTGTGCTTTTTCTCACAACAAGCATAGACCCAGAAGTATAGGTATATACCCATGTTTGTGTGCTGTGGTGATTATGGATGGCAGTCAAATGCTCCCTGTTCCAAGGCCACAAACGTTTGTCTTCTAGTCTTGCATGTGCTACCTGGAGGCTCAGAAGGTATGGTAAGGTAGGTAGAGTGTGAATGATTGTCCTCGATGATATCTGTGAGACAGTTTTCATTCTGTGCTATCACCAAACCTATATGCCCTGTGACCATCCAGTAGTGCAGTAACCAGCTACTAGTCTAGTTCTTTCAAATGCTTGCACAGTGCTGTTTCATGCTTATCTCAGATATATGAAGAGGAGCAATGTATGACACTACAATATATTCTAATACAATAAATCTTGTTTTACTAAACCATACCAAGAAAACCTGCAGCCTGTGACACAGTAAGTCACTGAGTGATACCTCTGCTGACTTTCACTTAATACGCGATTGCTGCTACTGGCAGGAAATAATGATCAGCAGAATGCATTGTGGGGGTCTTCATCCCCACCCACTCACATTAACTGCTCATTACTATTACCATTAGGTCCTTGCATTCTTGAATGCACAGAAAGGTAATTCAGCAGTTTCTAAACTTGAAACTCAGATGCCGTTTTGCATAATTTATTTCAAAGAAACAAGACTGAGAATACAACTTGTGATTAAAGTCAAAGTCAAAGCAAACTTTATTGTCATTCAGATTATAAAGCTTGTGCATCACTGAATTAAATTTCATTACCCCTTCTCAAAGTGGAGGCATTTTCACACATAGACAATCTGTATTACAACAGTTACTACAGACATTACTCACATTATTGTCTTAAACACTTAACTAACTATACATAAAAATTGCACAGAAAGGGGTAACTTTTTCACAGTAATCATTATTGCACATTTAGGATTGTATAAGAATATGAATTAAGAGAATCCCTGTGAGATTATTGTACCAAAGATTTTCCAAAAGAATACATGACACTACTGTTGAAAATTCCAACAGCCATTTCAGAGTTCAGAGTCCGGCATAGTGTTGAGTTAGTATGGATTTAGTAGTCTGATGGCCTGTGGAAAAAAAGGTCTTGTTGTATCTGGCTGTTTTGCATCTCATACTGCGGTAGCATTTACCAGAAGATAAATAGGTGAACAGTCCATGGGCAAGGCAGGAAATGTGCAGTTTTGAGTCAGCAAGATGAACAAAAGAGGGCTCGCTACACAGCCATGATGGACCCTCGTATTCATAGTGATGCTCTCAGAGATGCTATTTCCAATGCATACTGTCGGAGGTCTGTCTGTGAGGAAGTCCAGTATCCAGTTTCATGGGGGTGTGTTTATTCCCATTTGGTCATGTTTCTTTATCAGGTGTCAGAGGATTACTGTGTTGAAGTCAGAGGTAAAGTCTATAAACAACATTTACTCATAACAATTCTTGTTTTCCAGGTGGGCCATGGATGAGTGAAGCACCATTGAAATAGCATCTTCTGTAGAATGATTTGGTCATTATGCAAACTGGAATGGATCTAAGGATGCAGGAAGACTGGATGTTATATGGTCCTTGACCAGTCTTTCAAAGCACTTCAATACTACTGAGGTCAGTGCTATGACGCAATAATCATTTAGGTCCGACGGTGTGGACTTCTTTGGGATAGGTATTATAGTTGTAGTTTTAAGGCATTTGGGTATGATAGCCTGACTTAGGGAGATGCTGTAGATATTTGTAAGAACATGTGTCAGTTGGTCAGCGCATTCTCTAAGCATCCATCTTAGGATGTTGTTGGGTCCAGCCATCTTCCTTGGGTTAATCCTCCCTGCACAGAGTTCTTTTAACATCATTAGGTTTGAGACTTAGTACTTCCTCCCCCTGATTGGTAGGGGCTTTCATTTCAGTTGTGTTATTTCTTTCCTCAGACTTGTTGAAGAAGGTGTTTAGTTTGTTGAGGAAGTCAATATTGTCATCGCACTGTGCTGACATGGGACTGTAATCCGTGATGGATTGCATGCCCTGCCACATTCGCCTTGAGTCTCTGAGGTCATTGAAGTGATTCTGAATCTTTTGACTACATCCTCTTTTTTGCTGTTTTTATTCCATTGTTCTGGCTGACGTGATGGTTTCCTTATCCCCCGACTTGAAGGGTGTGCTGCGTGCCCTCAGAAGCTCATACACTTCACTTGTGAGCCAGGGTTTCTGGTTGCCACATGTGGTGATATTGTTGAGTAGTGGCTTCTTTGAACGTGTTCCAGTCTGTGCATTCAAAGCAATCCTGAAGAGCAGAGATTGCTCCTTCTGGCCAGACTCTTATCTGCTTCTTGGATGGTTTCTCTCTGATTAGTAGTAGTATGCATGCTGGAGTCAGCATAATAGATAAATGATCTGACTTACCAGGGTGTGGGTGGGGCTTTGTCCTGAACGCCTTTTTGACATTGAAGTACACCTTATCTAGTATGTTGGCACCTCTGGTGGCAAAGTCTATGTGCTGGTAGTAGTGCGGTAGAATTGTTTTTAGATTAGTCTGGTTAAAGTCACCGGCTATAATATAGACACAATCACAGTTTTTGTTCTGCATTTTGCTGATTGACTGATATAATGTGGTCAGTGATTCATTTGTGTTTGCCCTTGGAGGAATATATACAGCTGAGATGATACTGTCTTTCAGCTTTTCCCGGTTTTGGGGTCACCACAGCAGAACTCCGGTCCGCTTATAATTGGCAGTGGATTTTTATGGTGCTGAGTTGCCAGCCTGATACCTAACCTTCAAAGAAGGCACACCCATTCACGCACTCACCTACCTGCATGTCTTTAAACATCACTTGACCGCAGGGAGGACATGCAGACTCCACACAGAAGGTGCAGCAGCCGAGAACGAATGGGAGAACCTCTTGCTATGAGGCAACAATGCTAACCGTTGCACCACCACGGTCATATTATACAGCTGAGATGATAGCTGGAACTTCCCTCAGCAGCTAAAAAGGTCTACATTTTACTGCCATGAACTCTATATTCTCAGAGCAGTGGGTTGAGACTTTCTCGCAGTTTGAGCACCAGTTGTTGTTTATGTAAATGCAAAGTCCACCTCCCATGGATTTGTCACTAAGGGCCTGGCTTCTGTATGCTCTAAATAGTAATAACCCATCCACATGAACAATACTGTCACTGATAATAGGATTTAGCCATGTTTCTGTAAAGATGAACATACAACAGTCTTTTACCTCTCTGTAGATGTTTAGGCCCAATCTTAGGTAGTCCATTTTGTTTTGCAGGGATCTAACATTTGCGAGTATGACAGATTGGAATGCAGGTGTGTAAGGGTTTTCCTTCAGCCTGACATTGATACGAACTCTAGTTCCTCTTTTTCTAGATCTTTTGCATCTTTTCCGTCATTTTTTCCTTTTGGGTGCAATGTACATTGAATTTGTTTGTACACAACACTCTTGAGTCTAGAGTAAACAAGATTCCTATCTCTCTGAGTTCATTAGGCCTCACAGGCCCTAGAGAAAGCAACCTTGTAAACCAGTTGCACGCCAGACCCATAAACCGAAGATCTAGCAGAGTATTTCTGCCATAGACATACTTGCATCCATCTCCCTTTCTGTTTTTTTTTTTTGCTTTGTTTTGAAATGTCTGATGATGTATTAGATGGATATTTACACAGATATTGCACATGCCTTCCTCAAGCTGGAGCAGCCACTGCCTCAAAGGGAGTGGCCATCTTGAAAAAAAAAAAAAGACAGTGTACACAGAATGACAGCTGTGTACTTTGAACATAGGTAAGTTAAACTTTATATCACTTTGGAAATCTGATGAGCACTACATTCTTGGATGGCCTGTCACCACTTGTAGTACTAGCATGTTCTTCCAGGCCTTATCTCATAAGCATATACTGATACAAGTGGTGCTGTGGAAGGCATCACTCATATTCGATATTCTAGAGATACAGTGCATCTGATAATTACTGTATGATTTGAAACACAAAATCACAAATCTAGCAGGAAGATATTGTTGCTTGCACACTGTGTAAGAATTAATCAGCAACTAGTACAAAGAAAAAAAAAACATTAACCCTTAAAACAGAGGTAACATTTGTTGAAAGTGGTCACTGTAAGTCAAAATCATCCACATCTTTCTTCAAGTCCCTCAGGGTTGTGTGTCCTATGTCATTCACACCCACATAGACTACCAGTCCTTATCATATATGTCTAATGACAGGGAGTTTAGAGTCATTGTTATGGCATGGATATTGGCACCAGTGCAACATCTAACTGTATCCCCAGTCTTTGTAGTGTCTTGTGAGTATGGAATCAGTGTGTCTGATTCTAGACTCACCAATTAGTAATGTTTTGCTGTTTCTAGTCATGGAATTTGAGGTGTTAACATGGTTTATAGTCTCCCTCATGGTGACCTTTTACCATGTGTGAGGATGGTGCTGATATGGTGGTGGACAGCTGTTGAGGCCTCTTCTTCTGAATCCTAGAAAGCCTTAAGTACGGGCTTGTTAACAGCCTCAGCATAAGTATTTTAACAGTGGTTGTGATGAGATTAGGGTGGTGCTGTGTAATGTTGAAAAGCCATCTTACTGAGTGACAAGGATGCTTCCAAATTGCATAGATAGATGCACCTCTCACAGAATGTATTAATTTTTCCAAGTAAAAGTTCCTTATCTATGACTATATAGCAGTTTCTACACTGACTGAGAGTATTAAATGCTATGTGGTTTGCAAATAAAGGGATATAAACAGGTTTACTTAACATTTTTGTCCAGGAGGGTCTTGGCTTTAGTTTGGTATTATGGCTCAGAATATGCTCTTTGTAGCTTGGATAGATGTAAGGCATAGAAGGGAAACTAAGGTACATGAAACACTAATTCTGAGCAGCTAGAAGCAGTTTTGCACATGCCATGAACATATTGAGTGAGTGCGACACCACCTTGTACAACAACTGCTAGAGTAACAAGGAGTCTATGCCCAGTTTATAACAATGCAGTAGTACTGAGGGACACACTGTGTATCTGATAAACATTCTCAATCTAGAGCAATACTACAGCAAAGAAATGCTCAACCAGCAACTGATAGCCTTGCTCACCCATATGCAGCTTTCGGCAAAAGAGCAATAATTAAATGCTCAACAAGCATGTTACCCAATAGACAAATACCATGCAAGCTTGTCCGGTCATTCAAATGACTAGTGAAAGCAGTAACCAGCTAGAGAGCGGCATCACTTAGGTGCATGGACAGTCACTTTGACCAAATCAGCACAATATAAACACACACACACATATATATATATATATATATATATATATATATATATATATATATATATATATTGTTCCCCTTCAACAGATCAATTTACTTAAAGCTCGAAATTCATAAGCTCGAGCCCAGAATCTCGAGTTTACAGTAACTCGAAATTGTGAAGGGAAGAGAGGGAAAAAAAAAACAAGTTCACTTACATATTTGCAGGGGGCCAAGTCCCCTTGCACTCTCCCTGCTTAAATATATCAGCTCAGTGACCACACTATAGTGTAGGAATGGAAATTCTCCCATTGTGCGCTTCTGCATACATCGCGGAAAAGGAGATTTCCCTCATCTCCATTGCAGTGCAATCTCGGAGTTGGTATATTTAAGTAGGGGCTTGAGGGGGGTACAGGGGGACTTGCCCCCCTGCAAAAACATTGTAAAGACATTTTTGCAATGTCTTTTCCCTACGCTTTAGAATTTTGAGTTTCTGAAAATTCGATCTTCTGAGTTCGGTCATCTAAAGTTCGAGTTTTCAGCAATTCGAGATTCTAAAGGGGAACTATATATATATATATATATATATATATATATATATATATATATATATATATATATATATATAAACAAATGAAACAGTCATTCATGACAGAAGTTGCTACTTGGCTTTCTCTCATAAAATAATGAGTAGCAGTGTTCCATGGTACCCCCAAATATAGCCAAGCTACGATGTACCCAGTTAGCAATATCCACTAAAATCAGTAGAATATTTTTCACAGATGTTAAAGGATAATTTATGTAATTAAAATACACTTAAATGGATCAAAGAAATTAAGAAAAAACAGGTCAAAGCCAAATGCAAGTTTAACTGGACTGCAGTTCAAAGAAGAGTAGTGGCCCACAACCTGAGCTTTATATATAGTAAACTAGAAAAATGAAACAGCCAATCAAAATATAATTTAATATCATTTGTTAAAGGCCTTTGTTGTTTTTCTACCACTTCGTATTTGTGGTATTTATATTATAACAGCAGAAAATTACCCTGTGTCAAAAGATAATAACTAGCAATTTTCCAAGATCACCCATAAATGTTGCCAAACTATAATTAGCAATATGCACTGAAATCAATCTCAGGTGCATTGTGTCTGAACAAAGGATTTAATTCCAGTACGAAAGGTCAAATCTGGTTTCAGCAACAGTGCACATGCACAGATCATAGCACTCTAGCCAAGGAAGAACAATGACCCACAAGCTGAACAGATATAATAAATCAAAAATCAAAACAACCACTCAAATTGCCAACATCCTAGCTGACAGGTTCAGTGCAAACTTCTCCCCCACCTCCCCACCAAAAGGGCAAATATCTATCCCAGCGGAGTGCTGCCCCCCTGACATCTCAGATGCTCAGGTAAGAGCCGCCCTCTCCAAAGCAGAAAACACAGCATCAATGGGACCAGACGATGTCCCGGGCTGCGTCCTACATGAACTCCAAGAAGAGCTAAACCCAAACATAAAACTACTGTTCAATCTCAGCCTTACTACAGGATATGTGCCCAAAGATTGGCGTACAGCAACAGTGGTCCGTCTCCATAAAGGTGGTGCCTCAACGGATCCTGGAAACTATCGCCCCATAAGCCTGACTAGCTTGGTCTGCAAAGCTATGGAAAGGATCATCATGGACCTCATAAATAAAGATATTGGGGACCTACAGACACTGGATCCTACCCAGTTCGGCTTTGTTAAGGGCAGATCCTGCCTCTTAAACCTGGTTGATTTCTTTGAAACAGTCACCAAGGCCATTGACGAGGGGAAGGTGGTCCACACAGCCTACCTGGACCTCACAAAAGCCTTCGATACAATACCCCACTGGGGCATTATAGATAAGCTCACCAGCTTAAATATAAACCCCTATGTCACTAGATGGATTGAAAACTGGCTCAAGGACAGAATTCACATGGTTAGAATTGCTGGAGCCATGTCAGACTCCAAACCAGTTACAAGTGGTGTCCCACAAGGCTCAGTCCTGGGACCTCTCTTGTTCGGTATATATTTCTCGGAGGTACAGGCCAACACGGAAGGACTGTGGCTGACCAAGTTCGCAGATGACTGCAAACTGGGTGCCATAATCGACTCTCCAGCTGACACAAGCATCCTCCAAAAGGGCCTCATAGAAACAGACAACTGGTGCCAGAGCCATGGCCTCAAGCTAAATGCCAAAAAGTGTATAGTCATCCCTTTGGCAAAAACAAAGTGCCCACAAATTACCACATAGGTGGTAATCCATTAAGTACAGAAGAAGTAATTAGGGACCTGGGGACCCAAGTTGATAGCAATCTCTCATTTGACAACCACGTGGCCAAAGTGGTTAGAAAAACATTTTATATAGCCCACCTAATCATGAAGGGATTCACATCTAGATCAGGGGAGGTCACCGTGCCTCTTTACTCATCCCTCATCAGGCCCATAATTGAGTACAATGCCCCTTTTGGGATGTACCTTACCAGACACCTGCAGCAACTGGAAAGACCCCAAAAGTACCTCACCAAGAGGATCAAAGGGCTCAAACAGATGCCATATGCTGCCCGGTTAAAGAAACTCCAGCTCTACTCAATGGCATACCACCTGTTCAGAGGCGATCTGTGCCTGACGTATAAAGCCATGTCCAACCCAGAATTAATGGACATGCTGCACCTCAGAAAATTCAAATCCCATCGAGCCTAGTGCTCGAGAGACTTGAACCTCAGCACTGAAATAATTAGGACATGCTGGAGGGACAGATTCATAACTCAGAGGCTGCCTTCACTCTGGAATAAAATCCCAGTCCAGGTTAGGCAGAGTCCCTCATTGACTCTCTTCAAGAGGAATCTTGATGAGTGGATGGGAGATCGTAGGTTTACCCTGGGTATCACTTCTGTGTCACTGTTAGACAGAGGCACAGTATACTAACCTCGAAAAAGGGCATAGCAAAATAAATTTAAAATGGGTGGCGAAAGCCAAACACATTCTGGCTAGGCTTATAAATGCCCTAGGGCAGATAGCCTAGTATGAACCTATGAACCTATGATAATATATCTTGTTACTAAGACAACAACACTATGCCAGCAGGCCACCAAGTTGAAGTGTGACACAACACAGAAGACTGTAATGATTTACCTCAATACCTGTTGAACGTACTCTTTCCTCTTCAGGAAAAAATACTACTAAATGAAGTCAGGAAGAGTCCAGGGACTAAGTGCCTTTTGACTGAGAAGTGAAACATGGTAAGTGATAGCCATTGAGCATTATGTAAGCATTAAAAAACCACGGCACTTCATTAAATTACATTGCCAACAGGAAAAGAGCTAAAAAAAGAATTATCACAACAATGGCGAATCATTCTACTGAATTATCCAAAGATGGTTTCGAGGGAATTGATTAGTCCATGTGACAAGAACACTTTCTTGACAGTTTTCCCTTGATAGCATTCAGAATATAACAGCCCTTTATATCACTGTACATGCCTTTGTTCAATGCATTAAAAACCAGGTGTTAGATTAATCCCTTCTTCAACACTAAATGTCACTATCTAATCATCAAGCTGTTTGCATAATTATTGCTTTTAGAAAGGTAATGTTAGGAATGTTAATCAAAGACTTCTGAATACTTGACTGTGGACAAATAAAGTCTGAAGGACTAGTCCCCTGATGTGTAAGGACATGTGGTTTAAGCATAACTCTTCCGTATATCTTGAACACCTTTTTATCTGTGGCACAATTGCAAATCTATGGAAAGTTATTCCTTTTCCTAGGCAAGTGCCCAGATATTTAGCTCAGTGTTAAAGACTCATTATTTTGGTGTTTCTGGTATGTAAAATCAAAGGAAAAGCTATCTCTTTAAATCTATAAGCTTGAGCATTATGATACACTGTCAGGATGGAAGAAATTCAAGTAAGCTTATACATGGACTCCAGTTTTAACAGTTCTTAAAAAGTGGCATGTTTAAGCTATGGTTTCTGTATTTCTTTCACGATTAGCATTCCTTGCTTAAATGACTATACTTGATTTTTTTGTTAATAAAATATGATTGAGTTAACAGGCACTTAACTTTTGTGTTAAAATCTTGCATGGGTTCAACAGCTGTTGTAAATTAACTTTAAGGTAAAAATCATTAGTTCTTGGTGTCAGTAAAAGCTGGTAGTTCCAGGTGTTAGTGCTTGGGCCCCTTATATTCCCTCTTTTCATTAACACTATCTACTCTCTACCTAGATTTAGTGTACATTTCTATGCTAGCACTGTGACGTGTATAGCCCTCATAAGGGATAGTTAATAACCATGTCTCAGATGATGTCACTAAGGTTTGATAACAGATCATGAGAAATGGCATCTTTCAGAGAATTACAGTCATGCTAATCTGTACCTTTCCAAAAGAATTACCTTAGTCAACAGAGGGCTGGTAGTGATGGAACCTTCTATGAAAACCATTAAAGAGTTCAGAATCTAAATAGATATTGATTATTGTTTACCGTGCAAGTTAGTTCGGCAGTAAACACAGCGGATTCATCTGACTTCTTGATGCAGAGGGATGGAACTCCTAGTGCAAATCAAGTGAATGAGGTTTGATTAGTTGCCCTAAGGTGGAGGAGGCAGGCAGGAAGGAGAAGAGTGTGGCTCAATGTCCTGTTCTGGGGGATGCAGAGGGCGGGACGTACACAGGAGTACACTGGGCAGTACAAAAGACCACTGCTGCTGCAACAGGAGCACAGTATGGGCTGCTTTTAGGGAATGTCTCTTTCAGAAATAAGGAGGCATGTTTGTCCAGGGTACTGCACATCCCTCCTCAGCACTTCACAGAGTGCTTGTAAGAGCAAAGGCATAAAATATAAAAAATTGTGAATGATCACCCCTAACATCCGCCCCTGCTTTAGTGATGGGTAATTAATGGACCATTTTACATGGATGGGGGTGATGATTGACAGGCAGTCGGGGCAAGGATAAGCAAAATTAATGAATTCATTAAAATTAGTTAATTAACAAGACTGATACACTATTGAAGAAATGCTATTGTTCTTCTTTCGGCTCTTCTCGGTTAGGGGTCGCCACAGCTGAACTCCAGTCCACTAATGATTGGCAGTAGATTTATTTACAGGTGCCAGCTCGACGCCCAACCTTCAATGAAGGCACGCCCATTCTACGCATGTCTTTCGAATGCCACTTGACCACGGGGAGGACATGCAGACTCTACACAGAAGGTGCTCCAGCCGAGAATCGAACGGAAGAGCCTCTTGCTGTGAAGCAACAACGTTACCGCTGCACCACCGTGGCTATTGAAGAAATGCTATTGATTTTCCAATTTTCAAACAAATTAAGTAAAAAAATTTCATTGGCAAGGGGCAAGGGGGCAATAAGTCATACCTTTAAATATATTTTACTACTTAGAACTGGGACACTAATGTACATGCATTTCTTGTTATATGTAACAAAATCTATAGATATACCTGCACTTCTTGCAACAGACAAGATTATTGCCTTAGTTCAGATGAGGCACAATGCCTTTCAGATAGTCTTAGAAAAAAGTTTCTTACATTCCCACAGCATTTAGTTACTTATTTCACGTCATTTTTGTGCCTTCAATTGAGAATGACTGTTAGGACTAATTTCCAAAATAAGTACAAAGAAATTCTGCATCTTATGTATCATAAGTATTGATGTACTAAAACAAAATAAGAGTACTGTTCTGAAAAGAATATCAAATGATTCGATCTGCTGTGTGTCAATATTCCTTATCCACAAGGGTTTAGTCCTGCTGTAATGTGTGCATTCATATGAGTTCAAGAGGCTGCTTTGCATTTCATACTACAAATGAGGGAGCTTTGTTGTGTGGCACTTTATATTAATACATCAAACAGAATCTGATTAAAGGTTAAAGAAACAGGAAGGCCTGTTGTTTTTGTTCATAGCAGTTTGCCTTTTGAACAAACATCAAAGTGTAAAACATTCAATCAAATGCTTTTTAGTCATAATTCTGTGCTTTAATTAATAATGCTCTTACCTGTAAAATTGCTACCAGGGTACTAGTTATGCATGATTCCCTGGTACTAATAAGTGGTGATTAGTAGGATTTCATAAATATCTATTTGGAAATGCATTTGAGTCTGCTATTCATTATTTCACAAAGCGGTTCTCTGAATTTTGTAGTTCATAGACCATAGTGTCGTAATCCAGAAGATACTTCCAAAATATGCCCTTAGTTTCAGATGTTTGATTCCTGATGAGATCACATAAAGATCTTTACATGTATGCAGCATTAAACAGGAACTCTTTCTCTCCAGTTGTGTCTTCATAAATTAAATGTGTTAATTGTTAAATTGCCTCAAACTGTAAGACAATCTGAACGTTGTGTGGAATGACCTTGGTCACACAGCTGCCTTCAAGTATTCAATATTTTGAGAGTTTTGGATGCTTGTAATTTATTCATAATAAAGTAAAGATGTTATTTTGGACATCTGAGTCTGGAAAGTTACTAAGTGATAATACTGTATGCACTGCATCAAATAATATTGTGCACTAATCATATAATATACATAACTGTATAACCCACTCATAGAGTGCAGTCACTGTGGGAACTTTAGCTTTATCTTTTAGTATCTTTATTTGAATCTATACAGCTACTAAAAAACAATGAAGTCCTCTGACATTAAACAGTGACTTGATTTCAGAACTGAAAATGTTATTATGAAAACATTATTTTGTCAACTCCAATGCTAAAAAGAACAAGGCTCTGAATTAATACCTGCGCTAAATTATAACTTAACAAGCTTTTATCCAACTGAAATTCCTTGCATTTTTTTTTCAGTTTTTATTTTTTTATATATTTTTGTATGAATGTGTTCCAGACAGTGGTCATTCAAATGCTGTTAGAAACATCAATAGATCTACTCTGATACTGAACAGGAGCAATACAGGTATTATATAAAGTATGTCTTGTGTTTTTCTAGCAAGGATGTGACATCTAAGACAGTTATATGTATAGATGAGTTGTCACAAATGCAAAAGCCAAATGCAACATTTTCAATGTGTTTGAGAACTCAACTCACCTAAGGATCTTTAAAACAGTACTACTGGACTTTCCATAACCAAAGAAAAACAAAGTGATTATATATTTCAACAAAGTTAGCCATAACTCCAAAGGCAGGCAAATAGCATGATAGTTGCTAAGGAGGCATTTTGCCCAATTTACATGTAAAACAAAACAGAGCCTAGTCCTATACTCTGTACATTTTTTCTGTTTAATTTCTCCTTGGTCCACACCTCTTTCTCCAAGGCATACTGACCCTGACACATGGCATACAGGCTCAAGAATATATTATATGCCAACCACCAACCTCATAACCTTGCATGACCATCCAAATCCATTCTGACATTCATATCTCATTCTAATAACTTGCATACAGACACAGCATGTTGTCAGTACAACTTGCAGTACTTCCTCTTTTCATTGTACATGCTTAATATTGGAATTACTCCACTTTTGTACAGTTTATCTTCTAAGCTGTCTCTTTCTTTCCATCCAGAGCTTTTTACACTTAGATTGCATCTACATTGCTTCAGCCATACTTTTTTTTCAATGGCAGTTTCATTGATTCAGATTTTCTGAACAGGGCTACTCTAGTTTCCCTCACTGTTGTTCCGTCTGATTACTTCTAGCTTTCTGCTTACTCCCACAAATTTTATCCATCCTAGAGCATTACCAGCTCAACAATGCTTGGCATGAAAGACATATGTCACATCACATCTGATAAACTCCTTTCCTCAATAAGATCTAACTGCAAGTCAGCTGAAAAATGATAAGTAATCAGCCTGCTCTCTGTTTTTTCCTCTCCTGTGTTTTCTATATGTTTTACGGATCATCATTCTTAGATTGTCTGTGGTGTTGTTGCACCTGAGTTGAATGTCCTTCAAGCAGATCTACTTCTTTCATATGAATATTCTGTTATTATACTCTATTCAGCCTTTACCCCTGATTAGCCTTAGTTTACCTGACTTCCTCAGCCATTCTACTCATCTGTTCTCCATGCTACCCTATTGGCCTGTAGACTCCAGAGACCACACTTTGGTGTCCTTCCACCCTAAGTATCCCTTCGGCCTGCTCCAATACTTTAACTTTTCAATCTTTACTTGCCATTCTATAATCACTCTGTCAATCATAGCTATTGCCAGAGTTCTTTTCTATCCACAACTGACTCCTCTGGTTTCTGCAGGAAGTGTTTAACAGAGAACATCCTGACATTTTCAACTCACCCTCCTTCAGCACTCACTTCTTTGTTTCAGTTGTCCTAAATGTTATCTGAAAAGCAGGGTTGTGTCACTTCAGTCAGGGTTATCCTCTCTACCTCTACAGTTTTGTGTAGAATTCCTGAAATATTTCAGCTTGCAAATCAAGATTTACATTGTCTCCAACATTCCTCCTATTCTAGACCTAACTTTCTTAAATAGCAGCCTCAAATTTAATTTTTGTATCTATTTCATATCGCCTACCTACAATTCCATCTTTGTATAAACCAAACCTTTCCCATCTCCTAAAACTGTTAGAAGCAAGACCTGTTTTCAAATGACAGTGGTGAAGTGTGCTCTTAAACCTAACATACCCAAACCTTCTTACACCATTTGCCAGTTTAGCATCTTTGTGCCAAAGCTTGACATTTTTCATCTGCTATACCCAACTCATAAATATCTCTACTTTATTCACTTGACTGTTATTTAGCTTCCGGTGTATGTTTTTGCAGTAAGCACATTAGTCTAGGCAGCCATTTCTTCTTCATTGACCTAACTCTTATCAACAGTTGGACTGTCACCACTTTGAACTTAGGATTTCTATTTACAGTAGGTATGACTAGCCATATTTTTTTCAATGCTCTGACTCTTACCAATAGTGGCTGCATCAACTGTTTCTACCTCAAGATGTCTGTTTCCATTCTTTGCTGCATTCCTTTAGGCACTTCTTCCAATATTTCTCCATATCGTTTGTAATATATGTGAAGGCTGCCAGCCTAGCTAGATAGAATTTTGTAAATAACTCTATGTCCTTGTAAATATGAATATGATCCACAGGTTGGTTTGACAAATGTAAAGAAAACTGTGTATGTTCTGAGCTTCAGGAATGCATCCAAAGTGCACTTTGCTGGAAGAAAGCTGATAAGAGATGTAGAATCTGAGAGTGAATGTAAGATCTGACTGTTTGATCTCAAGTTTGGAGACAGGATGTTTGGGCCAGGAAATTCTTTCTATTCTCTTAATTTAAGAGATAATTACTAAGGTTTGACATGTAAAGTGTCTTTTATTGCTATGGCTTCCTGGGAGCTGCAAGATCAAAGAAATGTTAAAATTTTAAGTTCTGTGAGCCTGGGAAACTAAACCAGGGAAGTGTCAAGAATGATGTACTGTGTTATCAATTTAAGACTTTCTCAGAGAAAGAGAATTGAGCATTTTGGATTTCGTCTGAAGCTGTCAACAACTCACTAGCACTTATTTGCAATTAGAACATTGCTTCTCTTAGAGTTAGATAGAAATATACCCAGATTAACCTAGCTGTTTTCTGTATTTATGTCAGACAATCCTACAATATTAAAATAAATCAAAGTTGCAGGACTGAGCGAAGACAAGTTGTAAGTAACGTAAGATGTTTAACCACCAAGTACTTTACTATGAAAGATAATTATCAAGATAAGCGCTTTCACTATGCAGCTTCATCAGATCTTACATTCACTCTCAGATTCTACATCTTATATATACACAAATTCGTATCAATTAATCAATCAACTTAGTTAATTAATGTAATTATTTAAAGAAACAGACAAGCATTGTAAAACCTAACCTAGTGGATAAAATCTATGAAATAACAGCTATAAATAATTAAAATCATTTAAATACAATAACTTATATAAAGAACCTAAAAAATACATATAAGTGTATGTATATATCTATATGTGCAAGTAAGTATATATATATATGTAAATATAGAAAATGTCTATCCACACCTATATGAACCTAAATTAAGTAAACCAAATAAAGAAGACATATGAAATCTCATGTATATGTTTATGTAAAAATATGTGTATTATAATAATATATATATATGATATCATAAAATAATGACCTCAATGCATATATGGTGACCAGTTCTAAAACGTGATATCCATAATAATAGTGTGTATAGCAACTTTCTTAAAAAAGAGGTAAAATGTGTATTTTATGGGCTATTTAATGTTTCTATGCTGTCTCAATTTTGGTTTTATTGAGGCCCTATCATTGAGACCAAGCCCTCTATCTGATCTTAATAAAATGATCCATTCTGTCTCCTTACTCTCTGTATATGTCTTAATATCACCTCCTCTAGTATTTGGAGTAATGACTTCGAGTACCCTAAATAAAAATCTATGTTTTTCATTATGTAGCGCTACATGCTTAGCAAGAGCATTATATAATGTACCTTTCCTCGTGTGATATATATGTTGCCTTATCCTGTCCCTGAATGGACGATTTGTCTTTCCAACATAAAACGATGAACATAGTTTGCAGACAGCTAAGTATATCACACGAGGAGTCATGCAATTAGCATCTTCCTTTATATTAAAAACTTTCTGTTGGTCTGGGTGAAAACATTCTGTACTGCTGTCTATGTAAGAACAGAAATTACAATGACCACAACATCTGGTGCATCCAATGTGCATAGATGATTGATTAATTGATAAGAATTTGTGTATATATAAGATGTAGAATCTGAGAGTGAATGTAAGATCTGATGAAGCTGCATAGCGAAAGCACTTATCTTGATAATTATCTTTCATAATAAAGTGGTTAAACATCTTACGTTACAACTTGTCTTCGCTCAGTCCTGCAACTTTGATTTATTTTAACATTGATTTTATACTGCTTGAACGTGCGTTCGCCGGTAGAGCAGCAACCCTCGCTATTTACTAATCCTACAATATTGTTTTAAAAGTTTCCTGTGATCTCTGAACTCTTGATTAGCACTGCGATGAATTGCGATTTGTCTTGTGCTTTTATTCTTTATTATTAAATATTTTAAACCTTTCAACTGTGGCTGTTTTGTGTAGAGATAATTTAAGATCTTAGAGTACATTGCATGTATTTGGTGGTACTGTCCAAGCCAGTCCAATAGTCTTGCTGCTCAGTCACACTTACTATTTGGATAACAGTAATATTACAAAGTGAAATTGGTCACCCTTTGGGAAAGGCCTTATAGCAGCTGATAACAGTGGTTGGTGGCAGTGATTTCTACCTTATAGTCTGGGCAGAAAGGGGACACACCTGGAGAACCTGTACCAGCCTTCTCCAGGAGTGTCGGTGTATGTATATGAATCAAATCATAAAGTGTGTGTGGTCAGCGTCTAGGGCAGAGACACAAAACACTGGTTGACAGGAGGGTGCTGGAGGTTTTAGCTTGACCACTAGGCTGAGATCTGGACCCTATAGCTGTGCCAGTGGGGAGTCTTATTGGGGATCTGGAGAGAAAGGGAGAAACCAGACCCAGACTGTCTGTGATCTCTGTCTGCTCTTAAGGGAAATTGTACTTTACTGTGTGTGTGTGCTTGTTATCCTTCCCAATGTACATGTCCCTCACTGGTGCTAGTGGTGAGGATTGAAGCTCCTTGATTACTGGGCCAGTGTGCTGACATCACAAAATATATATATCAATTTTATATATATATATATATATATATATATATATATATATATATATATATGTATTGGAATAAATATTTTCAGGCCTTTCAGTCCACTCTGTCACTATCACCGATCTAACACCTCATTGTAGGTCTTTCCCTGCAACAGCTACCTCAACCATTACTGACTTTTGGTACTCATCTGCAAGCCAACCACCCCTCAAAGTCCTTAACTATTCCAGTAATTTGTCTATTGTTTCCCTTCTGGTTAGTCATGGTATTTATTAGATCTCCTGTAACCTTCATATCATTACAGTTTGCTTAAGCTCTTCCCATCCACCCCCATATCAATTATTCCTATTTAAGTAGAGTAACTTAATAATAAACAGAAATGACAAGAAGATGCAATCTTGCTACATGTATGGTTTCAACTCCACAAACTCTCAGTGATTTGTCAAGCAGGTACCAGGCTATTAGATACATTTTAATGTTCTTAACTTACTTCTCAAATACCTTTCTTCAACCTCTTACATTTCAGATCTTCCATTATCAATTCCTCCTTCTTGCTAAACATGTTTACCAAATATTTCCAGCTGCTGTCAGTCACTAACATCTGGATTATGGGCTGTATATCATCTTTTGCATTTTATTTTTAAAGTCCTATTTTGCCATTCAGATATCGACCTTCTGATCAGAATTCCTTGCCCATAGGTTCATACATTAATACTAGGCATGTTGTCCAGGAAACCAATAAGGAGCCTTGTCCAAATTCCAAATTGCCCCACAGTGACTTACTCACGATCACACCATAGGCAAATGAAAATGGAAAGATTCAGATCCTGTACATTTGGTGCATAGCCAGCTTTAGGCACCAGCGAACCTTGCGGTCGCTGGGGGCCCCCCTGTTCCTTGGGTGCCCCCAACCACAGCAGGTTGCCTTACCCTGATATTTTGCAACAGGTCTGTCAAACCAACAAAAGCTAGTACAACAGTCTTGTGTACTTGATAATCCAGATGGGTAATAAGTCATATTTATATCTCCTTTAAAATTCAAAGCTATCTCTGGCTATAGTAGCAGTGTTTTATCAAGCAACAGGCTTCACAATTCCATTAAATATTTTACTACTGATATAGTACCCCTGGTTTAGTTAAACACTGCTAGTGAACATTCAGCTCACTAAAATTAACAGCATAGCCAACCTTAGGTACTTGCAATACCCATGACTGCAAGGGGGCCCCTTAGTCATCATTGACTGTGTGTGGGGGCGCCACAAAAGTTGCTGCTGGTTAGGGGAAAATGAGGAGAAAAAATGTATTACTTTCCTGATCGTGCTCTTTAACCTGAACAGGTCTGTGATATCACCCTGTTAGGTTAAAACTGATAATGAACATATGCAAGGTAAGCACTAGAGAGATCAGCAGCCCAGAGTGACTGTTCGCAGTGCAAACCTTGGATTTTAAGAAAAGCTGATGCTTCTGATCTTCAGGGATGGTTTTCTTTTTCAAGGAGTTTTATAAACACTGACAGAACACCAGTTACTGCAACTTTCAACTTCTTTGCAGAATAATTAATTGCAGTACTTATAATAGCAGACTAAATGCTCAAAATCATGAACATGTTCCAAATATTACAGCAATTCAATTAAAAAGTTAATAGTGTAACACCTTTTTCATCAACTTTCATTTTTTGGTCAAATAAGTATAAAACTCTGATGTCTGGATTTATTGACTGTAAACCTGGACGATTTACAAGCAAATCAAACCTTTTACAAAGGACAGAGCAAAACTATGAGAAAAATCAGGGAAGGTAAATAAAAGTGACTTACCCCTGCTGCTGTTTGGCAACTGCTAAACAGCAGTCAGTGATCTAGTGTGACAATACCAGTGTTGAAGTAACTACAAAACTAATATTGCTATGGCTTATGTGTGTGTGTGTGTGTGTGTGTGTGTGTGTGTGTGTGTGTGTGTGTGTGTGTGTGTGTGTATGTAAAACATAACAGTGATTGTTGTCTGTGCACACACCCAGTAATGGCAGGACACAGACATTATTATTATGGGTGTCAGCTAAAATGTAGCTAACGAGTAATTATATTTCAAAAGTAATGAATAAAATATATCACAGAACATTCAGACACTTAGACCTTCTAAGAGTCTGGGAGCCCCCACTCCCCAAACTGATTAAATGGAAACATGGGGCTCCATTAATCATCCTTGACTGTGTGGGGTCCCACAAAAGCTGTTGCTAGTTGGGGAAAATGAGGAGGAAAATGTATTAATTGTCTGATTATGCTCTTTAACCTGAACAGGGGTGTGATGTGACCCTGTTAGGGTAAATCTGATAACGGTCTCTGCTCTCAACTGCACCCATTCTAAAACCAGCTCTGATCAGCTGTGCGTGTACAGAAAACTGCCGTAGGTTATTTGTGTGTGTGTGTGTGTGTGTGTGTGTGTGTGTGTGTGTGTGTGTGTGTGTGTGTGTGTGTTTGTGGGTGTGCACGCGCATGGGGGATGGATTGTGTGGTTATTACTTCTTTAATTGCCATCACAGTCAAGCCTTAGAGGTGTACACATGAGGTTATTATACATTGCGTTTGGGCTGAGGACACTGTGTTCATTCTTTTTTTTTTTTGCTTTTCTGACAGACCTCAGAGGCATACAAAAAAGGGGGTCTATATTAGAACATCGAAGTTTCAAAACTTTGAATGTTCTAATATCAAGTCCTATTCAGTGAAAGCTGAAAATATCGAAGCAACAGAAAACCAATTTTTTTTTCCTAGGGAAATAATTCGGTTGTCCGTTTCTGTTGCTTCGGTATTTTCAGCACTGTGGTGTAAAGTTACGGGTTGGGTTCAGGTAAGCATGCGATTGTGTGGACATGAGGGTTAGGGCGGGTTAGGTGAGTTAGGGTTAGGATGTGGGTTAGATATGTGTGCGATTGTGTGGACGTGAGGGTTAGGGGGGGTTAGATGAGTTAGAGTTACGAAGCGGGTGAGGTGAGTGTGTGATAGTGATGGACCTTAGGGTTAGGGTTTGGGTTAAGGTAAGTGGATAGTCAGTGGTGTGTGTATAGTTTAGTGTAGGGTTAGGTGTAAGATTTTAGTTGTATGTGTGTGGATTGCTGTTTGTTTGGTGTGCTTGTGTTGTGTATGTGTTTTGGAACAGAAATGTTTTTCCCTAGGAAAAAATTCATTGTTTTGCATGTTCGATGTTTTCAGCTTTCGCTGAATAGGGTTCGATATTAGAACATTCAAAGTTTTGAAACTTCGATGTTCTAATATAGACCCCAAAAAAGGTTACTGTAGTGTGTATAGGGAAAGTGTACTGTCTAGGAGCAACAAAGTTGTTATTTTTTCATTTTCCTCACAATCACACTTCAGGCATTTATGCAGGTAGCTGAATTTGACAGTTTGGGTTGAGGAATGAGGAGGCATGCTATGTATATGTATGTCAGCATTCATTTGAAATACATGACTGTAGAAATTTGAACCTCTGCTTTCACCCCAGTCTAACACCAGAAGGAGGCATAGGCAGTCTTTTTTGGGGGGTTAGGGGAGGAAGGCAGTTTCAAGATAGGACCTGTATATCCAGACAACAATTGGCTTGTTAGTTTATTGTAAGTCACTATTTTGTCATCTTTGAAAATTAAGCCTTTGGTACAACCTGGATTAAAAAGTTGTGAAAATGCTCTAAATGCATTTCAGAACATGCATAACCCAGTGCTTCTGGTGGCTCTGGCTTAACTGGGTTATTTTGTAAATGGTTATTACTGTGCTTACTTGGTCAGGAAAGGTGTGTTGAGAGGATGCAAGGAAAATTAAACAGCAACACAATTTCTTTCCTTAATCAAAATTTCTGTTTAAACCATCATTGGATGAAAAGGTTGTGTAAAAAAAAAAAAGCTTTAAAATGCACTTCAGAGCACATAGGAATATATGACTTCTTGAAAAAGCTGAAGAGTAAAGCACAATTTGAAAAAAGGAAGAAAAAATTAATGTGCATAGCATGGGAAGCCGAAAATGGGGGTAGGGGCGATCGGGAGAAGTGTGGAGGGTATAGTGTGTGTGTGTGTGTGTGTGTGTGTGTGTATTGGGTGGGTGAAACAGTAGACCTAGGACACCATTTCACCTAAGTCCAGACCTGTACATAGAGTTCCTGCCATGTATCATTGGTGTAACTAAATTCCAGTACCTGTAAGTGTCCATTTGAGAGATGGGCCAACATAGTGTGGTACACAGGCCTGTTGTAATTAAGAGCATTGTAGCTATATGTCAGTCAGTTTGCAGCATGAACTAAAAGGTTGCTTAGGAGGGGTATCAGCAATAGGGTTATACATAGACTGGAGGTGCTTAGGGGGCCCCCAGCTTGACATCTGCTGGGGGCCCCCAAAATGCTAACACCGGCCCTGTTGACATTTCCCTTCTTGCATTTAGTTGGGAGACTTTTCTAATATATTTTGTCAGCAGATTCTTTTCTCACATATATTTGGTTTGTGTCCAGAGCAAAGCATTCTACCGATTAGTAGTGCATTATAGGTGTGGGTCTGTTAAACCACTGTTAGTCATGGAGGCTGAAAAGCTTCATCTTTATGCTGTTGTAATTTTAAATGAAACAGGAGATGGCTATTAATAGTGACTTACCATTTGCCACTATTATTTGGAAATGCTTAACCACCCAAATGCTGATTAAAAACATCAGCAGATCTATTCTGACTTTGAACAGGACACAACATATCACAAAATACAAATGTAAATATTCTGTGCTTCACTTTTTGACATATATTTTTTCTCCTCATTTGTTTATAGAGTACTAAAAGCAGTGCTATGCTTCCTAATCTGTTCAAGTACATATTATCAGGTTTGGAAATTCTTATTTGTCCACTTCAAACACATCAAGGATGAAAATAAAGATGAGGCAACATGCAAGAAAGGAGTGTAGTTATTCTGTATGCTGTGCTGTGTACAGGATCCCAGGTTTAATTACAGATCTTATTTGATGTGCCAAGCCAAAGAGATTATGTTGTTTAGTCTAAAGGGACAGAGTACTTTTCAATTATTTTATCTGTATCAGTGCCTTTGAAGTTTTTATCTGTTTCTTTTCATGATGACCACCCCACATGATGTCCATTTAAGAAACTGATTAACAATATTCAAAGACGTTTATTAAAGGAAGGCAGTCAGGTAGAACTGACAAGTGTATTGTCATTCTTGATGCTACTTCTCTCTGGCTAATACTATATACAGTTTTAATTATGATGAAGCTTTTATGTAAACAGTGCGTACTAAACTTTAGGAAGGATTATGCTATTGTGGAGTAAGGATGCCGTATCATGCACAATGCGGTTTGGGTTTCGATGTTTCAATTTGTTTCCTTTGTTATTTAAAATAAAATATGTAATCAAACACTGGTTCTCTGAATCTCTATGAACAACTTCTACCAGACAAAACCCAGATGTCAAAAGCAAACCACAGACAAAGATACAGTATTTATCATATTATCAGAGAATACCTCAATGCCGCCTACTCTGTTAAAATTTGGTTAGCTCACAGTGATACTTTGTGAAAGATAAGTGCCTTAAACCAGTGTATGATAATTATCAGAGTAGGGGGTGTCTACAAATTGCTAATCTTTGGAAGATGGGTGCTTTTTTGCCATTATCTATTTTGACTTTGTTATTTGTTATGCAGAGTTAAGTGTAGAGGGGAAACAATGAAGTTTTTGTATTCTCACATAGTACAGACTTGTCAGCACATGCCTGCTACTCGGCCTCAGAAATAATAAGTGTATATCATCATGATGTCATTTTTTTCCAACTCCCTGTAATGTGATTGCATTTTAAAGGTCTGGTTGATGTGATTCTGTCAGTAAATCCATAACATAGGCCTCAAAGTATAGCAAAATGAATGGCAGTAGAGCTAATGTACTGTTAGTTCCAGTACAAATGTCAATGCAGTGATTGTCTCTGAACTCAATTCCTAAATCACCACACCAAACAAGACTTTGGCAATAATGACCATTCCATTTATTAATAACCAACTCTTGTTAAATTCCATCTGTATAGACTGCAAATATCATTGTAATACAGAAGGAAGTTGGACCACATATGGAAGTCTTCCCTGACTCTGCTATTGACCATAAGTTTATGATGATTCCTGTGACTTTCTGCATAAGAGGTCTAATTCTGCTGAGTGCTGCAACTCAGCATGTGAAACTGAGGAGCCCTAAATGCTCTATGACCTGCTTGATGGCTACCTTTTTAGATAAGACATTACAGTTGATCATGTTGTTGGCCCTGGTTATCGTTTTGTTTGGTAACCAAAGACAATCTTGCATGATGTTGATTTTGATACCCAAGAATGTTAATAGATTGGGTGTTACTTCTACTTTGTCTTCTGCTAGGGGAGCTCCTAATTAGGGGTGTAACTTGACAAATGCTTGATGTCCCTCTTTACTTAGTATTTCACCATCAACAGATATTAAGAAATCATCATGGTATTGCAGCCCAAGGAAGGAAGGGAGGATTTAGCATTCTCCAGCACCAAAGGAGAATTTTGCTGAAACTATCAAACGTCAAACAAGCCACCAGACAGCCCATTGGCATGTTTGTGTCAAAGAGATATTTACCATTGAATTCTATGCCTAGCTTGTGCCAGTCTTGGAGTGGGATGGTTAAAGGGTGAAACACAGCTTGTATGTCTCCTTTTGCAATCAGTGGATCTCCATTTGATTTTATGATGGTTAATGCATTGTCTTTTGATGAGTAATGGGCTCTGGAATCCTTTTTTTCTCTATGCCATCATTTACTGATAGTCACTCTAGGTGTGAGAGAAGATGTAATAATTAGTATTCACCTGTCTTCCTTGTGGGAACCACACCAAGGGGGGAAATAATGAATGGCTCATATGGAGATGTACTAAATGGACCAGTGATATACCTTTCCTGTATTAGAATGATTTATATTGAAATTGGCTTTGTGCTCTGTCTCTGTCCCTCTACCCCTCTGTGGTTCTGTCTCGCTAAGCCAATATTAATAAAAAGCATTGTAATAATGACAGAGGACAATATTTTAGTCTTGAAGTAAATTGTCCTTCAGCCATTAGTGAGACACACTCGCACACACACACACACACACACACACACACACACACACACACACACACACACACACACACACACACACACACACACACACACACACACACACACACACACACACACACACACACACACACACACACACACACACACACACAGACACAGACACAAAACATCCATTCAGAACAGCTTAGAGATATACAGACATGCACACGCACACACACAAAGATACAGACACACCCTCGCACAGACACACGTGCACGCATGCCCATGAGTGCTTACACATGAACACACACACACACACACACACACACACACACACACACACACACACACACACACACACACACACACACACACACACCACATCCATTCAGAACAGCTTAGAGATATATAGACATGTGCATGCACACACACAAAGATAGACACACCCTCGCACAGACACAGACACACGTGTACGCATGCCCATGAGTGCTTACACACACACACACACACACACACACACACACACACACACACACACACACACACTCTCGCATCTCCCTACATTATTTCCTCCACACAGACACTATGAGTGGTCTTAAATGAAAACACAGACACACACACACAGACACACACACACACACACACACACACACACACACACACACACACACACACACACACACACACACACACACACACACACACACACACACACACACACTCTCTCTCTCTCTCTCTTGCATCTCCCTACACATTAGAAGTAATATTTTACTTAAACACTAAAAAGTAAAAAATAAAAAATATAAAAGAAGATTTTTTTTAAATAAAGAATGCTTTTATTGAGTGGTGAAAACTTTGCAAAAGAAATGCAGACAAGCTGATTTCAAAAAAGCATTCAAAGTTGGTTCTGCTGATTGTCGTAATGAGGTGCCAGAAGAAATAGCAGCAATCATCAAAACCAACCTGGAATGCTTTTCTAAAGTCAGCCTGTCTGTGTTTCTTTTGCAGAGTTTTCACTCTTCTTCCTTATTTGTTTTCTTTTTACAGACACTCAATGAAAAGCATTCTTTATTAAAATAATCTTTTTTTAAATTTTTTTTATTTATTTTGAAATTAAAGGGTGAACTATCCACACCTTCCCATTTGTTGATCTTCGTTTTTGCATTGGTGAAACCTTCAATAATGACAATGGTTGCTGTTTGGTCTGGGTAGTATTTTAAAAGTTCCTTGAGAACTGCTATTTGGAGAATGGTCCCATTTAGACTCGTCTAAATCTACAGAAGCTGCAGGGTCTTTTGAATTCATGAAAATAAATTTCTTCTATAACTTATTTTGTCTCTGGATTGAACTGTAGCCTATTCTAAAATGGATTTTAAATTGGAGCACCCTCAGTGTGTTTGTTCCAATACTATATCGAGTGGTGTCGCCCTCCACAAACATGGAACATGTGAGGAGACCTGCAATCAGTCCAACCACAACTGCCAGATGTAAAAGCCCAAGAGGTTTTGCCTTTGGTTGTAGAGTGCTCCTATTGCAAAATGGATTCATCTTTTTGCCTGTATACCATAATGCCAAGTTTCAGTACATATCTGGTCTCCCATTTTAATTTGCTATCTTTTGTTTTAGTTCCCAGAATCTTTGGTTATAGTAGCACCAGAATATTTCCCCATTTATGATGTGGGCCTCCCTTTCAAAGAGAAAATAACCTAGAAATGGGGTAGTCATGGAAAGGTGCTTCTCTATGGAGACTACAATGTAGTATAATAATCCCACTACCCAGTTATTCCAGAATTTTATTTTAGGTTTTTTGGCCATCTCTTACCCAAAACTGCAAACCATTCTTTGAGATTTTAGACCCCTCAAGGTCATTATCAGTGATCCTCCTTATTCGGTATGATGCTACTCAATCAAAGATACAAATTAAATCACATTTCCAAATATTCTCCATTACTGCTTGTGATATATATGAGCAGTAATAACAGAGCCATGCATTATGCTTACCATGTTCATGCTGATTGTGTTAGTAATGCTATGGTCTGAGGCTCCTAGAGCGTTCTCTTTTATAGGAGGCACTGTTGGCAATATTGGAAATGACAGGGGTGTGGTAATCAGTTTGGGTCTTGGATCAGAGGGGTGTCATTGTTCCTATATAATAACTGAGCTAACATTGCCCTACCTACTACATTAAGAACTTCAATAATTGCTTCAATGTCCCCCATTTGATCTTTTCTTTGATTAATCAATATTCATGAAGCCACAGTACCTTTCAGGATTAGATGAACATTGTCCTTGAGATCCTGCCCTGCTGTCTTTTTCCTGGCCTTCCTTCTTGCCCTTTTAGGACTAGGGCCCTAATGTGCAATGATTGTCACATTGTTTCTTCTAATGGCCTATTAATAAGAGGCTGATCTCGTTCAGTTGTAGGGTCACTGTCATCCCTGGAGAATTCATTAAACAACAAACTGGCTTCTTCAAAAATACAGTTCCATCTTTGCTTGAATTCCTGCACTAAGGTCATGGTGATTATCATAAAGGAAAATAATTATTAGTAAATAAAAGTGAACATACACACACACACACACACACACACACACACACACACACACACACACACACACACACACACACACATGCACAAGGCCTGGAAGACAGGTGTCTTTTCTATTCTTTTCTTTGGACAGGAATGGCTCTGTATGCCTTTCAACCCTTTTCACTAATATGCATGGGACCTTTGAAGATTCAGAAGGAATCCACTAAAAGCATTGTGGTGACTTCCTCTGGCCCAGGCAACCATGGTTCTCCCTTCTTTTGGAAATGTCCAGGGGCAATTACCACATGTTTCTTCACGGACTGGATCTACTCACACAAGAACAGGGGTGTTTGATACACCCCAACATCAATCATCTTCAATTAACTGCCTGATTTATAGGGTATTAATTCCTTTTAGGCACCTGTTTTCTGAGGATGTGCAGCAGATACTAATGGAGGCAAGAAAGGCTGCTTCTAGAAAATCATATATAAGCAAATGGAAAAGGTTTTCTAGTTAGTGTTAACAACATGACCATCACCCATTCAGGACTAGTTCTTCTCTCATTTTACAATATTTGTGTGCGTTAACATCATATGGCCTTTGTTATTCCTCTGTCAACGTTCATTTATTGGCTATTTTAGCATGCCTGCCCATGGATCCTCCTCTTTCAAGGCAATGAATCCTCCTCTTTCAGTCAAAATATTCTTGAAAGTGGTTTTGCATAAGAGGCCTCCAAATAAACCAGTGGCCCCTCCTTTGGATCTTTATTTTGTGTTACTCTAATTTAGTCTGCTCAGCTCAAACTGCTTGACAGTTTTGGTGAGTGGAAGGTGCCTTGGAACTTTGGAAGCTGATCTTAGATCTCATAGCTGCAGTGTATGTGTCACTATTGCCTTGGAAATACTTGTTATAGTCAAACGAATAAATAATAAACTGGTTGAATAATGACTGTTTTGGCACAATGCTTTCTTATTTAGATGAAGGATGCACCGTTATAATTATGTTTGTTTATAATAAGTAGATAAGTAGATAAAGATGCATAGGATTAGTTTTATGTGTCCATGTAAAACATTACAAATGGAGACAGTATAGACTAGTAAAACAAATTTTGTCCAGCAGTCTTCTACTCAGCAAGTAAAGTCTAGTGAAGGAATTCTGCACCATCTCTTGACAAAATAACTCAACCACTATGAGCAGACAAGCACGCACACATGCACACAGCCATACCTTTCAACCTGAACATCAAACTCTGGACAAAGACCCATGAAAAGTAGGTACAATTGGCCAGAAATCTGGACACTGATTACCATAATATTTGCATACATAATTATATGACCCTACCCACCCAATGGAATTGTGGGAATCCCACATTCAAATGCAAATTGAACAGGCAAAATGTTAAACATAAAATATAACCAGAGGAATAGTGTTAACATCTGTGTGTGTATCAAACTTTGAACTTGTATAAAACTAAAATGCAATTTTCTTTTATAAAATCTGCTAATCTGTTATTCTAACATTCTAAGTTTATAAGAACAATATTTTAAATCTGTTCATATTTTTAGGTCTTTGCCCCCCATTTTTTAAGGCTTTATCCAGATTTTTTGTGTTAGGAAGTTGAGAGGTATACATGGCAGTCATTTAGATTTTAAGAACATCCAGTTAGAATCTGATTCATAGCTTTTCCTCAAAAAAAATGTAACCATGAAAGCATTGTATTTACAGTCACAACATCTCATGACACAAGCACCTCATGGCATATTTCAAGCTTGCATGTAACTAACTTCAAAATAATAACTACAAACCACATAGGCCCTACATCCCAAATTATTACCCCAGGTCAACATCCAGTGGGTTTTATCCAGGTATTCGTGTTGCATACCACCTTCCAGAAAAAAATATATATATGTTGGTTTACGACCTACTTTAAACTACCCATGTACTTTAAATTTACCTCTGCTCTTGTGGCCCAGATCATGAATAAAAAGGGTCCAACAAGGGCCCAGCTGTCACAGAGCATTTTCATTCATAACTCAGACTAAATGGTAAAGGTAAAGTTAATATGAACAGTTTACTGTAGAAGATCAAAAAGCTTGTTCAGGAGACTTTTAAAAAGCCTGAGTGTCTATGGGCATAAACACAAAAGTGAAAATATACAAAAACATCACAATGGTGATAACCAGAGTTCAGGACGGAACCCTGGACCATGTAGATCTCAGGAAGAAAGAGACCACTTGAACTTCTCCAAATGCTTAGCTTGAGAGGGGAAATGGAGGAGGATTGTTCAGAGATTTACAGAATGTGGGAGAGTACAAAGAGCCAGCCACAACAATGGCTGGTGGTCAGTGAAGACAGGTAACACAGCAGAAATAAACAGCAAGATATACATATTAATCAGTCGACAGAGAATGTCTTAATTTATATTTTCCTAAATGGAAATCAAAGACAGGTAACCATCATGACAGCAGTTTGCAAACTACATGTTTGTTATTAGTGTACCTATTAACACTGATCATTACGGTAAACAAAGCACAAAGCAACTAATCCCGATAACGATTCTCAAAACCAACAGCAATCTGATGCAGACAAAATATAACATACAAGGTACAGCTGAGCTGTGGGACTTTCTTACTAAAATGGGCTCCTTCTAAAAATAAACAACAAGTACTTACAACAGCTTTGTCCCTCAATGCCATACAGCAGAGGAGCTGAAACAGCAAGGATCTGTCCTCGAGTCACACTAGTCAGAATCGCATCCCTGAGACCACCAGTCCCCACTAACGCTAAGCACAAACACATGCAGAAGAAGATGGATCCAAGCAGGGGCTGCTATTGCTGGCATACCATCTAACAAGTGAAGCCAGGTGGGCACCACTGTCACCTAGCTAGTTACCAGTACTATGCCGAAGTACATGGATAGGGGGCAGAAATACAGCTACTGGAGACGTAACTGCACAAGGAGTAGAAGTTGGGGGGATACAATAACTAGCTGTTGCCCCTACTAAATATTTCCTACAATTGCTCATTACTGGGTGCAGTAGCAATTAAGATACAAGAAATCTATACAGTATGCCAATATATAGTCATCGCACAGGACAGGTACAAGATTAACTTTGGGTTTTGGTTAATACCAAATATATTGCTTCAAGCTCAGCTTCTTTTCCCTCCAGCAGTCTGTCCAGCTCTAATAAAATAAAAGTTTCATAGTAGTGACAGAAGTACCGGCCGGTGTCTAAAACTCTGTTTGACGTGACTGAATAAGATTTTTGGATTCCTTGCTTTGATAGTGTAGTAGTTGCAAGTTGCAACACGGCTGTCAAATTAATTTTCCCATGGATAGTTTTACTTAGGTTACATTCTTTGATCTCATATCACACTCGAGTCAGACAGGCAGTCATAAAGCTGAAGTCATCACACATGCCCCTACACGTTGGCGATACATGATGACACCATTACTTTAAAATTGTAAAAAAAAAAAAAAATCAGGAATTAAAGAAGCCAGTCAAAAATTCATGGCACCCCATTATTTTGCCCTCAAAACCAGTAAATACCAACAGGTATCACACCCACACACGTACTCACACACACACACAAACACACACACACACACACACACACACACACACACACACACACAAACACACACACACACACACACACACGGATTCCATGTTTGCTGTTGCTAAAGAATGCTTCAGTATAAAAACTAACAATATATACACAAAACAAAAGCAAAAGTAATGCCATACAGAAAATAACTTTAAAAGCACTATTAAATACTATCAAAGATAAACAATGACATAGAAAGCATGGTGGAGGGATGAATAGAGCTCCCAGAACCTAACACTAACACTTTAACACACACACACACACACACACACACACACACACACACACACACACACACACACACACACACACACACACACACACACACACACACGTATACACACGCACTACTAAACTTGTAAATTAAACATTAGTAAAATATATAACGTAATAAAAAGAAAAAAATACTACTAAACTGCACCGTAAAAGAAAAAAAAAGAGTCAACCTACATACAATACTCCAGGGTGACAGAAACGTACATGTATAAAAAGGAAACTGACAAGCCAGTTCACTCCTAGTCCTATAAGGTCACCTAGTGGACAAAGCTGAAATGCACATTAATAAAAAGAGAAAACTTAGTCAAAATTAAAAAAAAAAAAAAAAAATCATCAGTTTGCTAAGTCCAATCATTCCTTTCAGCAGAGATATTGCAGGAAAATAACAAAGGCACAGTCCTACTCAAAGCATATTGTGCAGTGCATTATTTCCATGCAATGCCCATTATGTTGGAAATGATTGCTTGCATAATGCAGCCCAAAATCGATGAAGGGGCTTCTGACAAAATTGCCCTGCACTGATTGATGCGTTGTCAGAGAAAAAGTCCATTTCATTCTAGGCTTGTAAGAAACAACACAATTCACTTTAGGGTAGGAAGTTTTCAAAGAAAGTAAATGTACAGTCCAGAAGAAAGCACAACTGGATTAGTGCCCAATGCTCAAACATTTAACAGACAATTGTAGTGCATATATTTTGGCCTGTAAAGTTCCATTTCACTGGTCTGTTAGTCAGTGGTTCTATTCTCATGTTAAACCCTAAAGTCTGCTCAACACAGAACAGTACCTAGAAGGTAAAACAGTTTTAAAGGTATAAAATATTTTGGGTTGCAACACTTCTTTTTTTGTGTTATTTGTGCATAGCTAAGGATACTGCAACAAAAATCAGTATGAAGAGCATAGTACAGTTGTGTAAGATGAACTTACCGTAACAGTAGATGTTCAAATGAACACTGTTGTAGTAGCTGCTCCTTCCCAACATCCTCCTTGTTTTTTTGTGTATTTTTTAAGCCAGGGTGTGAACATTTATTTTTTATTGTTCCTAGCCTTGGCCATTCATGGCTCAGACTTGTTCTCTCTGCTGCCAGGAAAGCTCTAAAGGCCTTCATGCCCAAACCTGACTTTTAGTTAACTCACCTGGAGCTGTTTGACAGTTTGGGGACATGGAAGGTACCCAGAAGCTTTGGAAGCTGGCCTGCTGTTATATTATTGGCAGGATATAACCGATATAGCTAAGGCTACTGCAGCAGTCATGATTCAAATATCTACTGTCATGCTATATATATATGACAGCTGTAGTGCATATATTTTGATTTGTAAAGTTTCATAAAAATAGTCTGTTAGTGTTAGTCAGTGGTTTTGTTCTCATGTTAGAGCCTAAACACTGCTCAATACAGAACAGTACCTAGAAAGTAAAAAAAAATTAAAGATGTAAGTTACTTTGGATTGTAACACTTAATTTTTGTGTCTGGCAGCACAGTCTATTACAGTTTTTTTAGAGACTCAAAGATACAAAACTGTATGTGAGGCAGTGCTAAATGTGTCACACTTTCACAGCTCTAAAATGCAGCACTTTTAATAAGTTATATATTGAGCCAACTGAAGGCCCATGTACTATAAAGAATTAAAATCATCCATCTCCAAGTATAAAGAACTTGAGAGAGAGGGACTGTGAGATTCCTGGATTGACTTATTTATAAGATTGAGGCAGGATATGTAATTCTGCCAGCTGCTGTTTTAAAGTAATCTTTGGGAAGGCCATCAGCTGAGGCTAGAGCATGGTTTGGGTTTGTTTAAGAGTAGCTTTATGTAGGATACGGACACAGGTTTGAAGGTGAAAGTGGATGTGGTGATATGTGGTTAGTGGGCAGCACTGGACAGGATGCTGAAGAAACCTTAGTTAGACAGGCTATACTGTCTAAGAAATTAGCTTAATTCAATTGTAGTTTCAAGTGGTGAGTTAGTGAGTGTAGTGTTAGAGCTGAATTTTTGGTCAGGATATAAGATTTCCTTAATGGCTGACGAGAATTTTTTAGAGTTGTGTTTACTTCTTCATCTTCTTTCGGCTTTTCCCGGTTAGGGGTCGCCACAGCAGATCACCTGTCTGCTCATGATTGGCAGTGGACTTTTACGGTGTTGAATTGCCAGCCCGACGCCTAAACTTCCATGGAAGGCACACACATGCACACACTCATGCCTAGGGCCAATTTAAAGTATCCAATCCACCTACAGCATAGCATGTCTTTGGGACGTGGAGGGAAACTGGAGCACCCTTTGGTATGATACCCATATTTACACACACTTTAAAATAAGCCACTTCAATGTCCAACATTTTAAACTTGTACAAATAATTGTGCAAGATATCAAGATTGTTTTTGTAAGTGTTGGTTAGTAAGTCTCTGTTCTCATTAGACATTTTAAAATTATAATTACATCCTTGTAAAAGCCATTCATTTATACCAGCATTATGTTCTGAAAGTTTTAATAGTTTGGTTTTTTTTTTTACTTAATTTATTAGATTTTCGGTGTGTTTTTGGAGCACTCCAAAGTTTTCCAGATACTGGGATGTTTTACATTTTGCCGTTCTTTTCACAGTTTTTCTCTAACCTTCATTAGCAGTCTCTTCTTTCTGGATAGACAAATTGCATTATTTAATTTAGTTTTTTTTTTCCTTCAAGGAGGTGCTAGGCTATTTAAGATATTTATTGCATTCATTTACAGCATCATCTAGAGGGAAAGGATTTTTAGGACATTCTAATTAAAAATTATAGCGTAGTAATGAATATTTCTGGGTTAACTTGGAGAGGTTGCACATTCCTTTATAAAGAGCAATGGATGTGTGAGATGTCTGGTTTTATAGATGGGGGAATGGTTACTGAGAGATACTTACATTGTACCTGTAGTTGTGAATTTGTAGAGTTTGATACTAGGATCCAGTCTAATAGGGAATCTAATGTATTGCTATATTGTATGGGGATATTTGAGAAAAACCCTATGGGTTCATGTTAAATGTTGGTGAGTTAGAGGTTTTATCCAACCAATTGATATTGATGTCACCTAGTAGTATTTTTTCCTGTGGAATTGTTATAGATATCCAATGTAAAATATCTTCCAGTGTAGCTATAATGTTGCTAAGAAGGGTGTAAAGGACAGTAATACATATTTGTTTATTTTCCGGAAATATTGAGAAGTTCTGCTGAACTAAATTTTCATATGGGGTTGTTGTAAGGTGTAATGTCATAGTTGGTGGGAAATATTAAAGCAATACCACATTTCATATATATATATATATATATATATATATATATATATATATATATATATATATATATATATATATATATATATATATATATATATATATATATATACAGTCTTTACAACTGATATAGTCTGGAGGGGGTGTAATTTTGGAGTTATTTATGCTGAGATTAAACCAAGTTTCAGTTATAGTGAGACTATCAGCCATTTATTGGATAATCCAGGCATGTAGCTAAGTAGTTTTATTTCTTATGCTTCTAATATTTATGGCAGCAAAAGTTAGATTACCCAGGTTGGGGGTTGATCATTGTGAAGTTATAGTAGTGTATGGTAAGAAATATCTTGAGGTTGGTTGTGATAGGTGGTGCCAGGATTACGATGAATGTCACTTCCTTGGAGGATTTTAGTACATTTTTTTAGAGTGTTTTTCCTGCATAAATTTATTTTGATTTGAGTTTAAATGGAGCTAATCAGTCTACATTTGGGGCAAATGTGAGTGGGTCATTAAATAGGTTTGGTGCACTGTGTGGAGAGTTTAGGGAGGAGGTATGGATAGGTGGTTAGGGCAGAGATGGAGAGATGTTGAGAGATATTATTGAGTCATGGTAGGATGAAGGATGGCTCAGAAGTAGATGAAGAGTGGAAGATAAGCTGAGAAGTAACATGATTAAAGAGATCTGAATTTTATTGAATGCAGGTAGTGGGGAAGTAGGACTCATGAAAGAAGCAAAAAGTTGCAGGGCTGTAGGATATTTAGTGGTATTCAAATCTGAAATCTAGTAGAATTTGGGTAGGGAAGGAGTTTTTTTCTGTGAAAGAAGAGAGTTAGGCTGTCCTGGATTTTTTTCTTATGTTTCTGAAAAGGGTATGACAAATGGGGTTTGAACGGATATAGTATGCGGATGTAATTAAGATGGGAAGTAGTGGGGGGTTATTTGGGGAAAGTAGAATAACAGATCCTTGTAAGGGAGGAGTTAAGAATGAAAAGATACAGTAGAGCTGTACTATGGGACAGAGAAAGGTTATTGGGAATAATGCTAAAAGGTAGATGGAAGCTGGGAAATAGGAAAATACAAATATGTGTGTTTGAATGATACTAGCAAGGTTCTCATGTTCTGGCCTTATGCTTGAATTTACACAGTGTCTGGTGCAGAACAATGAATAAAATGTAAAACAGCTTTTAAAATCTGCAAAAAAGTATATCTCTTATCTTAAAAAAAACTTGTTATGTGTCAGATACGTCAGTGTTAAGAAATTGCCTTCAAGCCTTGCCCTGTGGTACACACGGATAAGGAAGATTTATCAATTAGAATGAGATATAGTCCTTTGCGTCATACCTCTCAGTTGTCCCCATTTTTGTAGAATAGTTCTGATTTTGCCTCAGGTTTGCTCCCCTTCATTCATAAAACCTATGATGTTTGGGTAAATCACCAAGGTGAGTTTCATACTTTTTATTATTCAAAAGTGCATGTTGTTTTAAAACTTATTGTTCTGTTAGCCCTTTTAAGTGAGTTACAGTTGTTGTTGTCTTTCGGCTTTTCCCGGTTAGGGGTCGCCACAGCGTAACTCCAGTCCACTAATGATTGGCAGTAGATTTTAATGAACGCCGAGGTGCCAGCTCGATGTTCAACCTTCAACGAAGGCACATCCATTTACACATGTCTTTCGAATGCCCACCCAACCGTGGGGAGGACATGCAGACTCCACACAGAAGGCACTCCCCACACTCGTTTTAAAATTGTCCCGAATTTAAGTTTTTGTTCCCCCAGTATTTTTGTTTTGTCTGGAATTTTTGAGAAAAGAAATTTAGAGATATGCCTTGCATCACTCAATAAACCTGAATTCAAGTTATAGGACGGACTTTTGAGATGTATGAGGGCAGTTTTATCCCAGGTATTTTAATTTTCCAGCAAAACAATGAGAGATAACAGATGAGGTTTTAATGGTGTAGCAGAAGCATGACTGAAAGAATTTCAGACTTTTCTGCATGTTGTATCAATCCATCAGTATTTAAGAAAGGCATGCGCATTATCAGGGGAATGCATTGGTTTGATTAGTTTCGGATGAGAATGCGATCAGCTGGAAATAATTATACCTCTGAGTGATGTTCACATCATGTGCTTCCTAAACTTTAATTATCAAGCTGAATTACAACAGCTGTTAGATAAAGTGCCATGCAAAAGAATATCAGGGAGAGAGAACATTACTGTCTTGTACTGTGCTAAGCTGAAGGAATATCAGCAATGGCTGCTTCTCAGGACTAAATCAGTGGAAGCGTCCTGTATACTCGCTGTTAAAAATGAAAAAGCTAATTGTGATAGAATCTTTTGAACAAATAAGGAAAGAAATTGTTATAAACAAATCAAGTGCTATTTTTAAACAAAACAAGTAGTATCCAGGAGTTGTTTGTGTGCCACAGAGAGATAAGGAAAGGACTGTGATCACACCAAATTGGCCATTTAATGACACAGAGCTGGCAGAGTCTGGTAAGGAAGATGGAAATGAGCTGCTTGCAGTAATGTTTCAACCATCCTAAAAGGAGAGGGTGGGTTATTATTTTTGTAATGCTTTCAGCTGCTAGAGACAGGGTTTTCCATTAAGCTATATGTAGACCAAGGATATGTGCTAAGCTCTGCATATCAGCCACATTTGATGTAGCCGTCATTTTGCGGGTGTGGAAGCATGCATGCAGTTCAGGAATAGTGCAGCGGATCTTGTTTTGGAAGCATGCATTGTCAGGCACGAGGGATGGGAGGGGGTTAAAATAACATCAGAAAAATCTCATGGTGGTTACATCATGCTTAGCTCACAGCCCATACAAGAAGAATGCATTTACCTGATGCTGAAGCCTTGCCATACATCTTTAAGACTCCCTTAAAGTAAGGTACAAAAGCCTCCCATAACTAAAAAGATTGTGTATTCCCAAGTTGTACTCACAACAGAGCAATGTTTTATGGAGCATTTTACAGATGATCACATTTGCGATTTAGTTAGTATGCTGTGTATCATAATTACCATTCATAAGCAAACGCGTAATATTGCAGAACAGTGGAGTTAAGTAAGGCTTCCTTTTTCACAGCTGTTCTGCAGTACTAGACTTAGCGCACTTAGAGATGCAGGGTTGTGGGGCTGCCGCCTGCATAAATATTTGGCATATGCAGTGTTTTTCTGTTGTTCAGGACTTGATCACTTATGTACAATGAAATGATTCCTGACCATGTCTACATTAGACTAAAGCATGTATACTCCTTTGTATTAATATCAACTTTCTTGTTTGATCATAATGTACATACAGTAAAGTCAGAAAAAAATCTTAAAGCATTATATAATATCGTAGCACTATATATTCATATCCGTTATGTTAGAAGACTGTAACAGAGAAGTAGTGCAGCACCACAGTATAAGACACACAGGATGTCATCACAGAACTTCCACAAGTGTAACTGAATTCACCAAAGACAAACGGGAGTGGGGGTATTATATTCTGCAGAAGAGAGGGAAATAAAACTAAAATCAATATTTTGATTATATTAGCAGACCAAAGATAGCAGCACTAATTAAAGAGGTGCAGACAATCTGCTGTTTTGGTGATATCACATCATTCCAGTATAATAAAGAGTACAGAATATATAAAGTAATATTTTCATAGTACTGGTGGCATAGCAAAATTCACTATGTTTGGTCCCAACTGGTAGGCTTGCAGCAGCCTCTAGTACACGAAGCAGCCAGAAATGGCAGGATGTTATAAGGCTTCCAACACATGAACACAGTGTTAAATAAACACGCACTCACATATGCATAAATACAAACACACACACACACACACACACACACACACACACACACACACACACACACACACACACACACACACACACACACACACACTCTTGAACACAAATTCACATATACATAGCTTCTGTCTATGCACATGAATTGCATAGCTTGAAGTAAGGCACATCCACTCAGTATGCAGCGTACCCTGACATGCTTTACAGGATTACACAAATGTACATAAAATGGGCTGTATATATAGTCAATTGACATACTCCTTAGATTATTCCAAACTCCAGATGTATTAAAATTAATTTTTGAATGTGTTAGGAAATGATAATAAATAAAACAAAACTTACTTAGCACAGCCAGAGTTAGAGAGAAGATTTTAAACAGTATGACCATTTTACAAATGGACAGTCTTTTTAACAGGTGTTAGTAGATGATAACAACAAGATGCTTGTATTGGTTATGAAAGCTATTTATAGGAGTGAGCAACAGGAGTGAGAGAAATAATGTGATAGAGAAATTCTAGGAAACAGATGTCAGGAAACTAAGTAAAGGGTTTTCAGATAAACCTCTGATACAGTGTTGATACGATGGGTAAGGCGGTAACTCAAATCGTAAAGAGCAATGATTGGTGCAGAGTTCCCTAGTAATCCATTGGTATCCACTATGGTCCTGCAGGAATTAGTACCAGAACCAGCACTTGATTATTATTGTATCCAGTATAGTTAGGGAAGAAAGATTAAGGTAAACAAATATGAAACAGATTCTGTAATTATGGGTTGGAAGGAAAGAAGGAGCCTAAATTTAGTTAACAGTATGAATAGTAATCTGAGCTAACAGTCAATTTAATGTGTTGCAAAGTTACGTGGGTAGAAAGTATTGAAGTTGAACTGAAATATACGGCAGTGGAGTGAATCTGGAGAAAAATCAGAAGGAAAATATGTATAAGATATTATCCATACATTTTTTTACAGTTTTGCAACACTGAATTAGTGGCCTGAGGAAAATTACAATGAATGCTGTGCTGTGTCCTACTGGTGGATGGAACTGAAAGAAGCAGATGATACTTGTGGAGTATGTTTGTCACTGATAAGGTTTGCTCCGAGAGTGTGGTCCATAGTTTTGGAGACTTTACAGAACATTACACCGTTGAGGACTAAGGTGAACAGGCATTTAAGTAAATCAAATGAAAACTGGGCATGCTGAAGTAAGAGACGGAATGTTCTAGATACCAACAATTTAGAGGAAGCAAATAATTCAGTTAACATGATATAGCGTGACTGTACTGTCTGAGCAGTGTAAAAACTTAAAGCTACAACAATGAGCTGGATGTAATGGAGAGTTAGCCTCACTCTACTGACCAGGTGCATGGCTATGCTTAGACCATGTATTCACTGACTTCTGTTAAAAAATGCATTGATAATTGCTAGAATTTAAAACAAAAAATTGCATATTTATTGTGGTTTATTTGTATGAATTTTATTATTACTTTTATTTGCTGTTTAGTTGTTTGGTTGAATGGGTAGTTTTTTCTTGAGCATGCGATTTCATTTTTTTTGTTTCCATATGAATGCATATGCTGCACAGAATCATATAATATTGATGGGTAAACCACTGTTTAAAAAAATGAAAATTCTCCAAGCCTCAGTTCCCTGATAACACCATCGCTTCCATTGAAAAGTATTGTATATGAATCGTGTAATCACAAAGAATAATGTCCATGTGTTTATCCCCTACACACGTGCAGTAAGACCATAGAGTTTGATTATATAAATTTGGGTCTGTATTACGAGAACGAAAACTGCATTGCTCGAATACCTGTTTGAGCGACATGGAAAGTGCGAATGTCTCAAATATCGAAACTCAGAAATGACACTAACAAAAACTGTCACTAACTGTTTTATGCAGGAGGGGCAAGCCCCCCCTGCACCCCCACAGCCCCGCTACTTAAATATACCAACTCTGAGATCGCATTTCATTGAAGTAAAAGGAAGAATTCTCTACGGTGATCTCCGTTCATTCTTTTAATATCTCGTTCTTTCCTTGTCGCTCAAAAGGTGTTTGCACAATGCAGTTTTTGTTCTACTAATATAGACCCATACATTTAGGTGGGTGTGAAGGGTGTAGGAGGTAGGGGCCATCCCCCACCTTCAAAAAGAAAAAAAAAGATGAAAACAGCATTTTCTGGAAATTTTTTTTTTTTGTGTGGGTCAACATTCGGGGAAGCAATATTGGTGGGGGGGGGGTAATGTACATTGTGCAAACTTGTGTACAATTCAGTGAATCCTGTTACAAGCTTTTTAACATGTTTATATTGTTGTATTTTAGTATTGTAGTGGAATAGTTTTATGTATGGGTAAAAATATATCTCTGTGAGACATTGTTCATCAAACTGAGACAAAAGACCTGTGCTTTAGTTATGCCCATAAAATGCTAAATGTTTATTTTCTATATTACTTAACAACATGGAATGTGTGAACAGTTACTTTAGTAGAAAGCATTGAAATTGCTAGTGCCTGAAAACTTGACTGGTTTATGAGACTAGTTAGTTCTTTTTGCATTCATTTTGTCAAGTGTTTGTTATTGCTGTTAGCTTACTTGGCAGTTTGGTTAAGTCGTTGTTTTTTAGTTTTTCCTGCTGTTCAGTGCAAAACTGATGAAATCTGAATTTCCAGGATTAGTTGCAGCAACATTTAACAAAAAAATGTGGCAAGGTAGCTACCCTCACAATAATTACTTGTATTATATATTATTGCAAATTATTATTATTAATAATTACTCTCCAGAGAATATTGTTTTGAAAGATAGGAAACTGTATTTGTTTGTAGGGACATATGGCATGATGTTGTCATAACTTTTAAAATGTAGCCTTGGGTAACACAGTTTGGGAGTATGTCTTTGCGAGCAAAATCCGTTGTAATCTACATGTAAAGGGGTTGTAGCCCCCTTGCAAAAATGTTCCTATACTAAAGCATTATTCCTTCCTCTTTCTTTCTCTTTCTTTTTTCTTTCTTTCTTCTTTTCAATGTAAGCTTAGTGCACTGCAAGGATGTATTTACATAATACAAGAAAGTAAGTATGAAAGCAAAAGAAGGAAAAAGAAAGAAAGGAGGAAAGAAAGATGTTATGATTGTGAGAATACCTTCGTCAAACTACTGAGTTAGACTTCTTGCATAAAGTCATACTACAAAGTTTTGACAGTAATAATTGTATTATTTCTTAATACAGGTTATTGGAATTGTGATGGATATA
Source organism: Protopterus annectens (assembly GCF_019279795.1). Taxonomy (NCBI): domain Eukaryota; kingdom Metazoa; phylum Chordata; order Ceratodontiformes; family Protopteridae; genus Protopterus; species Protopterus annectens. Next base: position 228,275,350 of record NC_056730.1, on the reverse strand, counting down.
TTTACTGATGTGGACATCTTTAAGGACATTGTGGAGGCTTCAACACGAGGAATCCCTGTATATTTATTACTTGACCATTCAAATTTTAGCTGCTTTCAGAATATGGCTGAGAAACAGGCAGTTCAAGTGCAGAGGCTAAGAGTAAGTCATTTTCATTTCACTGACATTTTAACAAGAACTCATATGTTACTATTGTAAATAAATTCATGTGTTAACTGCTTACCTACTGTTACAGCTTGTATTTTTCCTAGAATGACTTATTTTTCTTATTGTTGTGTATTATTATAATGAAAACATATTTACAATTTTGAAGATAATGTTCAAGCTTTCATAAGTTGACTGTCTTTAGCTTCCTCTGCTGTATAGCTGCTTTATAGTACCAATGACCATTTCACACAAACCACATACAATAAAAATTAATGTATTTCTACTTTTTAGGGGCCATAAAATATATACTTTTGTATTTAAATAGCAGAATTACATTTGAAGTGCTCTAAAAATCAAATCAAGTATTTTAAGGAAGGAGTAATATAAAGCTTATAGAAATTAAAGCTCCTACACTTTAATCAACTAACATTATCTCATATAATCATCTACCACCCAAAAAACACCCCAGCCCTCAAATACATTATTTAACCCTACTTTGCTTCAAGATCCCTCTGCTCTAGTAATAAACTTATTTTACGAGTCACCAAAGCAAAAAACTCAGCAGGCAAATTCATTTTCTCCAACTATACTTTCAAGCTTTGGAGCAGCCTACCAAACTCTCTAGTGACAATTCCCTCAATAGTACAGTTTAAAAAGCTCCTAAAAACCCACCTTACAAACTCCTGGCTCTGTTCCTGCAGCTCCGTAGGATAGGCCATTCCCTCCCCCACTCTGATTTTTTAACCTCCTTCCTAACCCTCCTTCCTTAACCGTAAAGGACCTCGTGAGTAGCATTGAATGAATGCACATAACCCTTCTAAATAGCTATGATTCACTACATCTGCCAAACTAGATGTCTCTGCTTATCTAAATGTTGTCATTGTTTAATTTCTGTGACTTTGGAATGTAACTATAGATGCCCTGAATGTAATATATTCACAATGTTGATATCTTACATACTGTTTTACTGTTATAATGTACATTTTTAGCTACCTTCTTGTTATTATGTTACTTTATTACTTGGAGCTTTTTTCCCTGGGCCTCCACTGAAAAAGGACATGTGTCCAGTTTGAGTTTCCTGGTAAACAAATGTAAAATAAATAAAAAATAAATTAAAATCTCTAAACACTCAAAAGAGACATTCAATAACACACCAGAAGTTGAACTTACATTTATGTGTCAGGCTAGCTTTTAATGAAATCTGTTGAAGTGTAAATTATTAATAACAGGAATTTCTAGGAGATGACAAGTGATATGTAGACAAAACATATTTTGTTACATTTTAAAGAGAAGGAGAGAGGCAGAAAATAAACATAAAGAGAGAATGATTACTTAAAAACTCATGAAAACGGGAAACCTGTGTGTATCTTTGTAGAAATAGTTTTACTTAACCACAGCCAGGGAAGAATGAATACAATAGGTTTCATCAACACCCACAGATAGCCATTTAATGATACATTTGGCACTGATACTATTTTAGATGAAGCATAAATGATAATTATTTGTGCAAAAATGTCAAAAGATACATGGTCTAGAGAGCTTACATACTAAATTCTATAACCTAGGAAGAATAGCTTTTGCCAAAACATTAATGGATATGTTTAGTGATATCAAAATGGGTCTAATGGCACCACATTAATGACTACAGTCAGGGTAATTGCATTTCCAAAACATAAATGGGTTGTATACAATGTAGGTCAATATAGTCCTAGATTTCCTATTAAAGTAGGTATAAAAGAAAACTAGGATTATTGCTGGATATGCTACTCTGCAAAAATCAAACAAGTGTCCTTCCTAAAATTGAAAATTATTTTGAAAAGTTCCAAGTTAATAGTATAATACCTAATTATTTGCTGTTTTGTCGATAACTACGGAGGTAAACATTTGTATGTATTATCCTTTTTGACCTGAAAAACATTGACTCTTTTGAATGGATGATTATTATTTCAGATTTTGAATGTAAAAAGTTTGGATTTAATTTTGTTGCTTGATTTCAAGCCTCAGATAATGTACAAGTGTTTTATTTATTGTTCATTGGTTGCATATCAGCAGGAACCCAAATTCATTGTATTTGTTTGCACTGTGTGGTACTTATTCTAGATGGTGCTTGGGGAGGTTTATAATATTTTTCATTTTTTTGTATAATTTTTATTACTTAGATATGTTCCCTTTTTCACCTCATCATTTTAGGTTGTTCATTTCTGGGTGCTATTTAGTATTCTTTATTTTGTTGATTTGATGTGTTTAAATGTGATTATTCTCATTTTACTCTGATATGGTTATTAGGTTAATTTGTCAGTTTTTAAGTGTTTCAACCTTTTAAAAACATGTTGTAACATGCTTTACACTGTTAATGTGCCACTTATGTCTTGTTTCATGTGCAAACAACTCTTTTTTTATAACATTTAAGTTTTCTCTGACAGAGGCCTGGTAAGCTGTTCTGTCCACAGTTATTAAGTTAGAGTTTTGGTAGCTATATCTGTTAATTTTTTTTTTTTTTGTAAAGGGTCACTGGGCATCCTTTATTATAAAGTTTATTCTACATTGATGTGTACATTTTGTGTTGAAAGGATTGTCTTAGTTTGCACTGCTTTAGTATTATCCTTACAAATCTTCTTCCCATTGCATTGTGGACATTTGGTAGCATGTACCTATGCTTCCTTCTTAAATATTGAAGCATTCTTGATAGTTTCTGTTTGTTTTCCATACCTAATAACTCATGTTAGTCCTCTTTACTACACAACACTATTCATTTTATGCTTTTTCCATTTGTTTGATATTTATAATAACTGAAATGATGTTCTTAGTATAATATAGTAATTCAGCAGTCATTCAAAGGAAGGCAGTATTCTTTTTCATTTATTTCTTTATTGTCACAATAAATAGTACATTGGACTTTTAATATACAAAAATGACATTCAGATCTCGTGGCTTTGAGACCCATCAAAGTTGACACATAATCCCTCTGTTTCCCTACTCTCTTTATGCCTTTTTTTCTTCAAATGACATTGGACCATTAACTATCCCCCATTCCTCTTCATACCTCTCCTAGTAATACCTGTTTGGACCAAGTCCTTTTGACACTTTCAAATACTGACAAATTCCCGTGATTCTGAAAATACCCTAAAACTTAAGGATTGTCAGAAAAAGCATAGGCAGCCATTTATTAAAACAGGAATGGAAGGAATATGATTCAGTAATGCTGTTGTGTACACCCCTTGCTTTACCAAGTACTAAAGTCAGTACATTAAGGAATAGACCTGCATCTTACAAGCTGCTGATTTTACTTAGTGTCTTAAAGATGTATATTTTAAAAACTGGCGTTAAGCTACAAACATCCATTTAGGCCAGGAGCTGGGATGACATACAGTAAAACTATGCACTAATATTCCCCATATACAGTTTAAATTAATATGTTGTAACACGCGCATACAGAAAAAGAATGTTTCATATCAGTACCGGCATTGTTTAGCCAGTGCATTATTCATTACATTTTTCATTGTATGCTATTTTTCTTATGTTATTTTTCTTTATATCATTTAACTGCTCAACAACTCAGTCTCCTGTTTGTTCTGTTTATATGTACTATTTGGACATCCCTGTCTTATTCCTCTCCAGTACTTTGTTACCATATCTATCCATTTATTATAACTTGTACCCATGAATTTTGATAAAAATTTTTTATTACATTAATATTTTTCTCCTGTCATATGCCTTTAAAGTCTGTCACTTTTCTTTACTGACCACTTTCTGAAAGGCTTTAGCTACATCACATGCTATGATAGTCTTTATTTTCTTTCAGTATCATCCCTACTAGTTCTTTATTTTCTTTCAGTATCATCCCTACTAGTTCTTTATTTTCTTTCAGTATCATCCCTACTAGTTCTTTCACTATAATTAACATTTTCGCTACTCTTACTGTTATACCATAGATTCCTACTTCCATATAAATGTTACCACTCCACCACATGTCTTCTTCTACTATGCTGTCCTTTATCAATTCATTTAATATAATAGAAAAAAAAATCTTTCTTTTTTATTTATTTCCTTATAATACTTATAACGTATACCATCTAATCCTGGAACTGATTCATTCTTTCTTACCTTCTTTTATCACCTTCTCTATTTCACAAATCCTTTCCTTTTCAGAAATATTTCATTCCCCGTTCATCTTGTTCCTCATTTTCCTCTTTTTGTTATACTTGCCCTACAAAATTTTCTAACATCTCCATAATATCTTCTTGTTTTATTGTATACCTCCTTTGCCATCCAAGATGGCATCCACCCTTTCGCTTTTTTTTAATAGTAAGGTTTGCTGTTAAAATTTTGAACAGAAAAATAATTTCCTTTCGAAACACCGAATACAAAAAATGAAAATCAAAATGTTGAACAAGTCACAATGTCGAATCAGCTGAATGAATTCAGCAGATTCAACATTGTTGCTGAACAGATCATGTGAAGTCCATATAGGAGCTCAGGTAAAGGAAACTCCTATACCTAACATCACATTTTTGTAGGGGGTCAAGCACCCCCGTGCCATCCACACCCCCTGCTAACTATATATTGCAATTCTGAGATCGCACTACAGTGAGGAAAGGGATGAATTTCCCAAACCACACTATACCACAATCTCTGTACGATTCTTTGAGTTTATATTAGCGAATGCACAGTGCATTAGCTAATATAAACTTTTGAACACTGAGATATTCAGCCAGATGGAAATTCGAATATCTTTGTTTTGAGTTTTCCATCTGTGGGCATCTCAACTCGACATCCTGATATTAAACCTAATAATTCTGTTTGTTAACTCATTACATCTGAGTGACGCCTCTAGGTACTTATGCAGTTAACTCCTACCGATGCCTCTAGGCATCAAATATTGCTTCTTCATATTTGCATTAACAATTCCAAAAATATGCTATGTACAAGGTTTTAAAATATTTCATCTTAAAGCTTACACAATGGCAAACTCAACTGCATTAATATTTGACCTATATCTAGTGCAGGTAAATAGATATTAACTGTTGTTTTTATGATATTAATTTATATAGATATAATTTTCACATTTTTCTAAATATCTCAACAACAAAGTAACACAGACAGAACTTCTTAGCCTCATATGGAAGCTCTCAGCTAGATGAATAAAATGCTGGTGGCAGTATGTATGCTACTTGAGTGGTTGCTAAGTTATAGTAAGTTGTTTACAAAATATTAGAAATGTAATAGTTATTGTGTTTACTGTGACTTATAAAATTTTGTTTAAGACCTAGAACCTAAAGAATGCTACCATTTTAAAAATAGTTTGTGCTGAAGAGTTTGCCATTTATACTTTCATAACCCTTATGGTTCCAGAAATATGAACATTAGTTTGAAATGTGATGACATAATTTGATTCTGTCAAAAGCCTTAGGCTCTGCCCATTGAAAGTTACAGTGCAAACTTCCTGAGCTCTATTGGAGTGAATGAGTTAACCAGGTAGGCCCACTGTACATGCAGTTCCTTTTCATGGGCGACCTAAGAGCAATGCCCAGTTAAGTGACTTATCAAGGTCACACAATAGGCAAATGAGGACTAGCTGAATCAAATCCTGTACCACAGTTCACACCCTTAACCTCTGTGCCAACTGTCAGATAAGGGGAAACCTTTTCTTACTTTCCTTTCAGAAAAAAACATAATTTTTATTTTTATTTGCATTTTATCTACCCTTTTCATACCCTTTTCATACATCTGTTTTCTATTTCCATTATTTTGTCACTTATTTTCTTATGCCTCTTCCTCAAAGCTCCATAAAATATCTTTATATTTCAAATATTTTTTTATTCATCTGTCCACATATAAATATTTGTATACTTCTGCTTATACACCATTCACCACTGTGTCCATTTTTTTATAAAATGGTGCAACTGTCATATGATCTTTCCATAATATTTATTTCTCTCATACCATTTATTCATCCTTTTTCCACTATGCAGTTACTCTTTATCTGTTTATTTTTCTCCCTTTCATTGTCTTGCTGTGTTCCCCTATTCTGGTCCTTGCCGCTCTGTGATCTGAAAACTCTGTCATTTGTACTCCACCACTTATTTCTTTCATGTCTTCAGAGTAAACTATATAATAAAATTGAATCTTAAACATTCCCCTTTTATATCTCCATACTCTAGTCTCTTCTACTTTTAAATCTCCACATTTTGTTAATTCCCTTAAGATCATAATATCCACCGGTTTTATTTCTTAAAACAGTTGATTTCACCTTGTCATCATGTTACTATTTGCATAAATAATTATTAATCATATACATTTTTGTCTCATTTTCATATCACACATCACTACCCTTCCTGGAACTGCTATTGTTAGAGCTAAAATCCTTTTTTTTCTAAATGATTATAAGAATTCCTGTCCCTGAAGATGTCTCATTTTCTACTGACCATACAATGTGAACCCCCCAACCCCATGCTGCCTGTATTCTTTTACTTTTCGCTTATTTGTTTGATATGCTATCTAGCATGCAAAAAAAAATCACCCATTTTTATTTTTACATAATTCCCCCACCACCAAACCTCTTGTATAGTTTCTAATGCTATTCACAATTAATGCTAAAATTCCTATATCATCTTTTCCATTCATCTTCTTTCTTTGTGCTTTGCTTCCAGATCGTATTTTTCTTTTCTTTGTCCTTAGTGTCCTACCAATTGGTTTTCATTATCTTGTTCTTCTCCTGTCTTCATTTCTCCCACCTCTCTTTCTAACATTACAAATCTGCTCCCTTCCTGTATGTTACTAACTTCACTTTGATCTACTTCCTGTCTAACTACCGCTTCATTGTTTAACCGTTCTTCTGTTCCTCTTTCCCACATAACACCTTCTCTTTCAACATACTTTACAGTAATATTTTCTACTCTTTGTCTTTCTTCTGAACTTTCATCTTCATCTGCTCTTTCCTTTTCTAATACAAAACTGGAAACCATAAGTGTCCAAATTCTTCACATTTTCTACAAAAAGGAATACAGTTTTTGCCATATGTGCCCTCTCCACACATTGTCCAAACATTCCTTTATTACAGTCTTGTACTAAATGATTTTCATCCTCACAGAAAATACATGCTTTAGGATGCCCTCAGTATCTAACACATCCTCTCTTACCATTTACAGTTATTGTGTTTGAAATATGCTGAATCTTCCCATCCTTTATATCCATTACTACCCACACCCCCAGTCTACACATTTTTTAGATCACATATTTTTTTTAACTTTAGTACTTAAAAAAAGTTTTAAATCATTGCCATCTGTATCTGAAGTTCTAATCTGCACATTTATTTTCTTTTTTAGTTGTAGTCCTAAGCTCTGAAATAAATAATCTTTCCAAGGTGCTACCTTATTTCTTTTTTCTCTCAGTAATTATTCTAGCAAGTTAAAGTTGTCAAATTTTACTTCATAAAACATTTCACCTCCAGTAGTTATGTATTTAATGTGTATTTCTAGTAGCCAAATAATACTATCTATAATATCGTATCTATTCATACTACATCACTTTTGTATTTTATTCTTTCCACTGGTCATTTTCTCTTCAGTTGCTGGGAAACTGTAAATGTTTGTCCCCTCTGAGTTCCTTCTTCCATTCTTCCTTGTATTGCCGCATGTACTTAACTTCATCTTTCTTGCAACAACAACAACAAAAAAGTGTTATAGAGGTAAACCCAGGAAATTGGCTACTCCATCAGCTAAGAATACTTCAATTTTTTCCCTTCACCAGCTGTTGCTTGTGTTTCCAACCTCTCAATTTCTTCACACTCTAATACTTTTTCCACCATGTCACTCCATCATTTTTCCATTGGTTCTGCCTGGTTCATCAAATCCACCAGCACTTGCATATCCAGTTCTCCATTTTCCAACTCTGTAACAGTTATTTCATCTATTTCTCTTTCCTTGTGTAAGTTTTCTCGTGATTCTGTCTCCATCTCTGCTGTACTCTTTTTCATCTTGGATTCCCAGAGCTGCAGTAGCAGCCCTCAAGCACAACCTAGCAACTCCAGAGCATGCTTCACTTCCTCATCTCCAATGAGTCGGGAAGTTCCCCTGTGCCCTCGCTACATATCTCCTACTAGTGTATTTATCACTTTGGGTGTCCCTGATAAAAGACTGCAAGGCTAGTGAGACTAACCCAATCATTTAGAAACTGTTCTGTACTATGATTACATCTGATACTATACTAGGTGTCGAAATTAAAAGCTATAAACATGCAATTACTCAAATCTATAAGGAGATAACTTTTAAAGAGCAGGGAAACATTCATTAGCAGGTAAATGTGGAACTGTACTTAATTTCATCTCTGATTTATGTATGGTAGAATTATAAGCCAAACAGCTGAATAAAGACAACAATCAAGGAAGAGCTAGCTCGATGTTGTAGAATAAAGGCACGAGAGTTTCTTACCTGCACTAATGTCTTTCATATTGATATTTTTAATTTACTTTATTCACATAAAAAGATTGTTGTTAATAATTTATTTATTTATTGATGAGAAGGTGTTAATTGCTTAATGATGACAAACAGCTGTCATTCATATTTACGTGACTAAACAGCTCTGCTGCACACTCCAATTAATGTTTATGATTATGTGGCTTATTATCAACATGACACCAAGTGGGAGTTTCCCAGTAAGCTAACCTATCAGTTAGAGACTGTTTAATATCTTGGGCTACAAAAAAATGTTATAGTTTTGGAGAATATTGGCAGCCTTCTCTGGAAATTTGTTTGTGTGTGTGTGTGTGTGTGTGTGTGTGTGTGTGTGTGTGTGTGTGTGTGTGTGTGTGTGTGTGTGTGTGTGTGTGTGTGTGTGTGTGTGTGTGTGTGTGTGTGTGTATGTATATGTCAGAATTTATTCAAAGTGCAGTTACTTTAGGAAAGTGAAAAGTAGAGAACAATAAAACCCAGACAGAGTGGTGAGCTAAGGGTCTGCAGAAAAATGCCAGGCATTCTTCTCAGTAGTGTTCATTCAGAAGCCTATGCTTGGATGCAGAAGGTGAAAGCCCACACCTAGAGCAATAATACATATCTCCTGCATGATCTTGAGGCCAAGTTGTGCTGAATGAGTTGCTTAGTGTTTTATATGTGTGTACCTATTTTATACTTTAATCATTTTAGAATCAGTGGTGTGACTCAAGAGATCATTGATCTTTGGTAGACACCAGATTTAAGATTTAGAGAATTTATTTGTGGACAGTAGAATAGATTCAAGGACTGTATCCCCTGGATACCTTAGTTCACATCACAAATGTTATATTTTCTGTGTATTTATTTCTTTCTCTCTTAACATTGTTTTCATTTATGACTGCTGTGTGGTGTTTTTTTCCTGTTTTGAGGTTTATATTTTTTGAAAAAGTTGAGTATATATTTAGAAAACAAAAATCAGCTTATTCAATACTTCTCATCATATAAAATGTTTTTCTTCATGTAAATCACAGTTATTGCATTTTATAATGCATGCAACAGTATTGGTTAACCACATGATCCGTCAACTCACATCTGCACCCATGTTCTGCTTTTATTAAAGAGTTAATGCTCCAGAATACCCAGATCAATTAAAAAAAATTGTAAGATCATTTCAGATGGCCCTCAGAACTGTAGTACCATTGTCTTTATAATGCCTTGCATTATATTCCTTGATGACAGGAGCATACAAGACTGTCCATAAGGTCTTCCATTTCCTGATTTGCTAGAACCCTGTAGCTGCTCCACTCATACTTTTTCCCTTGCCTCTTACCTATCCCTTAAATAAATGGATTTAAAGGAGAACTAGAAGTAACAGCCATGAGATCCATTCAAGGTGAAGTAATCTAGTAAATTGTGGTGTCTGAAGTAAAATAAAAATAAGAATATCCATGAAATGTCATGCTAGAAGTTAAGTTTAGGAATAAAAAGTGCTGGCTCCATTTCTTATTTTTATTAATTCATTCTGTTTACATATTGGTAACTAATTAATCTCACTGGGATCTGACAGAGTCGTTTTTTGTTCCTTTACCCACAATTTAGTGTTGATCATCAGCCCCATTGGACAATTTGCACAGTCATTCCCCATCATTATGGAGAGAGCTGACTAACCAACAAAGGCCACAGGATTATGGTTGGTATTTAACAAAGAACATAAGTTGTGTAAGACAGCTACTGTGTTGAAGTCAAGAAGGCTGACTTCAAATCCTGTTATTCACAAAAACTGTACAACAAACCAATGTACAAAATATCATCTGCACAATAGTATAAAAAAGTTAAACAGTACAAACAAAGCAACATTTAGGTAATAAATTTACATGCATAGTCACCTATGCAGAATCTCAGGGAACCAAATGAGGTGTTAGGTAGATGGGTCATCCATTATAAGCATTAGTCTGAAAATCAGTAAACGGACTTGACATGTTTTCCATACTGCTGACAATAGTTACCTGTCCTGACAATAGTTACCTGTCATCCCGTGTGTTGTGTTTCAATAACTGTTTCAGGGATTGTCGCCTTCTTATTCATGTTATCTTGCTATGATTAGTGCTCAAGTAACAGCAGTAGGCTGGACCATCCATGTTTGTTGCACCAGGAACAGAAAATAGCTGAGTCTCCCAAGTTATTTTTGCTGCATATTTTATGCAGATGCATGTCATCAGTCCACTGTTTGCAAAGCAGCACTGACATTGTGTTGTCTACTTGTGTGCACACCTGTGTTTTCAGGACAAGACAATGCAACTACAACTAGAGGACATGTCATTTTGCCTGACAGATATTTGATGCATAGTACATTACCAAAAGCAAATGCTGGAAATGCTGTAGTACTAAATGTATAACGTCCTGCCTTCCTTGAGGTAATAGTAAGGTGTGTTTGCCTATGCAATTAGCCATAATTTTATGCTGCAGTGTGCAGGGCAGTGATGTTAGTGTAAGAATACATTATTTACAGTCATAAATGTTGAACATTTTACAGTCCATCTTTTCAGCTGGCCTAAGATACTCACTGCCATACTAGAGTTGTAGTGCTCAGAGTCCAGTACATCTGCCTTTGTGGGTCTTAGTAGTAGCTACATCACAAACCATTTAGCATTGCCAGAAATGTACAATGCCCAGAAAAGAGGCAAAGCTATTGACGTAAGAGTACACTAGTCATTTGTGTGGCACAGAGACATAGACCCCTGAATCTGATGCCAATGACACGGGTTACAAACTAGGACTGGAATATGAAGATGAGGAAAGATGACTAAAATGGCTGATGCCTTGTTAACCATTTATGTAGAAAGGAATATGGATACTAAAAACTAGAAATGTTATGAAGGCTAAAGGAACATGATTCTAGAAAGAAGGAATTGCAAACCTTCATGCAACAGGCAAAATGAGTATGCACATACTCACAGCAAGAGGAAGACATGCATGACATTCCGGTCAACAAATGTTAAATAAATAAATACTGTACAGTACAATTTTTATGGCATCACAAAAAGGACTTCTTACTGTGTGAATAAAAAAATGCCTAAAGTATCTTGCCAAATGAATGTAGACAGCATAAAGTTAATTAAATTAAATTGATACAGCTAATGTTCCACACACAGCTTGCAAAGAAACTCACAAATAGTACAGACTATAATCATCAAAATAAGTTAAAAGCAAAAACTGTGCCACATAAAGTTTGGAAGTGAAGGAAGGCAATGTTGCAATAGGGGTAAATGTGCCAGTTCATGTTCATAGCCAGCTAGGAGCATAGTAAAGTGTTGCTGAAACACAGTGTGGGAAACCCAGACAGATTATCAGAGGATGTAATAGAACCTCATAAAAGAGTCAGATGAGAAATGGTACTGATCTTATTAATGTAAGAGACAGAAAGAGTGTATGAGCCAGGTGCTCAGAATTCATGAGGTGCAAAGGAACAAACTGCAATGGAAAATAGGGTACAAATATACCACAACATACTCACTGCAAAAGTTTGCAAATCAGTGCTAGAGATGAAAGAGTATGTAGTCGCAGGCTATGATCAGCTCCAGACATCATCCTGGGCTCAGTAACAGATATGAATGGAGAAACAAATCAAGCTAGACAAACTAGACTTTAATGCAAAAACCATTAAATAACAATATCCTAAAAATCTGATAAAGGCATTTTATCCCCTGTCCCACCATCTCCAAAATAAGAGGCATTAAGGCACAGTCCTACTCACTCTGGATCCAGTCAGTAGCATAGCTATGGTGATATTTGACAACATCGGAAATTGTTAGCATCTGGCATGCATCCGGTCCATTTCTCATTAAAACACCAGCTTTTTTGTCAGATATATATAATCCATACCACTGCTGATGAAAATATAACCTCATGCGTACTGCCACTGTTGATTGACTTGATGAGCAGAAAGACCTACAGTTATGCAATATGCTGTGAAAGTCACACACAGATGTAACCATGCACAAGGTTGCTTAACAGGCCCCATCAGACCTCAAAAGGGATGCTGTATCATATATATAAAGCAGAAATTCCTTTCTGCCCATACAAATGAATTCCTATTCCATTACAAGCATGTAGTATGTTGGCATTTAAAGAGTTACTATCTTTATTGTCTTGTCCCTCTGAATTGTCTGCCTCTGAAGTCCATCTGAATGTAGCAATTGTATTCCTGCATGAGGATGAGATTATTTCAAAATGAGAGTGTATCAGACAATAACTTGTGCAGATCCATTTACATTTTTTTTACCACAGTTATCTACTAGGTCATTCTGACAGTTGCAGGACTAGAGTGTAAACCATGAGCAGGATTCCGCTGCACTTTCTTGTATTCGTTTTGTCTGCACATGGTCTCAACTTTGATAATCTGACTGTGTATGAAAAAATCAGACACTGATGTTTCCATTTTCTATTTGGGAGGGCACTGGTGTTCATCAACAATGTAATGTGGGTAATCCTTTGTGAACAGATCACTACTGATACGTAAAAGTCTAACTGCTTTCTGCTCTGCCAATATCACTGAAGAACAGGCAACTGGTGGGCTGTAAGTGTAGTTTGTACGTTGTGCTATAACAGTGTGAAAGTGATCGTCTATGTCCGAGTTGCTAATGCACATGCAAACCGTTATACATTATAAGCACATTGCCAGCACTCCCTTCCTATGATGATAATGTGTATACTGGTCAGCCATAATGAAGAACACTAGACTTTGTATAAATGCAAGTTGACAATAGGCAAGAGACCCAGTGAGTATACAAAGCCATTCGTTGTTCAGTTAATTGTTGTCTGGGCTTCTTCTTGCGTGGCCATTTACTGCTTTACATAAGTAAGAACAATGTTCTAATGGTACACTCCTTCAAATATCTAGGGGTCTGCCACGACCTCTCTTCTTCCTCCACATTGCATTCCAATCTTACTAAAGTATGGGCGCCACTTTCACAAGACATGTCTAGATGGCAACAGAAGAAGCTTCCTATGTTCACACAAAGCACAAGATACTGGTGAATCCAGTACTAACTTCACAAAGAAGATTCCTCTACTGCTCGGTTCAATAAAGGCTGTCCTCCGTCGACAAAAATGCTTGAATGAACTGAGCAGACTAAACAATAAATTAATAAACAATATACTTTATTAACCACAAACAGATTGAGCGCGCTTTAATCTCCTATCGTGAGACTTCATTTTTCGATTCTGATGAAGTTTCACGATAGGAGACGAAAGCACGCTCAATCTGTTTGTGGTTAAAAATATATTGTCGTTTTTATTGTTTAGTCTGCTCAGTTCGTTCAAGCTTTTTTGTCGATGGAGGACAGCCTTTATTGTACCGAGCAGTAGAGGAATCTTGTTTGTGAAGCTTCCTATGTTATCTAAAACATCTATCATTAAAATGAACATCCTCCCAAAGCTTCTCTATCACTTACATGCATCTCTCGCCTGCATTCCCAATGCATTTTCACTAAAATTCACAAAGCCTTTGCAAAATTCATGTGGCACCTAAAATCTGTTAGAGTGTCATATCAAAGAATTATCTTTCCAAAAGCTAGGGGAGCCCTAGGTATGCCTGACCTTCAACTTTATTACAGAATCCTGCATGCCCTTCTTAGGCCCATTAACTCTTAAGAATCTGAAGCTGCATCATATCCTAAAGGTTAAAATCAAATCTTTTCAAGAGATATTTAAATCCCTGAAACTAGAAAAAGCTCTCCTCCTATTCCAACCCGTTCACCTAAACCCGAATCTCAAATTGAATTGTAGCATGATCAATCTGGTCGACTACCCTCTAATAAAAGAATACACACTATGGGACATTCATAAGCATAGTAACTCATTGATAACAGAATTAAGAGATATCCTAAATATATCTAAAAAATACATCATAATTCCGAGACAAATAAGAGAAATTATTGCATCTCTATTTCAAGTTCACATCATTGTTTTATCTGACTTCAACCAGGTTGCCAAGCTGTTGCAAATCTTAGCCAGCAGGAAGAGTATGCAGTCCCTCTCTTATAAACTTATAAACACAATTCTATATCAAGATAAAATTGTTTACGCGGACTACTGGAACCAACAAAGGTCGATTCTACTAATAGAGCAAAAGCTATCAGCTATTAAATCCACACATATTTTTCCCATTTAAAAAGCTTACTTATACACAGTTTATGATTACCAATAATGTATACTTCACTCCAGTCCACTTAAATAAATGTAACCCAAATGTGTCTACTGCATGCCCTTGCTGCTCTTATCCCCATGCAGACATCCTATATATAATATGGCTTTGTAGATCCTCCCACAGTATTTGGTGCTCTCTCAAGGTGAGACTTTATAAGATGGGATACCATCAATCAATCCTTTCATGGGAGATGGCATTGTCACATGTTACTAATCTTAACATGTCAAAATTAAGATTGCATATCTTAATAACACTTTATTAGTCAAATTCTACATTACCAAACATTGGCTAGAATATACTAAGATGTCTTGGAGAGGGTTTAGATGTTTAGCTATTAAATACATTACTTCGCAAAAACCTCTAATAACAAACTCCTTGGTTATTACCAGAAATTCTGGAATACCATATTCAAGCACTTGACTGACAATGAAGTACTTACAAACTAAGGAAGTACATCACTACTAAGCGCTCTTCCTCTATATGCTTCTTTAATTCTTTCTTTTTCCCCCCTTTCTCCTTACCCCGATTGTACGGTTGCTAAAGATAAGCATTGTCTTGTCCTCTATCTCTTCTATAAGTTTCGAATCAAGGGTAATACATTGTGTACGTACCTTCTTTCATGTATGATTTTAATCAGGTTTACTCCCAGGAGTCATATTATTCTTAAGCACCACTGTTGTACATATTGTATATAGTTAGTAATTATATGTTCTCCTCTGTATTACTGCTCATTGTTAAACTGTAATTATTTGTGATATATATGTATTGCAAAATCAATAAAATTACTATTTGGAAAAAAAAAGAACAGTGTTCTAACTCACAGAACGGTTTCCAGTAGAAAGTGTGTGCATCTGGGCTCAGCTCTCAGCCCCTTGATTATTGTACTGGTTATTAACTACATTAGCAAATACATTGGAGGTGACAAAGCAAAAACAAATTGATACATGTATTTAATTTGGCACTGCAAGCAGAGTCTGAGTAGCAGCAAATGATAGGAGACTGGAATGCAAAACTGAAGATACATTGGATATAGCTGAAGACAGTTGTGATGACAGCAAGTAGGGGAAATTAGGAGAAATTTAAAACTTAGATTGAAGGGAAGCAGAGAAACAAGTTAATAGCTTCAAGAATTTGGGACACGAAGTAGAAGAAAAGTGAAGTCTGAACATGGTGTTCAAAGCTAGAATTAGAGATGCTGCAACTAACAGTTACAATATGTTTGGGGTAATGTGTGAGAGACGATTGCCAAAGAAGTTGAAAAGTAAATCATACAAAAAATGTTGTGCACAGTGACCAGTGTTTCTATATAATGGAAACTTGGTCATTGAAGGTAGAGCAGCTAAGGAAGCTTGAGATGATGGAGATGCAATGTCTGAGACAGGTAGCAGGATGGACAATGTGGGGCAAATGAAGAAATAAGAACATCAGCTGACAAGCCAAAGTACCTCCAATTACATAGAAGATCAAGGTAAGAAGATGGTAGTAGTTCAGTCATATGTAGTGGAAAATGGAAGACAGTTTTGTAAAGCAGATTCGGGAGAGATGGAAGAATGCACTGTGGGATAAAGGCATCCGGTCAAGAGAGATAGGTTTAGTGAAGAAGATCTGAGACAGGCAGGCTTGATTACTGAAGAAGATAGGAGAGTGGCTCTGAAAAGGGAGAGACAGAATTTTTGACAGTTGATATGATAACCTGACCCCATATAAAAATGGGAAAAGTAAGACTGATGAAGATGATGATTTTGATGATGGAAATGGGTAGGCATATGGTTAGCCAGAGAGTTAGACACATACACAGACCGAAAGACAGACAGATTGGATGGGAAGGTAAGCAGATAGATAGTCAGCGTAGCCAGATTGACAGAATTATAGAAAGATAGACAGATAGATAGAGTGCTAGTTGGATTAGTAAATGAGGCTGCCACAACCCCAAACTGCTTCCAAACCTAGTATAATTTTTTTCAAAGATGGAGAGTTTTGGAAAATTAAAGGTGCCACCAGCCCCCCTTACAAATGGATCTAAGAAAAAAAACAGACTATTAATTTACTGTAGTCAGGATACTGCCTGTTATCCAGTGTTTGGGGCTATTAGAACAACACACTAGGTCTCAGACAATGCTGCCACAACATTTTGACAGTTATAAAGAAAAGCAAACAGGATCCAGTGCTCTGCAATATCAGCAAATGGACAAATTCCTGTCTAGGGCTTTGTCATAAAGATCGACACTCACATTACCCTACTGCAGTAGTCTTGTGATGCACACATACACTCTCTGGATAAAACATGTTTGTTATTCAAAAAGGAAATTAAAATTTCAGTGATTTAAAGTTAATTGGACACATGCATATCCATGGATGCTGCTGTTGTGGTCCCATACTTACTGGATTATTTTCATTCATTTAAATGAGTCCGCTTGTCTGCTGAATACAGAAAGTTTTGTTCTGCCCATTGATGCATTCTCTGCTCAGGCAGTAGTTGACATGTTGCCACTTGGGCTCCTGATAAGATTCCCCAGCTGAATGGGCAAGTTTTGTGACTAACCAGAGAGATTTGATGATGGCTGTAATGCTAGACAGAGAGAGCAAAAAGTACCATGTGTGCATTATTGTTAGAACTGCAGAGTATACAATGTAATGACAACAACATGTGTGGAAAATAAGAAGTGCTTTTGCTGCTGTAATTTACCCGCAAGATGACTTATGACTATGACTCATACTAATCGTGGGAGGGAAATGACACAGAACAGGTTAATCTAGCAGGGTTTGTAAGTCTGAACAATCCTTAGCTCTGCAAGACAGACGCTTACTGGGAAAGAAATTAAATTTCTTTTAAGTGTAATCTTTGTGTAGGTGAGAGATGACTGTAACACAAGAAATATAATGATGCTACATGGAATGCCAGTAAAGGCATACTTAGTAGAAAAGCCAACAGTGTGCATTGCCAAGTCAGGTCTGCATAGTACAGGCAGTAACTGTAGGTTGTGAAGATACAAGGAAGGTAATAAGTAGCACGGTACCATACCTCTCAACCTG
Source organism: Protopterus annectens (assembly GCF_019279795.1). Lineage (NCBI taxonomy): Eukaryota > Metazoa > Chordata > Ceratodontiformes > Protopteridae > Protopterus > Protopterus annectens. The sequence continues at coordinate 228,257,533 of NC_056730.1, read as the reverse complement.
GAAACATCAAAAATCTGGACAAGACCCATGAAAAATAGGTACAAATCTGTACGCTGATTGACATCTAATTTGCATACATACTTATGTAACCCCACCCACTCCAATGGAATTGTGGGATACCAACTTTCAAATGCAAACTGAAGAACAGACAACCAAAATGTGGCACCAGAGTACCCCTGCAAGCATTTCAATGTCCCTTTACCTATCTATTTCACCCCATTTACCATAAACACGAATGTGTGCATACAGCTTTACTTCTACAATGATTTTTTTGGAATTTACTTTTACATTTTGCAGCACAACAATGCACAAACACTAACAGATGTCTGCTAAACAAAGCAATACTGCCTCACCATGAAAATAGACTTGGCATTAAAACTTCTCTGCCCTTGAAACTCAGATTCATTGAAACAGCATTGAAACCCACACCACATCCAAAGAAAATGCATCTAGCAAGTGGTGGATAAAGATTATCTTTGGGCTGTTTTCAAATCATTGAACCCTTGCACACAAAACGAGAAACATGCATGTGTTCCTTTCTTTGATACACCTTCCTGACTTTATTAAGTTATATTCTTTGTATAATACAGCACACTTGTTAGACAGAGCGCATTTTAAATTTATTGTTAGAACTTTTTTCCAGTAGGCTGTACTGTAGGCAATGAAACAAAATGCATGAACCAATAATGACAAAACTGCCCAATTCAGAACATTTCTATCATAAAAGTCTACTTCCACAGTAATGATTTTGCTGACAATTTTACAGTGTGTGGTACATATACCAACATACAGAATCATGCATTTGCAACAAACATGTGCCCATTAAAATAAGTAACCACATACATAAAATGGCAATATAAGAAATTAATATTTAAACTTGTCTTTCACTATGAAATATTTTTGCAGTCATTAAAAGTATGGAAAGCATGCACTGTATAGGATATTAAGCTCATTCAAGCAGCTCAGAGGAATATTTATAATTTGTGTGGCTTTGTCTACCACAGCATTCATTAAAATGCCTAACTCCATATTCTCCAGTATATGAACATATATCAAATGCACAAGGTGAAATGTACTAGTTCTGATGTTATTCATATATATTGAAATTTATCTGAACTAAATCGTCTTTTTCTTAAAACTTGCATATTTTCTGTCCTTGACCTAGCACTCTTGTGTGGGGTCATTTACTGCAGTGTTATAACTTGATATTACTTGTGAACCTCTGCTATCTCTGTAAAAAACAAAAACAAAAAAAAAATCTTGCTTTTTTCCCACTTTTCTGAGAGTTAAAAAAGTTCAGTTACAGGCTTGCCGTTCCTGAACTGTTTGAAAGTTTCTGTGAGGCCATTTTTGCTTGGGCAGAAGGAGGGTCTCTCTGTTCATCAGTGGCAGTGACTAACATTGAGCAGCTTCCCTGCCCCCGTAGAGGTGGTTACTGACTTGAAACTGTAGTTTTATTGGCCACTAGGGGTCATTTCCATAACTCCTTCATCTTCCTCTCTTAAAACCTAGTTGCCTCGTGGTTTGAGCATCTTTTCAGGCTTGTTGGCTGTTGGTGAAGCACCCTCCAAGAGGAAAAAACGCTGAGAGAAGAAGGGAGCCACTTTTGAGATTTTAAGTATTTCTTCTCTGTTTATTTGCTAAGTTTTTCTGCATAGCTGCCTAGCTTGAGCATTTTCTGGCTTGTTAAACTTGATTTCTGTATTAGTAGCTGTATTTAGAGCACTACCAAAAGCTGTTTGCTGAATTTCCTGTTTGCACTTAATTTTAAATCGTTTTTTCTTAAAACTTGCATATTTTCTGTCCTTGACCTAGCACTCTTGTGTGGGGTCATTTACTGCACTGTTATAACTTGATATTACTTGTGAACCTCTGCTATCTCTGTAAAAACAACAAAAAAAAAATCTTGCTTTTTTCCCACTTTTTTGAGAGTTAAAAAAGTTCAGTTACAGGCTTGCTGTTGTTGAACTGTTTGAAAGTTTCTGTGAGGCCATTTTTGCTTGGGCTGAAGGAGGGTCTCTCTGTTCATCAGTGGCAGTGACTAACATTGAGCAGCTTCCTGCCCCCGTAGAGGTGGTTACTGACTTGAAACTGTAGTTTTATTGGCCACTAGGGGTCATTTCCATAACTCCTTCATCTTCCTTTCTTAAAACCTAGTTGCCTCGTGGTTTGAGCATCTTTTCAGGCTTGTTGGCTGTTGGTGAAGCACCCTCCAAGAGGAAAACGCTGAGAGAAGAAGGGAGCCACTTTTGAGATTTTAAGTATTCTTTCTCTGTTTATTTGCTAAGTTTTTCTGCATAGCTGCCTAGCTTGAGCATTTTCTGGCTTGTTAAACTTGATTTCTGTATTAGTAGCTGTATTTAGAGCACTACCAAAAGCTGTTTGCTGAATTTCCTGTTTGCACTTAATTTTAAATCGTTTTTTTCTTAAAACTTGCATATTTTCTGTCCTTGACCTAGCACTCTTGTGTGGGGTCATTTACTGCACTGTTATAACTTGATATTACTTGTGAACCTCTGCTATCTCTGTAAAAACAAAAACAAAAAAATCTTGGTGTTTTCCCACTTTTGTGAGAGTTAAAAGTTCAGTTACAGGCTTGCTGTTCCTGAACTGTTTGAAAGTTTCTGTGAGGCCATTTTTGCTTGGGCTGAAGGAGGGTCTCTCTGTTCATCAGTGGCAGTGACTAACATTGAGCAGCTTCCCTGCCCCGTAGAGGTGGTTACTGACTTGAAACTGTAGTTTTGTTTTCCCTTTTGGGTCTATTCCTGCTTCTTTCCAGCCCCTGCTATCAAGCACGCTTTAACGTGCTTTAGCTGAGTTGCCACTAGAGCAGCATCAGGCAGCCCGGTTAAACAAGGTTAAACTCTTTCTGGCTCCAGAAAGTCTGTTCTTCAATTTTTCCCTTAGAACTGCTCTGTTAGGAACCTAAACAGTTTACACCTACACTAAAAAGTGCAGCACTTGTTCCAAATAGCTTTTTCTTCTCAAAAAGCTCAGCACTTGTCTTATAAGCATATCCCTTGTCTTATAAGCATTCTCTTTGCAGGTCAAGCACTCCTATATTATACAAATCTCTCACTAGCAAAACCCCCAGGAGTGCCCACTTCCCTGCTAAGCCCACTACTTTTCTGTCTCATACCAACTCATAATTCTTTCTAGCATGTTGAAGGGTCAGATGCTGGCGTCCACTCCTGCCCATTTGGTGAATCTGGGAATTCTGAGACAATGTTACAATTGCCTCATGTACATGGACAACCATCTCCTCCTCCCATGTAACACTAACACTTGTGAGAGATGCAGCTATTTAGCCAGACTGGAGGCTGAGCTCTCTCAACTCAGGACTGGCAAGACCAGGCAGGAGGAGAAGGCAACTACACACACCACAATACCAGTCTCACATAACTCAACCACACCACTGAATCAAACACATAAACACACTAAGACATACTCGGAGGCTCTGAGTAAAATTTACCTAAACAGCAGAGGCCTCCAAAGCAGACACCCAAGCAACTGCAAACTCAATACACCACACAAACAACACATAAACAACAAAATCAGTGTGCAAAGCAGTCACTGCCCTTAAGGCCAAATACAACACCAAACATACTTGTCATAGGTGACTCCATAGTCAGACACACTGACGTCCCACCCACCAGACTGAGTAAGGAGAAGGTCACAGTAAGCTGCCTGTCGGGCGCTAGAATCCGCCACATAACACAAGCACTCAGGTCTCTCAACAGCAGGTACAAGTACGACTCAGTCATTGTCCACGCTGGTGTCAACGACCTGAGATGTACCTCCTTGGACTACATGAAAAGAGACATTGAGGAGCTCTCTGATTATGTAGCCCAGGTAGGTATGACCCTGACCTTGAGCAGTATCCTACCTTCACCTAGAATGATGCCACAATACAGTGATAAGATGATCAGCTTTAATAATTGGCTTAAATTCTGGTGTCATTCAAAGGGGATCCAATGTCTGTCTGCCTGGGATGACATGCTGGACAAGCCACGCTGCTTCACAAGGGACGGCTTGCACCTGTCACCCCTAGGCTTCCGGATATTGGTAAAGGCTCTTGCCACCCCCATAGTGCCTTTTTTAGGCAAGGCTCAAATTCTAAACCTACCACCCTAGAACACAAAAAAGTAAAAACTAAAGGTAATGCTGCTCAATGCCAGAAGTCTCAATCTCAAGATGCACGCACTCGAGGCCCTTCTCAGTATGGAGAACATCGATGTCTGTGCTGTGACAGAAACCTGGTTCAAGGCTCCTGAGAGCACCCCAGCACTAGCAGGTTTCACCTCATATCATGCGTTCCGCCCCAAAATCCGGACAACACCAAGAAAGGAGGGTGTCCATATTCATAAAGGACACCCACACCTCAAGGTTGGTGGCAACGCACAATGCATCGGAGACCATCCAGGTGCAATTAACCATAGGCAAGACTGCTCTGCAATTTGTAGCATGTTACAGGCCACCCTCTCAAACTCAGGAACCTCACATAGCCTTCCTGAAAACAATGGAGGGGATAAATGTATCTCCAAACACCATCATACTAGGTGACTTCAACTACCCTAATATAGACTGGGAACACTACTCAAGCCCAAACACTCTAGCCCAAAGGTTCCTGGAGTTCATAAACTCAAATGCCATGGAACAACTAGTCACCATCCCCACAAGAGGAGATAACATACTTGATCTCATCATCACGAACATGGGATCACAATGTTCAACACCGGAAGTATACCCCTCACTGGTGAGATCAGATCATAAACTAATCTCGCTGGAGGTCCTCATCCCGCCCCACCTGAAACAAAAAAGACCACAGTGAAAAACTTCTCAAAAGCCGACTTCACACTTCTAAAAACTAGTGTGGTCTCCTTTAAGGCCCCTGAGCCAGTGGTAAACATTACTCAAACCGCTGAATCACTTACAAATGCCTTCTACCAGCACCTACAGGACTGCATGGATCAGGCAATCCCAAACAAAACTAAGACTCTTTGTACCAAAGGCAAGCGTCCAGTCTGGTGGACCCCAGCCATAAACAAGCTCTACAACAAAAGGAGGAAGCTACTACAAGATAGAGCAAAATCCTTGAAAGGTAAGACACCTTTGATCATTATAAGTAAAAAACTAAGAGCTCTCATAAAATCATCCAAGGCAAATTTTGAGAGAAAAATCACCAAGGATTCAAAAGAAAATCATAAGGCCTTCTTTAGTTAAGTTAGAAACCTAGGAGGAAACTCCCAGATATGCTCAGAATTAGTTCAAAATGATGTGAAGATTACTGAACCTACACACATTGCCAACATACTGGCTGACAGGTTCAGTGCAAACTTCTCCCCCCCCCCAAAAGGAGAGATATCTATACCAGAGGATTGTAGCCCCCAAACATCTCCAACGCCCAGGTGAGAACTGCTCTCCAAAGCAAAAACACAGCATCCATGGGACCGGATGGTGTCCCCGGCTGTGTGCTCCATGAACTCAATGAGGAATTAAACCCGCAGTTAGGACAGCTGTTTAATCTTAGCCTCACCTCAGGATACGTACCCAAGGAGTGGCGCACGGCGACTGTGGTCCCACTTCACAAGGGCGGTGCCTCCACCGACCCTGGAAATTACCGTCCCATTAGCTTGACAAGCCTTATCTGCAAAGCCATGGAGAGGATCATAATGGAACTCATAAATAAAGACATAGGGAACTTGCAGACTTTGGATCCAACCCAGTTTGGCTTTGTCAAAGGCAGATCATGCCTTTTAAACTTGGTTGACTTTTTCGAGACAGTCACCAAGGCCATGGATGAGGGAAAGGCAGTCCATACAGCCTACCTTGACCTGGCAAAGGCCTTCGACACAATACCCCACTCAGGTATCATCAAAAAACTCATCAGCTTGAATGTAAACCCATACATCACAAGATGGGTTGCAAACTGGCTAAGTGACAGAACCCACAGGGTCAGAGTCGCTGGAGCCATGTCAGACTCAAAGCCTGTCACAAGTGGTGTCCCACAGGGCTCAGTCCTGGGTCCACTCTTGTTTGGCATCTACTTTTCTGAAGTACAAGCAAACACAGGAGGGTTATGGCTGACAAAGTTTGCAGATGACCGCAAACTGCCATAGTCGAAAACACATCTGACACAGATATCCTTCAGAAGGGCCTCACAGAAATGGATAACTGGTGCCAGAGCCATGGCCTAAAGTTAAATGCCAAGAAATGCTTAGTCATACCCTTCGGGAAAAACAAGGTTACCCCTAGCTACCATATAGGTGGCAATCCACTGAGCACAGAAGAAGTCATCAGGGATCTGGGGACCCAGGTTGACAGTAGCCTTTCGTTTGACACTCATGTTGCTAAAGTAGTTAGGAAAACCTTCTACATTGCCCACCTGATCATGAAGGGATTCACATCTAGATCAAGGGAAGTCATCGCCCCCCTGTACTCATCACTCATTAGACCTATGATTGAGTACAATGCCCCATTCGGAATGTATCTGACCAGACACCTGCAGCAGCTGGAAAGGCCCCAAAAGTTCTTCACCAAAAGGATAAAGGGTCTCAAAAATATGTCTTATGCTGCCCGACTGAAAGAACTCCAGCTCTATTCAGTCTCATACCGCTTGCTCAGAGGTGACCTGTGCCTGACATATAAGGCCATGTCAAACCCTGATTTGATGAATATGCTTCACCTCAAAAAATCTAGATCCCTCAGAACCACAAGGGCGGGAGACTTAAACCTTGACATGGTTATTAATAGAACATGCTGGAGGGACAGATTCATCACCCAGAGACTCCCTATGCTGTGGAACAAAATCCAGGTACATGTGAGGCAGAGCACCTCGCTGGCCTTGTTCAAGAGGAATCTTGACCAATGGATGGGGGATCGCAGATATACCCCAGGGATTACTTCAGTGTCACTGCTTGACAGAGGCACAGCAAAATAATAGGCATAGTTTTATTCAAACTAAAGGGGTGGCGAAAGCCAAATAACTATGGGCTAGGCTTATAAATGCCCTTGGGCAGATAGCCTAGTATGAACCTATGAACCTATGAACCTATAAAGATGAATGTTAACATTTCTTTAAAAGATTAGCCATGGTGCTGAAACTGTTCTGCTAAGTGACAAGCATGAGTTTCCTTCATTTCTGATGGCAGTTCCCAATAACAGCTTAAGGTCACTTAGTATTGCTCACTTACTTTCCTACTTTGGATGGACGTGGGTTGGAATTGTTGCTTCAAGTGATGAATTTGCAGAGACAGGCAGCCAGAGGTTGGCCCAGGAGATCATTAGGAGTGAAGGCTGCATTGCCTTCCACAAGAAGATTCCTGAAAGTGATTATGGGCCTAAAATTCTACAGATTATTGAGGTCATTAAAAAGTCATCTGTAAATGTTGTTGTGATCTATATTACTGAATGAGTAGCCATTCCATTCATTGATGCAATTTCAGTATATAACATCAGTGGGAAAGTATGGATCTTTACTTTATAATGTGCCGCATCACAGGAATATTCAAAACATGAGATGTGGGTAACATTAAATGGGGCACTAAGGTTCTCCCACCATGCAAAAGTCCTGTCTGGGATCAAAGAATATCTTCAAGGTCTCCAAGTATCATTCTTTGCTCATGACACATTTGTTAACTCCTTCTGGGAGAAAGCATTTGGGTGTGTGTGGCGAGGTGACAACAGCAATCTTAGTGAAATAAATACTAAAATGGACAGCGGGATGCCACTCTGTAAAGGTGCTGAGCATGTATCTGATTTAAGTGGCTCACTTTTTGATATACTGAACTACAGACATGCCTACAAAGCTTATAATGCAGTGTATTCCCTGGTGCAAGCCCTGCAGAATATGTTATCCAACAAACAGCAACAATCAAATGACATTTTAATAGAACTTTTACTAGATGCCAAATCATTTACATGAGCATGCAGTACAAAGTCTAAAACAGTGTTGTTGCTGTTGTTCCTTAAAATTCATATGAGCTATAAATTAATATTTAAGTTGAATAACATTCCCTACTTTTCGTTTGAACCTCATTTTCAGTTCTGACACATGCTCTCTAATTCTGGTGCTGTTGTAATTTCACAAGCACTTCTTTTCTGCAGCACATTCACCACATTTTTAAGCTATTTGCCCTTAATTAAACTTCTGTGTTCTGATTTTGTACTCTTAGTAGGCCAAACTTCTCAAAGCAATACATCAGTAATGCCACTTATGTCCTCTGACCACAGGTGTTATTACCAGAATTCAAATGCCAAGATAAGCATTCAGAATAAAAGATTCTAACATCACAAATTCAACAACAAGTAAGAAACAGAACCTTCTCATGTATGAAATGCTGCATTTATATTAAATATACACCAGCAGCAAGACATCTTATTCATTATAGTGGAAAACTATCATGGCTCAACACAAAACCATTAGCACACATAACAAAGATAAAAGTACAATAAGATGGAACATATACAACCTTTTTCATGAAGTCATATCAGGGAACACACACACACACACACACACACACACACACACACACAGTCTATTTTTAACATCCAAAGCTAAGGAACTTGCCTTAGGGGTACTGAGATTGAGTTTTCCACCATTTTATAATATCATCAAGATTAATGATATCAGTTTTTACAGCAAATCATGTCGAATCAGGAATGTACAAATCTCTTCTATCATGGCATATGTTAAATAGTTCCTTATTTTCCCTTTTTACTTCATTTATTTAGGTACTGAATCATAGACTACCTTGACTGAAAAGCCAGCACATAATTGAACTGATTGTTGTATAATCTGTGCAGAGAAAAGGAATCCTTTTTTTTAATTTCTGAATTTTGTATGTAGGGCTGTTCTTTTGCAAACCACTACTGTTCTAATGAAGGTTCATTTAAATATACACAGTTTTCAGCTTTTTAATATACCAACAATTAAATAAGAAAATTGATTGGTCAAAGAATGAGTATCTCTGATTCTTTCCTGAATTTCAGATTTTTTTTATTTTTTTAGCTTTTCAGATTA
>NC_056730.1:228186011-228243511 GCF_019279795.1 Protopterus annectens | reverse complement strand
GGGGGGGGGGGTAGGCTCCTTAAACTTCCAACTAGAGGGCATGTTCCTGCAGGCCTTATAGCTGTATCTATATCAGTATCTATATCTGTAGGACTATCTATCTATGTATCAATCATCTGTCTGTCTGGCTATCTCTATACCTGTATTCTGTAGTTGTACAAACACAAAGAAAAGAGAGAAAGTAAGGGGGAAAAACAAATAAATAAATAAAATGAATCTGTTCCCTCTTCTCAGACTCCATCATAGCACTCTGTGAGAGCTAACCAGTGCCGACATTCAAGACATTGATCTAACCAATCTGGTGACATTCCAGTGACAACATTCTGAGGCTCACTTAACTGGATATCAACAAAATAGTGGCTTTTTGCTAGATATGTGTATCCTGTGATACAGTAGCATACTATACAGGATGAGTACTCGTCCTTGCACACACCACTGAATTCTGCTGATAGGTTCCTGACCCCTCCTCCCCGCCCACCAAATCTAAGCTGGATTAAGTGGGCACTGGAAAAATTTATGAAATGTCTCCACTTTTGTAATAAATTGTTTGCGTTCCTGGATAAAGCCTTCTCAAAACAAAAAACATTATTGATAACATGTCATCTTTAATTGTCATAAAAATTAACATTTATGTTGGCATTTGATTAAGAAAAATGTAAATGAAAATGCCAAATAAATAAAATTGCTATCAAGGTTTATGTCACTATATAATAGATTCATAGGTTCATAGGTAGGTACTAGGCTATCGGCCCTAGAGACAATACAAGCCTAGCCAAAAAATGTACCCTGGCTTTCGCCACCCAAGAAAATTATTTTCCTGTGCCCCTGTCGAGCAGAGCCACAGAAGTGATCCCCGGGGTGAATTTCACATTTCCCATCCAATCATCAAGATTTTTCTTTAAGAGTGCTAATGAGGAGCTCTGTTTGACATAGATAGGTAGTCTGTTCCAGAGTATGGGAAGCCTCTGGGACAGGAATCTATCCCTCCAGCATGTTCCGTTTATTGTGGTGACAAGGTTTAGGTCCCTAGAGCGTGTAGCTTGGAGGGATTGGGATTTCTTTAAGTGGAGCATGTCCAACAGCTCTGGGTTTGACATAGCTTTGTATGTTAGGCAGAGATCGCCCCTGAGTAGGCGATATGTGATGGAGTAAAGCTGTAGTTTTTTGAGACGGTCTGCATAGGGCATCTGTTTGAGGCCAGTAATCCTCTTTGTGAGGTATTTCTGTGGTCTTTCCAGTTGTTGTATATGTCTTGTGAGGTACATACCAAAAGGGGCGTTGTACTCTATAATGGGTCTAATAAGTGATGAGTAGAGGGGAACAATGACCTCTTTTTTTCTGGATGAGAATCCTTTTGTGATGAGATGAGCCACGTAGAAGGATTTCCTGACCACTGTGGCGATGTGATTATCAAAGGAGAGACTACTGTCCACCTGTGTCCCAAGGTCTCTTATCACATTTTTGGCATTACGTAGACTACCAGCTATGTGGTAGTTCATGGGTACAGAGTTTTTACTAAAGGGGATGACAATACACTTTTTGGCATTGAACTGCACCACCACTGACGATGCAAAAACCAAGAAAAATAGAAATGCCAGTACCATCCAATGAAGCAGACAACGATTGTTTTTGCTTTCAGTTTAAGTTACCTATACAGTAAAACATTTTAAATTTATTGTGTCATTTTATCCTGGGGGCATGTCAGCTCCAGGTACAGTTGCCAATAAGCCTCTTGCATCACTAATATATATGTTTAAAATCACTAAAAAATAAATGTTATCCACTTTCAAACAAAAAGAAAAAAAACTTTTTTTTTTCCTCTGCAACTAATGGAATGTCTGAATAAAGCATTTTTTTTGTCATTTTTTTTGAGCCAGATTGATGCTCATAGATACGCCCATTTTATTAAATGTCTTTCTTTTCTTAATATAACTTGTTTGTTACACACAGCACAATGCGCTATATACAATATATTGTACCACTACAATAAGTGTTTTGTTTTTATGTCTCATGTCTCATTCCTAAAGTAAAAGTAATGAAAGAAGTGTTACTGATGTACCTACACTGTTTGCAGTTGTTGCTATTGTGTGTGTTTTTTTTATTGTGCAAGCCTGATATAATCCTAGTTGGTCCTTCTTGATGTTCTAACATTTTTTATTATAAAGACCTTCTTTCTTTGGTAATAAGAATAGAATTGGACCTACAATGTCTGCCAAATCTTTATTACTAATATATCAATTGTCTAAAATAGTATTCTTGATTTCCCTCATTTTCCCATTTCATCAGAAACATATTCCTGGTTCAATATTATTCTTTTTGTCTTCTTTTTTTTATTTTTTTACCGATACAAAACCCCTGCCTTCCACCATGATGTCAATGCAATGCTTTCTCCTCTTTCTCTATCTGTTTGATCCATTTTTTTCATAACCTCTTATTTCAAATAATTTACTCAAAATGTTTCCTTCACTTACAAATGTGTCTTCACTAGATGTGTCAACTTACTAATTATATATACTGTCCTTTGATGACACCTTTTTTTTTCATGTGTGTGGGATGGCTTTACTACTAATAAAATACTGATTTAAAACATTTTCATGTTGTTCTCATATTCTTTTTATTCATATAATTACTATCATCCACTTTGTCTGCTCTCATTACTCTGACATTTTTTTGTCATCAGAATTTCAAAGCTTTTATTTCATGTCAGACAAATTTCTTTTCTGCATATCAACACGATTTTTTCTAAATTTTTTTTCATGAATTTTTAAAAACCTGCAAGGTCAATAATGGAGGAGGGTTATTACAGGTTTTGTAATACTCTGTCATTGTCATTCTTATTATATCATGCAAAATATAATTCAATTCCAGTTTTTTTTTATAAATATAAGTCAATTAATAATAATAAATGTTACATTTGTTTGATTTTGATGAGAAGAAGAAACCTTTTTTCTTAACACATCTTGCATCTTCTTGACATCTGACACATTTAAAATGTTCACATCTGCTCTTGTTCTTGCCCTTCTTCGGCTTTTTTTCTTGGGCGGCGTGTACCCCACCCGTGTAGTTGTTTTTGTTTTGTTGTGTGTTCCTGAAAAGAAACGCTGGATTATTATGATGTGTACCGCTACCAGCTATTATTAGTATATTATTATTGTTGTCTCCCTTTTTTTTTTTTTTAACAACTTTTTTTTCTTTTTTGTTAGTTACACCTGCATTTGCATTTGTAATTTCAGTTTTTGTAAGTTCATATTCATCTTGTGTAATCTGATTTTTTCAATCAGTATTACAGTTTATTGTTGTATTGTGTTGAATTTAAATTTTTTAATTCACAACCAACCTCTTTATTGTCAAGCTTATTTGTGTTTTGTAGGCCATTAGTCTCTCTTAAATTTATGTTTGTTTCTTTCTATAATGGTTGCTTTTGCCTTTTCTGCAGCCTTCTCCAACTCCTTATTATAAAAAGAAAATAATTATAGAAACCATGACTTTTATTTTTTAGTTTCCATTTAGGATGCTTTTGATAACTTATTTTAAGTTCACCTTTATAATGTTTCACATAAATATCATTTTCCACTTCCATTCTTATCATTTGTCTTGTAATTATTTAATAACAATTTAACAAAGTTTGTCACATTGTACACAAGGTAACACAACCCAGCGCTTAACCCTGCGTTCACCCTTGAGGCACTTAATACATTCTTCCAGGTATTGTTCCTTAATAACTCAATATTTAAGCATTTGGCCACCTTTCTTTCACATTATATATATCAGATATATACATATTACAATTTCCTACATACATGTTTCCACACATTGGACCCATTTTACATTTTCTTATTGACTTCCTCTCCAAACATTCTCCAAACATCTCAGACACTCCAAACATTCACCTTATTTATTAGTATTCAGACAATTCTTAGGAATCAAATCTGTATTCAGTTTGTGTGCATTCTGTGTTAATCAATCCTCCCTTCATCTTACGGCTTCGCCTGTTCTGCAGTTTAGTGACTCTAGGATTCAAATTGTATGGTAATGGCAAATGGGGTAGTAGCTTTTGCAATTACAAAAAAACACATTGAGGTGGGAGCAAAGACACCTAGATTACAGGTTTATAGATGACTTGATATTTCTTTGGTCAGGAAATTATAGATGACTTGATATTTCTATGGTCAGAAATCAAACTAATTTCTTTTACAAAAAAAAAATTTTAAACAAACTACAAATTTTTTTACAAATCAAAATTGGTAATTTTGGTAAAACTACAAATTTTTGTTGGACATATATATAACTATTGATGATGAGTTTAAGACTTTCACAAGCAAAATATATAAAGAAAAGCATGTCAAAAAGGACATTTCAAAGGACAGTATATACACACACATGAAAAACACATCCATCAAAGACATATTTGTAAGTATTAGAACATTTTTATATAGTACAGTTGGTTTTGAAAGAAGACAGAACAATTTTATTTGAAAAACAAAGAGAGAAAAGAATTGAAATAAATGGATCAAACAGAATGGATCATAACAGAGTCTATTGACATAGTGGGCAGTGACCCATATTGTATTCTATTGACATCATGCAAAGAAGTCCATTTCCCATCGTTGATGAAAATGTGGGAAATCAAGAATACTATTTTAGACAATTGAAAAATTATATTAGGTAATAAAGATTTGGCGACATTTGTAGTCCAATTTCCCATGTTTACATATAAGAAAAGGTCTTAAATAATATTAAAGTATGTTAGAACATCAAGAAGGACCAACTAGGAAATTATCACAAAAAAAATAAATAAAAAAGCTGCAACAACTGCAACAAGTGTGTGTACATCAGTAACACTTCTTTCTTTTCTTTCACACTTTGCGTACAAACATAATTTTTGACCATTAACAATTACACATTATTTACAGTGTCTATATGAATATATTGTCTATGCAGTAACAACATGTAAATAATATTATTATATTGAGACAAAAAAGTTGCAGAGAACACTTATCTATGATCTCTTCTGACAAAAATCAAACTAACAAAAATTAAATCAAATGGGGATTAAGACATTATAAGTTGAATTCAAGAAGTTTGATTTTGTGTTGAACATGAAAAGTGACATTTGTTTAGTTTTAGTGGGGATTTAAATTAAAAAATTAATTTAGAGTATAGGTAACTGCGTGTGTACAACTGTACCTGGGAGCTGAGGATTGAAATTATTACATGAAATAAGATAAAAACTGACTTTTTGGCATTGAGCTTCAGGCCATGGCTTTGACACCAGGTATCTGTCTCAGTGAGGCCCTTTTGTAGTTTGTCCACATCATTAGGAGTTTCGATTATGGCTCCTAGTTTGCAGTCATCTGCAAACTTTGTTAGCCAAAGACGTTCTGTGTTGGCCTACACTTCAGAGAAGTAGATGCCAAATAGGAGAGGACCCAGGAGTGAACCCTGTGGTGCTCCACTTGTCACTGGTCTGATGTCGGATTTGGAATCCGCTTCTTTCAGTGTGGGTTCTGTCCATGAGCCACTTGGCAACCCATCTTGTGACATAGGGATTTATACCTAGTTTAGTGAGCTTATCTATAATTCCAGAGTGGGGGATGGTGTCGAAAGCCTTGGTGAGATCTAGATAAGCTGTGTGAACCATTTTACCCTCATCTATGGCTTTGGTGACTGCTTCAAAGAAGTCAATCAGGTTTAGGAGACATGATCTGCCTTTTACAAATCCAAACTGGGTAGGGTCCAGAGTTTGGAGATTACCAATGTCTTTGTTTATGAGTTCCACAATGATACATTCCATGGCCTTGCAGACCAGGCTCATCAGACTAATGGGGCAGTAGTTCCCGGGGTCCGTCATGGCTCCCCCTTTGTGGAGTGGGATAACCGTCGCGGTGCACCATTCAGTGGGTACAAAGCCTGAGGTGAGGCTATGATTGAACATGGTACTTAGGTAGGGTGCCAGTTCATTCTGTAGTTCATGTAGAACGCTGCCTGGGATATTGTCAGGTCCCATGGATGCTGTGTTCTTGGCTTTGGAGATTGTGTTTTTCACCTGTGCAACCGTGATTATAGGAAGTTTGCATTCTTCCGGTATAGAGATGGGCCCTCTAGGGGGTGAGAGGAGGGTAAAGTTAGCACTGAACCTATCTGCTAGGATGTTGGCAATATCAGTTGGTTCTGTATATTTAACAATCATAAGTAAACTGAAGAGGCCAGCCCTAAAAAAAATGGTCTTATTTTCATACAGGAGAAAAGCTCTCAGCTGTGCCATAAACATACAGCTTTATTAAATAAAAAGCTAGACAATTTCAATTAAATAATGTTTGTTGGTTACTTCTCTCTCTCTTCTTACACACCATACCAAACAGTATTATTATTATTATTATAAATAGACTTTTTAAATGCAGGCCTTCCATGAGAGATTGATACAAATCTCTGCTTTATCTGCCTACTCAAAAAATTAAGTTAGAAGTAGCCATCTTACAAAACTGGTCCTGTTTCCACACAGTGTGGGTGAAATTGCAGTCTAGAACAGGAATATAGCAGAGTTTTGGCATTATCCTTTCCTTATCATCCATTATGCTGAAATTCAGGTTAAGTCCAAGACATAACAGCAAGTGAGTATACTATGGGATGATTCCGAAATGGCTGCCAGAAGTAAACCTTAACTCAAATTGTTACCTCTGGCCACTCCCCTTTCTGACTCAGACACAGGCCCACTGTAATGATCCTACCTGGGCAGCAAGGTAACAATTGTGGGCAATCTCCTTGGCCAAGATGTATGCTAATGAGGTATTCCAATTAACTTAGCCAAAAGTTCATTTTAACCCATTAATTTCAAAGGGGAAAGCACATTACAGGTAAGTAACGGGGAGTTTACTGGACATTTAGTGGTAGGGTGTATGTGCATGTGTGCATATTTTGTGTTTACACATGTGAGTATTATGCAGAGTGATGAGTGGCTTCATGTGATAGTGTGCTTGTGTGTGTATGTGTGAGTGTGTGTGTGTGTATGTCACTCACATCTGATACAGTGTTTGCAGCAGGGTGTTTAGTTAGGAGATAGGTAGGGTACGTATGTGTGTGTGTGTGTGTGTGTGTGTGTGTGTGTGTGTGTGTGTGTGTGTGTGTGTGTGTGTGTGTGCGTGTGTGTGTCTGTGTGTGTGTGTTTGTGTGCTAGTGCTGTGTGTGTGTGTGTGTGTGTGTGTGTGTGTGTGTGTGTGTGTGTGTGTGTGTGTGTGTGTAAATTTGAATTTGTGTGTGCATCTGTGATTTGGATCGCATTATGAGAGAGGAGCTGTGTATGTATGTGTGTGTGTGTGTGTGTGTGTGTGTGTGTGTGTGTGTGTGTGTGTGTGTGTGCGCATGTATGAATATCTATATGTGCATGCATGGGGGGGTGGGTTGTCATACCTGCAAATTCCCCAAGACTAATAAGAAAATCTTGCAATATCAGGTGGAGAACTAAACATCATGCATATTCTACAAATACACACTTAAAATGTCAATATAACAACAGTTTTTTTCAACACAGAAAGCATGTATGGGAGGTTAACACTAGACTACAGGAACACTCAGTAAAAACTACCCTAACTCATTAAAAAGTTTCAAATCTATACTTTTTCCATGCAAAGAAGTAATTTTAGACACTTCTAAAAAAGGTCTGTCCATATATTTTAATTCTTCTCTAACCCAGAATAATCAGGGTCAGCATTTCCTTATTATGAGACAGATGGGTTCTATATATTTGAATATCAGATTTTTTGCGCATATCCCATCTGTTTACTTGACTGTTTTGTCGTTTGTGTGTACTTTTGTACCTCTGATGTTTCCATCTATATCTGCACTGTTTGCTGTATTTTTTAAGTAATGATAATGTCTTTACTCAAGCTTTTGTGGCTGACATTTGTTATATATTCAAGATCTGTTATTTATTATGTAAAAGGGGAAATGAAACACTGAAGGTTAACAAGACCAAATACAAATCTACTTCAGACAAAACATGGCTTCTCCACTGTAGTCTCAGTCTTTGATAATCTCACCCCTTCTATGTAAAAGACCTCAAATCACACCCTAAGTTCTGTTAACACTTAGAAAAATACATTTAAAAAAATAACAAAGCATATGCCTCCAAAAGGGGCATAACCTATTCTCCTTTCATACTCCTTAAGACCCTCTGCATTCTTTGCTTCATATCAAATTCAATCTTAAACAAATAAGGAAATTTCCAAATCCATTTTATTACCAAAATGAACTATTTTGTAGCTTGTATTTGTTGTTATTAACTTTGTATTAATTAGAATACCACTATTCCTTGCCTTGTTGTACTTTCTTATAACTGCTTATGAATGTTTATCTTATTCTGAGTATTTCATTTGTGATGTAATTCACCTGGGCTGTGCCTGTAAATGGTCAACTTTAAGTAGTACACTACCATATTAACCTAACTCAAACAGTTAAATAAAAAGACTTTCTGTAATTAAATTAAATATAAGTATGATTGGTCACCATATAGAATTTGCCCTTTTTTTGCCACTGTAATATGATCTTTGAGTTGGTATATTTATTTGGGAGGGAGATTGCAGCACCCACATTGGGTAGGTTTTAAGCTTTCTGATTTTTTCTGCAGTTGCTAGGGTGGCCTACTGTTGGTTTGCCCTAGGAAAATTTTTGATTAAAAGTCCATTCACTTATTTGAGATTTTGATTAAAAGATGTTCAACAAAGAGGGGTTCAATGATGTGAGATTTGATTAAGTGATATAGACCCCAACTATTCAACTACAAAATGATCAAGGAAAACAGAATCAAAGCTCATATTTCCAAAAAACACACAAAAAATTATTACAAAATGTTTTTTTTTTTTTTTGTTTGTTGGTAAATGAAATCATTGCACTGCTGCTTTTTTATATATATATATTCTACACTGTGAGATCTGCTACTGCTACAAAACTAGCATGTTTTAATCATATCGCTGTTCAATTACTCCTGCTGAACTTTGACCATCTGTATGCTATACACACACACACACACACACACACACACACACACACACACACACACACACACACACACACACATGCGCGTGTGTGTGTGTGTGTGTTGTGTGGTGTGTGTGTGTGATATGTGTCGTGTGTGTGTGTGTGTGTGTGTGTGTGTGTGTGTGTGTGTGGTGGAGAGAGCTATCTATAGATAGATAAATGACTGGACAACAGGACTGAACCCCACACCCTGAGGTTGTGAGCTAGAGATCTTACTATTAACCACAATGTCATCCATTTACATGTGGCAATATAAAGTATAAAGATTTCCCTAGGTACCTAGGCCATAGACTGTATGCTTACAATTTTAATATTAGGAAAAAGCATTAAAATCAAGAGAAAATACATTATGATCACAAAAAGCATGTATCAAACTGGATAAGAACAGTTGTATTTTGATCATTTTTTTACTTATTCAAAGGATATAATTTAACTACTGTATATATAGTTTCATAAAAACCTATATGAAACCACAGTGAAGGAGGAATCAGAAACCATATAATGAGAATAGTGTCCACGAGTGTTTATGTAAGTGCATGTGTGTGTGTGTGTGTGTGTGTGTGTGTGTGTGTGTGTGTGTGTGTGTGTGTATTTTTGTATGCAATTATTTGTGCACTTGTATATTGCTTAGAAAGTGGAAGGGATGCTAAAGGTGTGTCTGACAGAAAATCTAAGCAGGTAAATGAGCCACAATGAAAAGGATCAGAGTGCTACAAAAGTACCAGGAAATGGTCCAAGCTCAAAAATCTCAATGAAAGAACTATGCAAAGTGTACTTCCATTACTTTTAGAAATGAAATCAGTAAAGGGCTGATCAGCAAATAACCCCTTCAAGTTTGTTTAAAAATAGTGATTTATTACCACAACAGAAAACAATTACAATATATAACTGTAAATCGTTAAATCAATTTGATTTTTTTTTCCTGAGAAATGGACTTCTTATATAGTTACTATTGCCCTTTACAGTCAAAAAGATTATGTCTGCATATTTATATTTCAGGCATCATGTAATTCAAAACAAGGATCGGGATAGCCTAACAGCAGTTTTGTTTTTAATAAAATGCATATCCTGATTTTATTCATCAAGTAGTACAATCTTGTATCTTGAAAGTAGTCATTATCTTCTATTAAAATCTATGTTGTTGTTCAAAGAATCAAGTAAAAGCATGTCTGTTCAGCAAGAATGAGAAAGGCCTGCTCTGGTACAGACAGCTGGAGGCTAACCAGATGAAGGCAATGGTGCAGTTGTCAAAAGTATGGGTATTAAGGATGTTGGTATGCATTGTATAATTATTATAATATATGCTGTTCTGATGTGCTGTCAAATAACCTGCATTTCTTGTTTGGAAATGTAGCTTAAGTTAATGTGTATGAATTCGGAAGATCACCAAGTCTGGCCCTTCATAAAAAGAAAGAGAGACAGAAGGTGTGTGTGTGTGTGTGTGTGTGTGTGTGTGTGTGTGTGTGTGTGTGTGTGTGTGTGTGTGTGTGTGTGTGTGTGTGTAAGAACCTGCATGAGCATGTGTGTGTCAGTGATGGTGTCCATGTCTGTATGTTTATGACTGTTTTTGTGTGCGGTGGGGGTGACACAAAAGCAAAGTTTGTTAAAAATACCTCTGCAAATCAATAACAATTTTCTATCACTGAGAATTTAGAAGTTCAGTCTAGGCTTTTCTGTGTAGGTGAAAAAAACATATTTGACAAGTATTTAATCAGCCTGTATAGATGTAAAAATGTCATGTTAAGCATGTATATTCACCACATCTGTAAGATGATTTCTCTTCAGCAGAACATATAGCAAGTCTTCGGCTTCTACAGTATGTATGTATGCTAAATGTTATTTAGCAAAGTGTAATTTTATGCGTAGGTGTATAAAGGTTGCCTGTATTCTGTGTTGGTCACATTTGATAAACTTCAGGAAGAACCAATTATCTGTGATGAGATGGAGCATGGAGTCATTTGTGTGGTAGAATCTCAGTGTGACATTGATGATGGAATTGCACTAATAAAATGGGTCTTAGCCAGAGCTGCTGCTGTTGGTGCTATGCTTCAGGAAGTTATGAATAGACTGGGACGTTTGGGTGGTTAAATAGATAGTTATGCATAGCAGTTGAAGACTTATAATGTTAGTGAAGTCAGGGTTATAAAGAAACAACAAAATGGCTAGTGAAATGTGTAATAAAGTGCTTCAAATATATATCCACATGCTGCACCTTGACCAACAGCTGGTTTCCCTAGACGACAAGGTGAGAATAAAAAATGTCTAGACATTTCAGAGTTTTCCTTTTTTGGAAAATTGTTACTGCTCATTCTTTATTTAGATGGTGATTGTGTTGTGTTGCAATATTAAATTGAATTAAATATATATATATATATTATTTGGGAGATAGAGAGAGAGAGACACAAGACACACACCCCCCCCACCCCATGTGGAAAATGGGGAAAGGTGATGATGATGATGATGATGGATGATGACGACCTTTTGTTGACTTGACACTATGTAAATGTTCATTTTTTTCTTAACTGCTAACCAACCCCACACTCTGTGCAAGGGTGTATCATTTATCATATCATTATCATGTATCACCATGCTGAATTGTGTTGTCCTGTTGTGTCCTTAAATAAATGTAATGTATGAACATTCCAGCTTATGTACTTTATTGAATTTTTTATTTTTTTTTTATGTTATTTTAGATGTATGCCCCCATTCTAGTTTGCAGCCTCAAATAGAGATGCTTTCTTGATGTGAAGTTAATTGGAACCATATTCATTTCATTAATTAGGTTTAATTGAATCCAGAAGCAGTGTACTGCTCGAAAGCAGTGGTAGAATGTGGTAGAAAAAAAGTACTGAAGAAGTTTCCCCTTATCTCACATTTTCACAGTCTCTGAGTAGTTTTCATATTCAGAAGCAGTGTGTAGTTAGTGCAAAAAAAAAAAAAAAAAAAAAAAAAAAAAAAAAGTTCTGAAATTCAAAAAAGTTTTTTGTATTGTATGAAGTTTAGTGTCTTTGTATTTTTGAGTTTTGTTTGTCAAAAAAATGTACACTGTCCAATCAGTTCCATCTGTATTCCTGTCTTGTTGTCTTCCTATTTGTAACTTCTCTGTGTTGTTTCAGTCCTGTTAAAACTGTCTGTGCAAAACCCTTATTCATTTTCCATTTAGTTTCATCAATTATAATTTCTGACTGAATTAAAGGTTCATGTAAACTGCAAAGCAAAATGTAAATTCTTTATACAAGATTTTTTGTGTAGGCAGTAATAGCCCTGGTTACCTGTTATTGCTGAAAACGATGACTCTTCTCTAATATTATTCATAATGCTTTTCTCTGACTGTTGTTGTGTTGTGTCTTTCGGCTTTTCCCAGTTAGGGGTCGCCACAGCGGAACTCCGGTCCACTAATGATTGGCAGCTGATTTTTACGTGCCGAGTTGCCAGCCCTGATGCACAACCTTCAATGACGGTATGCCCATTTATGCATGTCTCCATACAGAAGACGCTCTAGCTGAGAGTCGAACCGCACAGCGTCTTACTGTGAGGTGACAATGCTACCGCAGCACTACCACCGCGGTAATGCTTTTCTCTGACTGCTTGAATGTTTTATGTACTTTGTGGCATTTATTATTTTGGGTCATTGCTGAAAATATTAAAATGGTAATTTTGGTTGAAATAAAGCAGCTAAACAAAAGATTAAATAAACAAGGTATTGATGTTATGATGATATACTGTTCAGCAAAGTTGGGATATATGCAAAGTTGGGATATACAACATTTTATTCTTCAGATTTCTTCAATTTCTACATTTATAAGATTCACTTTATTAGTGGTTGTGTACAAATGCAGGAAAAGAAATGTAGCTGTGTTTTGTTAGTGTGGCATTAAAAATGTTTTTAAGTCAGCAATGAAAGCAAACAGAAATTATTGTCTTACAGAGTGCCTGTTTTGAAATTCAGTGTTGCAGCTGTTGGACTAATATACTTTGTAGGTCCAGTATAAATATTAGTAAAGACATTAATGTCTCTGCTTCCATCCCATTTCTAGCTGTTACATGATGTTGTCAATATCCACTTAGTGCTAATTTCGACATGTTTGAATAGAGGAGTGCCTGTTTGAGTAAAAGAAGGGTATTTTTTGTGCAGGTCTGATCAAGTAGAAACTGCATGCATTGTATTACCTAAGTGAAGGACAGTTGAATGACTATAATGTAGGCACCACACTTAAAATGAGCTATTAGTCAAACTAATAGGAGCAGAGTGCATAAACTGTAGCCTCGCAAAACATACTTAATGGTGCTAAATGACTGCACAGAGGCAGGTTTTTAACAATCACATAATATGTCCTGTAGGCTAAATGGAATTAAGCATGACACATTTCATACACATAAGAAGCTACACCATGGAATTGCAACATTACATTAAATTTAACAATGTAATTTAATATGCTGATTTAATCATGCCATTTGAGATAAAATAATCAGTTTGATGAAAACATGCACAGAAACCATCAGTAGATATAAACACAAATGTTTCAAGAAAACTACAAAATGTTTGTAATTTAGTTGGTTTTTTTAATTTTTATTTTATGCCCTTTTTCCTAGGACTAACAGAATATTTACACACTTATTCACGGTCAATAGTATGCAAATGAGATCTGTCCAAATGCCAGCATCTTATCCATTACTGTACCATGTTTTCAGGTATTAGCTTAACATTTTCATACAAGAAAATGTAAATTGAGACCATAAAAACAGCAGCTGTTATTAGGCATCTTAGTTTTGTCTAAGCCATAAAAATGCCAGGTATCCGCTAGTTAGTGTACACAACTGAGCACAAAGCAGATGCCAATTGTATGAGAATCATTCACTAAAAGCAGTTTACAATTAGTTTTACTTTTTTATAACTGTTAGCGTCTGTAATTATAAGATGTTATACACAGTTTAAATGATGCCAAGAGGTAAACTACAACAATTTAAATGGGTGTCAGGGTATTCTACAAATTGATGGACTCCGGTGGAAACAAAGAACTGTGTAGTAACTATAAGTAAAGAAGTTTCAGCAGCTAAAGTTGCAGGAAATGCAGAGCCTACTGTAATTCCCTGAAAGAAAAAACTTGTGAAGGATCAGCATCCCCACCTGAATAAGAACAGCATGAAAGGTATGTAAAGTAGCGTCTGGTTTCAGGAAATGCAGCTTTCATAGTTCTTACAATCTCGAGAACAAATGAAACTTGTGATACATTCTAGATATGAGGTTGCAGCCATATGCAACTCTTTTAGCAGATGAGGAATAATGCCATTTACACGTAGAAATCAAGAAATCAAATATGGTTACTATTTTGCAAGCAATATGTGTGTTAGGTGCTCACATTGTTATGTTTTGTAGAAAATATTTAAGTAGATTATTGCTTTTTAGGTAGTGACTTTTTCACTATAATGATCACAACATATTTGCATACTAAATATGTTTTAAATGAGTTAAAGTTTTCCTCCTTGAATGTGCAGCAAACATGTTACACTATGATTTCCCATCACAGAGGTGCAACATTTCCAGAAAAGTAAGATCAGTGTATTTCGAAGAAATATGAGTGTAGACAATATTATTAAAGAGTCATTTTGGCCTTGGCATCATAGTGCAGAGGAATTTTCATTTTACTTAATTTGTCTTTGATAACCAGAAATTCCAACTGACAGTGACCCATTTTCAGTGGAGGCCTGGAATGAAGCTCAAACAACAAAGAAACAAAGTCAATCTGTTATTCACACAGTGACTGAAAACACAAAAAGGGCTCAATAGCAGTAATGAAATAAATGTAGAAAAACAGAGGTTTGTAATGTTCTGGAAATTAAATGCATAAACAAACAGACTAATAGATTAGCACTGGACTTTCAAATGTTTTTGTCTTAATATTATTTGGCAAATTATTCTTAGTTTAACTCATTGAAATGAGCATAATAGTGCTTTTTCTGTAAACCACATTTAGCTGTGATCCATTCTTCCTGGTTTTGTTGCACTTACCATATTTGGCTGAAAATAGCATCATCCATAAAATTATGTACAATGTAGACAAATGCAAATGAGCAATTTTTTCACTATACCAGAGTATTTTAAAAGACATATACAAAAAAGTTCCTTATTGAAATGTCTGGGCTCAGAATGTTGAGGAACAAAAAATATCAAAAATACAAGAAAAAGTGAATATCAAACAGTGCTCCTCTCATTTAAACTTTTTTTTCCCCCAGGGGGGTAAGAAATTTATGAGACATGACAATCGGACAAAGTATATAAGAATCCAGATTTTTGGTCATTCTATCTCCAAATCTTAGGAGTTAAATGAGTGAGTCCTGATATTTCCAAAAAAAAAAAATGTATTCCCACATAAGGAATTTAAGCATCTTTCATACAGATCTACAGATGCTATTCATTTGTGTTGTTGCTCTTAACAGTATTGATTACTGGAACTTCTACAAAAGGAGGCATAACATCTGCCTTGATTTCCCAAGCTTAGTACCTTTTCCAGTCATGACATTACTACATGTCTCCACTGTTTATAACCTACTCAGTTAAGTACCACATTTGGGAAACTCGTGAAAACCTTTTCACTTGTTTTTCTTAAATGTATTGGTTTGCATATAGCGTTGTTGCCTCACAGCAAGAGGTTCTCCCGTTCGATTCTCGACTAGAGTGCGGGGAGTGCTTCTGTGTGGAGTCTGCATGTCCTCCCCGTGGTTGGGTGGGCATTCGAAAGACATGCATAAATGGGAGTGCCTTCGTTGAAGGTTCAATGTTGAGCTGGCACCTCGGCATTCGTGAAAATCTACTGCCAATCATTAGCGGACTGGAGTTCCGCTATGGCGACCCCTAAGTGGGAAAAGCCGAAAGAAAACAACATTTAAGTGTATGTGTGTGTGTGTGTGTGTGTGTGTGTGTGTGTGTGTGTGTGTGTGTGTGTGTGTGTGTGTGTGCGTGTGTGTGTGTGTGTGTGTGTGTGTGTGTGTGTGTGTGTGTATGCATATGTGTGTATTGGGGGGGGGTCAGATGACTATTTGTTTGAAGTATGAAAGCTTGAAAAAAAGTTTAATAAATGTTCACTCAATAGGCAAATCCCTTACAAGTATTACAATATACAGTGTATACTTTGTTTGAGACCTGATCATGATGTCCCTAACTGTAATGTCTGCTTGGGATTTAGTCACATGATTTCTATCCCTTCCAGACTATCCAAAAAGAAGCTTAAGGCTTTGTCACATGCCACCATGTCATTAGACAGTTTGTTGATGGTCATGTAAACCCACCTTAGGAAGTGGAAGGAGATGGAAGAACTGGACATGGTAGACTTGTCTTTAGCTCATGATATCCCAAGTCAGCTTGATGGTGCACCATGATGAGATACCTTCAGAACCTCAGTCCTCATACCTGAATGACACAAGATCTCTGGTGTTGCCCTATTAAAGGCAGCTATGTCTTTTGACCAAGGCACATCTTCTTTAGTTGAAAAATTTCACAAGTCAGTCTGCCTGGACACCCCTTCGTCCAGCATCTATTTTCTTGTGTGAGAAAGGAAAAACAATACTCTGTAGATGTTTATTGGGGAAGACATTCATAACTGAAAGGTCAAGATGTGTGAATCCACTCTATGGAGACTATGTCTCTAAGAGTCTCCTAGGTGGTAACTCAAACTAAGAAGGTCAATACGTTCAAACACAGGATATTTGCCTAGCTAAGTTCCTTGCAATTAACTGGGCCTCAGTCAGAGTTAGATCCAGCAACAGGCAACCTATGCAGCTGCCAAGGGCTCATGTTGTCTGGGGGGGCCATTGTTGGCTTGGGACCCAACTTCATTATAATTATCAAAACAAAAAAAAATTGGTAAAACCCTATGAGATCCTTTTGTAAGCACATTAAACATTAGTACACCACAGGATAACTTTTTTACCTTGCAAATTCCTAAGCCACATAAACTTTCTCATTAGGAAAACATCCTAATGTCATCTAAACCCACTAGGTGGGGGATTTAAGCTGGCAGTGTCTATTCAACTAAACTCATGCAGGAAGCTGGGAAGATACAGAAGAACAGCATTGTTGGATATGCAGCACAGATCTTTTCTGGTAAATGCACAGCTGCTTGAGCATAAGGAGGTGTATGTCTGTGTGTGTCTGTGTGTGTGTGTGTGTGTGTGTGTGTGTGTGTGTGTGTGTGTGTGTGTGTGTGTGTGTGTGTGTGTGTGTGTGTGTGTGTGTGTGTGTGTGTAATGCCCCAGTTAGTGATACTGATCAGTTAACTGACCACTCAGAGTCAAACCCTGAACCTTAATAACTAAGGGTAGGCAAGCACCTTAAACCTCCACATCAGCTCTCGGTCTCCTTTAATTTCATTTATTTATTTTTGTTTTGTTGATCACTCAGGATTGCAGGCAGTTAGTGTCATGCACAAATTTTCAAAGCTGTTTTTTTTCAGTGTCAATGGTGCAACAGGAAGTACACTTGCTTGTAGTGCAGAGGATAGTTGGTCTCTTTTCACTACTGGTAGATTGATTTCTGACACTACAGTACAACATAAGGGGGGATGGAAGTGATGCACTCCTGAGTGTTTCCTCCTTTGGATGAGATGCCTAGTAACTATGAACCTGTTGTTAGCTTGACAGCCATTTTGTATATCAGCACTCCAATTTATTATTTTTCTTTTTTGTGTTAGTGTAACACAGTCAATGTATTCTTCACTGGCAGCAGACACTGAATTTGTAGATGAAACACTGAAATGCAAAGTTGTTTGCCAGCAGCAACCTCTTCTTTAGTTAAAGGTCTCTTTAATGTTGAGTTATTGAGATGACTTTTACTTCTGCAGATATTGTGCATATTGACTGATATTAGTGGATTGCAATGGCAGAAGTCTGAGTATACTTTTATGGTTGAAATGTTCTGAAATGGGTAGTTATGCAGTTTGGCACAAACAAAGTTGTCCTGGACCCACGAGTAAGTGGAGTGGGGGAGGGGAGCTAGGCTAGGGATTACGAGATTGGCTAATCACTAAAGTCATGGCAATGTAGGTAGTGAAAGGGGGCTGGAGAAGTTAAGGAAGTGAGGTAAGGAAGGGTGGAACTTAGGATGGGTTTAAGTGTAGGGAGCTAAAGGAAGTAGTTACATTTGGCATGAGTTAGTGGTGCAGTAACATCTAGCTTACATCCAGATAACCTGTAGGTATTGTGGATGCAGGTAGGCCTTGGATGATGGGGAGAGAAGGGAGAAGTTTAACTGAGTTAGTTCCCTCCTCTCCCTTTGGTATTCTCTGTTAAAATATTAAGGTGGGGATGGAGTTTGGGACATAGGTTGGGCTTGCTGGCCTGGAAGGTTACTGAGTGGAGAGTATGTGTGGGTGAATGGTTTGTGGGTACTGTCTGTATGAGTGTGGTGCTTGGCTTTCCTGAGTATTGGTGTGATTCTCTAGGGGTCCGGTAGGCAGGGTGTTGCGATAGATGCTTCCTGGTGTCCTGTGGTGTCTCCCATTGTTTTGCAGTTGTTGAGGTGCTTGCTGATGGTCCGGTGGTGGCTTTGTTTGGGTGTTAGGGCTGGTCGAGATGGGTAGGCCTTGCCATGCGGTTGAGGGTAGCCATGTGGGTAGGCTGGACTCATCATTCCTCATGTGGTTGGGTAGTAGCATGTGGATTGGCTTGGTAAAAAAGAAAAAAAAAGTGTTCCCTGGTGGTTGTGGTAGGCTGTGTGGGGTCCAGCTCTGTAATCCGGTTTAGGTGCATCATGCTCGGTGTCCCTCTAGTTCTCCCTGGTGGGTTTGTGGGCTTCTGTGACCTTTCTCTGGTCCCCAGTGTTCCCTGGTGGTCGTGGTCAGTTGTGAGGGCCCAGTGCTGTAATCCTGTTGAGTCCAGTGTATCCCTAGTGCTCCCAGGTGGGTTCATGGGCTTCTGTGGCTTACTTCGGATGTCAGCATGTTCCCTGGTGGTTGTGGTAGGCTGTGCAGGTCCAGCATTGTAATCCGGTCCTGTCTCAGTGTCCGTCGGATCCTCATGTTCTCCCTGGTGGGTCCGTGGGTTTCTGTGGCTTTCTGTGGTCCTCAACGCTTTCCCTGGTAGTCGTGGTAGGCTGTGTGGGGGGGTCCAGCATGGTAATCCGGTCCTTTCTCAGCGTCCATTATATCCTCTGCTGCTCCCTGGTGAGTTTGTGGGCTTCTGCAGCCTTTCTCCGGTCTCTGGTGTCTGTTTTTGGTTTGTGCACATGCGGGCAGGTTTTGGCGGCCATTTCTGTGTATGAGGTTGTCCTCGCTGGCTTCCCTCTGCGTCGGTGTGGTGGGGATTCTCTTTCACTTTTCCTGGTGATTTCTCTGTTTCTTCTTTCATTTTCGGCTGTTTGGGTGCCGGTTCCCGCATGAGCACTGCAGTTTTTGTCCATTACCTCTGGGATGGTAGCTGTAGGGAAGTGTGTGGATGAATGGGTGCGCAGCGGAAGGGTAAAGAGTGTGATAGTCAGGGGATAGTTATGGAAGAAGAAGAATAAGTGCATTAAGTACTGATGAGATTGTATGCCTAGCTGGTAAGCTATGCAAGGGGTGGTTATAGGCTGCAGATATAGATAAGTAGAGGAGTGGGTAGACAGTGGTGAGGCATAGGGAAAGAAAACATTAAAGGGGTTGGGGGAGAGTAAGGTAGTCAGGTTTATGGAACAGCGTTAACACTGTGTTCTTTTTTACAGATGGCTAAGTTACCAGAATTGCGACAATGATGGCAGGCTATCATAGCCCAAGTGGAAGAATTATTACAGGATGTGACGAGGTCCAAGGTGGAGCCAGAGCAAGCTTCAGAAAGAAAGAGATGGCACCCTGTGACAACTTCAGGCCAGGGGAAAAGGCAGCAGGTGGAGAAACAGGTGGTTACAATGGAGGCTCCTGTTCCCAATATGTTGCAAGGCGAAGGTGCAGGTAATGATATTAATTTACCAATGGTTGGGGAACTAGGTGGTGAGGATGGCGAGGTGCAGGTGGTTGATGAGGTCTTTTTGGATGGGGATATGGAAAGGGGAGAAACAGTGTCAAACAGAGTGCAAAGGGGGTTGGTGCAGGCAACTAGGTGTCCGGGCGGACAGACGGCTGGAGTGGACCTGGGTTCTAAGGACAGCTTGAATGGTTCAGAGGTAGGATCAGATTTTGAGCTGCATCCAGAGAACTGGCTAGCTACTCAGGTGCTGGGACAGGGCAATAGAGGGGTTATTTTATCCCCGCACATTTCGGGGAAGGTGAAAGAAAAAATCTGGAAAGGTGAGTACATGGATATGTTTCAGCTGCTAGATGCAGAAGGGGTCCAGAGGTTAGTGGAAGCAGAGTCAGACACCAGCAAGGACTTGTTGGTGGTGTTAGAAGTGCTGGGTATGAAAAGGACAGGTAAGCTTAGGCCCAGGACTTGGGACAACTGGGTGGTTTGTTTTATTTATTACATGGCAGTGCAGGTGGAAAACGATGCAGCTTTGGCATTACCCCTTTTGGGGTATTTTCTCACCATTCGGGATGCACAACATTTGAGGCCGGGGAATGCATGGTTGTGGTATGATGAGCAGTTTCGTAAATGGAAAGCAGTTGACCAGTCTCTGCAGTGGGAGGTGCGTCATCCTGATGTATGGCTGGCTACAATGATGGACAGCTTTGGTGGGTTTAATAGGAGGATGAGCATGGGTGAAGCAGGTGGGATATGTTGGGCATTTAATAAGGGTACTTATTCATGGGTGGGGTGCAAATTTGCACATACTTGTTCAAGATGTGGAGGAAATCATTCTGTAGCTTACTGTGGACAGCAGGGTTTTGGTGCATGGAACAACACTGGTATGGGCCGAGAGGGAGATTTTCTTTCCACTCAAGGATTACAGACAGCTCGAGGTGGGGGCAATTGTCATGGATTCAGGGGAATTGGATCCTTTAGAAGCAATAGGGGGAGGGGTGCCTTTCCCCATTAAGGTGGAGGTATTGGAGGATATGCTTTGCCAGTGTCCTGATTTTGTGCTTAAGACTGAGGTCATTCAAGGGTTTCAATGGGGATTTCCTGTTAAGTTCATGGTGGGGTTGGGGGGGGGTTGTAAGAACCTCCATTCAGTGCAAGGGAAAGAGGACATTTTGGAAGAGTTGGAAGGTAAGGATTGTAAGGCAGGGCGTTTGTGGGGTCCATTTGATATGCCATCATTTGTTAGCAACAAGGTGTCCCCGTTGGGTTTAGTGCTGAAGAAACGGACTGGGGAGTTTAGATTGATTCATCATCTTTCGTTTCCAGAAGGGAGGTCAGTGAATGATTTTATTGGGGATGAAGAAGTTAGGGTGCATTACTCCTCTTTGGACGATGCAGTGTAGGTGATCAGGGAATTTTGGGAGCCGTGGTTTGTTAAGGTTGACATTGAATCAGCTTTCCATTTGTTGCCCATTAGGAAGGAGGATTGGCCGTTG
Source organism: Protopterus annectens (assembly GCF_019279795.1). NCBI lineage: Eukaryota > Metazoa > Chordata > Ceratodontiformes > Protopteridae > Protopterus > Protopterus annectens. Next base: position 228,222,053 of record NC_056730.1, on the reverse strand, counting down.
TTGTGGATGAAGGTAGGTGGTAAGTATTATTTTGACACTGGCATGCTGATGGTTTGTTCTGTGGCATGTGCGACATTTGAGAAATTTAGTACCCTTTTACATTGGATTTGGAATCAGAGGGTGGGAATGCAGAAGGAGATGCATTATTTGGATGATTTCTTGTTAGTCGGGGAAGGGAGGTTGGGGGCCCAACAGGGGTTTCAGGAATTTACCAGTATGTGTGAGGAACTGGGTGTACCTTTGGTACAGCACAAGATGGAAGGTCCAGCAATAGTGTTGGGAGTTCCTGGAGTTAATGGTAGATGCAGAATGGGGATTGTTATGTCTACCTCAGGATAAGACAGAGAGGTTGCGGTCAGCTATATGGAGGGGTGTTGGACCAGAATAAGATTCGGGTTGGTTCAGTCATGGAACTGCTGGGTCTTCTGAACTTTACCTATTGAGCGGTACATCCGAGTTGGACATTTTATGAGGCGTTAGCTTATATGCTAAAAGGGGGTAGGAGCAAACATCATTGGGTTAGGGTGACCAGGCTAGTGCGGGAGGATTTGAAGTTGTGTGATGGTTTTGTGCAACAATTTAATTGGATTTCCTTTTGGCAATCAGATTGGGTGGGTCAGGAAGAACTTCAGTTATTTACAGATGCAGCGGGCGGTATTAGCATGGGGGCTTACTTTGGGGGAAGATGGTTTGCAGCACAATGGCCTCCAGATTGGGATGAAGAATGGAGGTGTGATGTCGCTTTTTTAGAACTAATGCCAATATAGGCAGCTTCAGTGGTGTGGAAGGAGCAGCTGAGGAACAAGCGGATAGTTTTTCATTCGGATAATATGGCTGTGGTGAAGGTATTACAAAAGAAGACAGCTAGGGCAGAATTACTGTTGAGGATATTGCAGAAGTTAGTATTGCAGAGCCTGTTAATAAATTTTTCCTATATAGCAGTACATGTGCTTGGTATTAAGAATGATATTGCTGATAGTCTGTCCCACTTTCAGTTTTGCAAGTTTTGAGGGTTGGCTGCAAGGGTGGTCGAGGTGCCAGAAACAGGAGATGTGGAAGCTTGGGACAGGATAGTCAGGCATTCGGTGCAGCATTCCTGGGCTTCTTCTATGAAGAATGCCTATGGTAGGGCTCTTTTTGATTTTAATCACTCTGTTTTGTGATTGCCGGAAGAGGTAAGGGTGTGGTCAGAGGAATTATTGTTAAGATATGTGGCTAGTGCTTGGGAGAAAGGTAAGGCTTTGCAGATAGTTAAAGTGGATCTGGCGGCTATTAGCAATTTTTCTAAGTTGGGGGGGTTGTAAGATTTTACGAAGTCTTGGACATTAGGATGTATGTTGAGAGGGTGGGGGAGGGTGATGGTGGAGTGTAGGGATACACAGTTGCCATATACAAAGGGAGTATTGAAGATTTTGCTACAGGGTTTAGGATTATTACATTGTGGGTTGCTGGATTAATTTTTGTGGGGCACTCTATGCACGTGGTTAGATTTTGGCACTTTCAGGGTATCGGAATTGTTAGGTTTCTTATGTTGAAAGGATGTTATAGTGACTGGGAAGGAGGTCAACATTGTAATACAGAAAAGTAAGATGGATCAGTTGGGTAGGGGATGTATCGTAGTGCTCAACGCGGACAGGAACCTTCATCTTTGCCCATTAGCTTGGATTACAGAATTTAGGAGTAGGAGGTTGGGATGTTCAGAGGGGTTGGTGTTTTGTTCAAAGGATGGCAGGGTAGATGTTCATCATGTTACCCTGCTGCAGTCATCACACTTGGGTTATCCTGTCGTCAGGCGGTCCCGCAGTTGGCTGGAATTCCAAAGTCTTGGTCCGGCGTCGGTTGCTGTCACTTCTTCCCTGACGTCAGTGCGCCAGGGGTATATATAATGCATCCAATGCCATTTTCTTCAGTCTTTCTTGCCACGCGGTGCCCGAAGCAGAAGCAGTTCGCAAGTGCCGGTCGGCCGACTTCTGAGATTTTCAAAGTCGAATTTCAGATCCAAAGTCTTCAATAAAGCTAAGTACCCCATTGGGGAAACTTTTCTTGCCTCAGACCAATGTCAGAAAAAGTTAACAATTGTATTTCTTGTGGGAAGCAAATACCTCATAAGGATTTTCATTCTTACTGCATACCTTGCCTAGGCTCAGACCACGACGTCACTGGTTGTCGTTTTTGTGCTAGGTTTAATAAGCGTACTATAAAAAGACGCTTTGATTTTGCACGACACTACTTCGGTAGAAAATTTAACTACACAATGCCATCGGAGCAACCGATTACCAGCATGCACAAAAAACGCAAGAATAAGGACAGGCAGCCTAGACCCAAGCCAGACTCCGAGGCCTCGGCTGGACCGGTCTCCGGTTCACCGGTCTTCAGTGAGGCTCCGACGCAGCCCCTGACTACCGCAGATTTGGAACCCGAGACCGCTTCGGAGCCTTTGGCGGAGAGTGCTAGGCCGACGCAGCCATTTTGTTTAGCCCCTACTGACAACACTGCAGAAAGAGATGTCGGTGCTGCAGAAACACCTTTGGTTTCTGAAGGCGTCTTCAGACCAACAACGCTCACCATAAAAACGTATCCTAAGCTTAAGACTCCTATTAAACCTAAAAAGACTGCACTTCAGTCTCCAGTTCAAGGCCCCATGCCTAAGAAACAGATGCTTAAAATGGCTGAAGATTTGATCTCTTTAATCAGGGGTTCCCAACCCCCACCCAACAAAAGGCCTAGACAAGAGGAAGATTATGCCGCCTCTGATCAAGTGTCTATTTCCTCAGGCTCCTCTGAGGACCAAAATTACTCCTTCTTCCCTTATGAAGATTCTGATGCTGAGGATTCTATTCCCTCAGCTTCTCCTCCTGAAGATTACTCCTTGGGGAAACTTTACACACTATGAGGGCACATTTTCACTGGGAAGGTCAGGACTACTCTGACTCAAAGAAAAGGCTCAGAGAGTTTCTTTTACTCCCCCAGCACAGACCACTTGCCATCCCCCAGTTTTAGACATTGTGGATGATGTTTACTTAGAATCTAGTTTGAACCCAGATTCTCTGCCTCCTGCTCCAGCCAAACCAGACAGATACTATAGACTGCCTGACTCCCACAAATTCCTTTATAAAAGCCCTGTTGCTGATCCAGAGACTATCTCCCAGAGTCCCAAAGGGGCTAAGGCTTCTATGGCAAAAAATCCTGTACCCTCTGAAAGGGATTCCAGAGCACTAGACAGGTGGGGGAAAAATTATTACACCTCAGCCACTCTAGCTATGAGAGCACTAAATTGCCAGTTTCACATGCTAAAATATCAGCAATTTCTAATGTCTCAGTTAAAACAAAAAAAAAAAAAATGAGCACACTCCCTCAACAGTCTGAATTGAAAGAAATGCAGGATCTGTTGCATGCAACTGAACAGGTGGGCAAACATACTTTACAATGTGGGTTTGATTCTTTGGAGGCTTCCTGCAGAGCAGCTGTCACTGGGTCTGTTATACGTATGCATGCTTGGTTAAAGGAACAAACTTTGCCTGATCATGTTAAAGCAAAGCTTCTAGATGCCCCCTTACAGCAGGATGTCTATTTGGAGTTAAAGCAGAAGTCTTAAAGAAAATGGAGGATAAGGCAAAATCTATGCAGACAGTCAAAGATTTTCTACAGGTACAGCCCCCCTCGCTTCAGCAGAAATTGACCAACAAAAAATTGGTCCTTTCCAGCTACTGACAGACCACAGAGGGGTAAATACAGACGTCCATGAGGCAGAGGACAACCACAAGCCCAATAAAAACCTCGACAATGGGGCACTGCAACACAGAAGGGAGGAGAAGACAGGTCCCAAACTACCAGAAGGCAAACTCAATGACTTACACCTCATCTGGCCAAGCAACACTCTCTTGGCAGCTCCCTTGGGAGGAAAACTAGCACTTTTTTCAGACAACTGGCACATTGTCACAAAGGACAAATGGGTCCTAGACATAATTTCATGAGGATACAGATTCCATTTCCACACCTTGCCAATAAAAAGAGGAATGCCAAACCTGCCACAAAATCAATGGACAGAGGCACAAAAACAAATTACAGCTCTCATGGCCATGAGAGCCATTCAACGGGAACCGACTCGAGAGCAAGGCCAAGGATTTTACTCAAGGCTCTTTCTAGTACCCAGAAAGGACAATGCCTGGAGACCAATTCTGGACCTTTCAATTCTAAACACCTTCTTACAAGTACCCAAATTCAAGATGCTAACACTAAAGCAGCTACTTCCCATGTTGGGCAAGGAAGCATGGCTAGTAACGTTGGACCTCAAGGAGGCATACCTGCATGTCCCTATCAGACAAAGTTGCAGAAGATACCTCCATTTCATTGCAGGTTCAACCCATTATCAATTCTCTGCACTGCCCTTTGGCTTATCTACTGCACCCAGGGTCTTCACAAAATGCCTGGCACCAGTAATTGCATACTGCAGACAAAGAGGAATTCAAATATACCCATACCTGGACGACCGCCTCATCCAAGCAGAAAGCAAGGACATCCTCTTACAACATCTGGCTTTTGTAAAACATCTTCTAAGTTGCCTGGGGTACACAGTAAACGAAAAGAAATCAAAACTAGTACCCTCACAAAATATGACATTCCTGGGTGCCAGCTTGAATACAATGGCCCAGAAGGCTTATCTGACGCCAGACAAACAACTACAACTGACTCAATATTTCAAAACAATGGCAAGAAAGGCCCAACTCCCTGCAAGAAAATTTCTGCAGGCCTTGGGCTTCATGGCATCTTGCATACTACTAATACCATTTGCAAAGCTGCATATGAGGAAATTACATTGGTACCTAAAAAGCGTATGGTCTCAACACAGCCACAGCTTGGACACAATGATATCTCTCATTCCCTGCCTACAACAGGAGTTTCTGTGGTGGTCACAGGCAAGTCACCTCAACAAGGGTCAGCCTTTCACCTTGCCCCCAGCCAGGCAAACTATGGCAACAGATGCATCGGACTACGCCTGGGGGATACACATGGCAGGACAGTGCATTCAAGGCATATGGACTGCAGATCAAAGGAATCTGCACATCAATCAAAAAGAGTTATTTGCTGTACAGAATGCTCTGACAGCCTTCAAGAACCTATTACATACAGGACAACTTACAATAAGGATGGACAACACCACAGTAATGTGGTACATAAACAAACAAGGGGGTACACACTCCTACCCTCTATGCAGGCAAGCAATGACTTTGTGGAACACAGCACTGGCTTACCAAGTTCAGTTACAAGCTCAATTCCTGCCAGGAAAAAAGAACACATTGGCAGACAACCTCAGCAGAAACATCATGGATCCTCACGAGTGGAAACTGGATCCACAAGTATTTGCAATGATAACTCAAAAATGGGACCTTCCAGACATAGACCTGTTTGACAGCCCCCAAAACTATCAGCTAACAAAATTTTGTACAAGGACACTTCACTATCAAGCTTGGAAAGTGGACACACTCTCAATCAGTTGGAAAAACCTGACAGTATATGCCTTCCCTCCATTGCCTCTCCTCACAAAGGTGCTTCTGAAAGTCAGAAAGGAGAGACCACGACTGATACTCATAGCCCCAGACTGGCCACACCAGCACTGGTACCCACTGTTAAGCAATATGGCCCAGGACCCACCTTGGATTTTACCACAAATTGCCCATTTGCTCACACAGCAAAACAATCAGATTCTACACAGCCAGCTCAAAACCTTAAATCTGGCTGCATGGCAAATCACCTAAGCATCCAGCCAGCTCCTCTTTCCCAAGCAGTTATGGATGTTATTCTGGAAGCTAGGAGGCCCAGCACCAGGAAGGCCTACTCGGACAAATGGAAAAGGTTTTGTGCCTGGAACCAAGCTAAAGGCCAAAACACACTTCAGCCTCACATGCCTCAGATTCTGCAGTATTTAACCGAGATGTTGCACAAAAGACTTTCTTTTTCTTCCATTAAAATCCATGCATCAGCTATTTCAGCCCACTACAACACGGATCCACCCTTATTTTCACATCCACTTCTAAGGCAGTTCCTCAGAGGGGCAAAAAAAATTAGGCCCCCCAGGAGAGCACCTACACCAACATGGGACCTCAATTTTGTTCTGGAAAATCTTACGCTACCTCCCTTTGAACCAGCTTTCTCTGCAGATCTACAGTTTATATCATGGAAGACTGCTCTGCTGCTAGCAATAACTTCAGCTAGAAGAGTCTCAGAGCTGCAGGCACTAATGGCAGTGGAACCTTTCCTCATTTTCCATCAAGACAGAGTTTCTCTATGAACTAATCCTTCCTTCATGCCTAAGGTGGTTTCCAGTATGGCTTTAAATCAAACCATCCACTTACCCACCTTCTTCCCAAATCCACAGAACAAAGGAAAAAGACTCCTGCATTCCTTGGACATTCACAGGCAACTTCGTTACTACTTGGATAAAACTAAGGTATTCAGAAAATCTGACCAGCTCTTTGTATCCTATGCTACAGCTTCACAAGGGAAGGCTATATCAAAACAAACCATTTCCAAATGGATAGGACATTGCATTCGTTTTTGCTATACCCATCATGGAAAACCAGTTCCTGCTACCATTAGGCCCCACTCTACCAGGGCAACAGCTACATCTACAGCCTTCCTCAGGGGGGTGCCAACCAAGGAGATTTTGGAAGCTGCAACTTGGAGTTCAGTACACACCTTTACCAAACACTATCACTTACCACTTTACTCTAAGACTAGAGCTGGCTTTGCCACTGCAGTTCTGCAGGGCCTTCTGGCCTCCTCTAACCCTCTATGACTCCTCCACCCATCCTTAGCTTTGGGAGTCTACCCAAGTGTGATGACTGCATCAGGGTAACACGATGAACATAGTACAGTTTTGTACCTACCATAAATGTAGATGTTCGAGTGTACACCCTGCTGCAGTCCAGGTTACCCTCCAGCCATCCCCTCTGATCTAACTGGCTAAATCTCTACAATACCTTCCTGATGTATTTGCTTATAGCTGGAGGGATTATGTGTTTGTGCTAAAATTTCTTAAATTGGTACTAATTACTGACCACCTTTTTGGGGGCACCTGACATCTGGAGCAAGAAAAACTGAAGAAAATGGTGTCGGATGCATTATATATACCCCTGGCGCACTGACGTCAGGGAAGAAGTGACAGCAACTTACGCTGGACCAAGACTTTGGAATTCCAACTGACTGCGGGACCGCCTGACGACAGGATGACTCAAGTGTGATGACTGCGGCAGGGTGTACACTCGAACATCTACATTTATGGTAGGTACAAAGCTGTACTTTTCCAGTAGTAGGTTCATTACTTTAATTAGGAGGATTTGGGGCTGCATGGGATTTCCAGCTGAGAAGTTTGCAGCTCATTCTTTTAGAATTGGGAGGGCTTCGGATTTGGGTAGACAGGGTAGTTCAACTGAGGTTATTAAGAGGGCGGGCAGGTGGTCCTCATATGCATTTTTGTCTTATATTTGATAGTACAGTTTGTGATTATTAACAATTTTTCTTTTTCTTTTAGGGAAGCGTATACTCATTTTGGGCCATTCATATATCTACTGGGCTGAGAAGCATGCCTTAATCAAGGAGGATGGAACTAATTTGGGTTTATCTTATTTAGGATGTTCTGTGTTTTGGTATGGGGTTAGGGGTATGCATTAGGATAGGTTAATGTTTGGATTTCAGCAAGCTAAATCACGGATAGGGTGTCCTGATATAGTAATAATTCATTTGGGAGGTAATGACTTGGTTATTTTGACTAAGAAGTGTTTAGCGGAGACTATTTTGCAGGATTTGTGGAGACTACATTATAGGTACCCGGGTATGCTAATTGTGTGGAGGCATGCAGTTATAAAGCTATTGAAAGGGACATGAAGTTTGTTAACCATACATTGGAGGGGCAGCTAAGAAAATCGGGGATACATATCATTCAACATGGGGACTTTGGGCAAGGAGAGGTAGGTTGGTATCATACGGATGGAGTTCATCTGAATGAAATTGGTTTGGATTTGTTTAATTTGCATCTCAAGCTCTTTCTAGAAGAGATGCTGCAGGTTAAGGTTTAGGAGGGGGAACAACCTGGGATCAGGCTGGTGGTGGAAAAGAGAGACAGGATTGTCCTTTTCTGTTCCCCTTCTAAGGATGTGGTTTGATTTGGCCAATAGTTTTGTGTGGTGGAAGGTGAGCAGGTACGCTGCCTATTTGTGTGTGTGTGTGGGGGGGGGGGTGAGCAGATACGCTGCCCCGGTGGAGGAAGTTTTAGGGTGAGCAGGTACGCTGCCCTGATGTGTTCCAGCAGGGTGAGTTGTTACACTGCCTTGAGGATTGTTGTGGCTAATGGCAATTGATATTATTTATATGTTTGAAGTTCATGTATGATAATATTTAATAAAGCAAACACTAACAGCCAGCAATCGCAATACTAAGACACTGAAATCTGAAGTAAACAATTAAATATTTATTCAGTATTCATTTTCAAAACTTTGTATTCATGTTCAAACTGGTTTCGTCTACCCAGCCTTCATCAGTGAATAGAGTTCTTCCCCCAATGGGAGTAGTGACTATTTATACACAACAACAACCAATGGAAAACATGGTGTAGCCCAACATAATAGCTGAAACACATTGTCACATTTGAAACATCAAAATCAAAAGTTACATGACAATATTGATGATAATGTATATAAAACATACTAATACATAACATAAAGAAGTAATGAAATAGTAAAGAAATATATAAAAAACAAATGTACAGTTTTATATAAGCATTAATCAAAAATACATCATTACTGCCAAATATAACTCTACATAAAGGAGCAAATCCCGTAAACACCATGCAAAGCATAGAATATCAGAAAACATAAAATGTAAATACTAAAGTATATAGGAGAACATATATATATCACAAAAGAAATAGGAAAAAAAATATATCTACATATATACATATATATATATATATATATATATATATATATATATATATATATATATATATATATATATATATATATATGACATACCATATATGAACATGTTATCAAAAAGGACATATGCCCTATAAAGTTCTCTAATTTTACAAATAATGTAAAATTCCTGCATACCAAATGTATTTAATAATTAATCAGAAATCATGTTCAACTAATTATAAATGTATACATATGCTTATACAGATTATGAACATATTCAGGCCTCAGAAGAATATGTACCCACAGCTACCAATAGCTAGTGGATTAACCAAATGTTCATAGGTTCATAGGTTCATAGGTTGGTACTAGGCTATCAGCCCTAGGGCCTATACAAGCCTAGCTATAACAATTCCCTGGCTATTTCTTCCCACATTATTTACTTTCCTGGACCCATGCGTAGCAGGGTGACTGACGTGATCCCTGGGGTGAATTTCCTTTCTCCCATCCAATCGTCAAGGTTCCTCTTGAAGAGGTCCAAAGAGGCACTCTGCTTGACATGTATGGGCAATCTATTCCAGAGTCTGGGGAGTCTCTGGGTCAGGAACCTATCCCTCCAGCATGTTTTGTTTATTGTGATGACAAGGTTTAGATCCCTGGAGTGTGTAGCTCTGAGCGATTGGGATTTCTTTAAGTGTATCATGTCCAACAGCTCTGGGTTTGACATGGCCTTGTATGTTAAGCAGAGATCGCCTCTGAGTAGATGATATGTGACAGAGTATAGCTGGAGTTTTTTAAGGCAGTCAGCATAGGGCATCTGCTTTAGGCCTGTGATTAGGTTCATAGGTTCATAGGTTCATACTAGGCTATCTGCCCGAGGGCATTTACAAGCCTAGCCCATCGTTTTGTGGCTTACGCCACCCCTTTAGTATGGGGAACTATACCCATTATTTTGCTGTGCCTCTGTCGAGCAGTGACACTGAGGTAATCCCTGGGGTATATCTGCGATCTCCCATCCATTGGTCAAGATTTCTCTTGAACAAGGCCAGCAAGGTGCTCTGCCTCACATGTACTGGGATTTTGTTCCACAGCATAGGGAGTCTTTGGGTGATGAATCTATCCCTCCAGCACGTCCTATTAATAGCCGTGTCGAGGTTTAAGTCTCCCGCCCTTGTGGCTCTGATGAATCTAGATTTTTTGAGGTGAAGCATATTCATCAAATCTGGGTTTGACATGGCCTTGTATGTTAGGCAAAGGTCACCTCTGAGCAAGCGGTAAGCGACCGAATAGAGCTGGAGTTCTTTCAGTCGGGCAGCATAGGATAGATTTTTGAGACCCTTTATCCTTTTGGTGAGGAACTTTTGTGGCCTCTCCAGCTGCTGCAAGTGTCGGGTCAGATACATTCTGAATGGGGCATTGTACTCAATCATTGGTCTGATGAGTGATGAGTAAAGCGAGACTATAACCTCCCTTGATCTAGATGAGAATCCCTTCATGATAAGGTGGGCAATGTAGAAGGTCTTCCTAACTACTTTAGCTACATGGGTGTCGAATGACAGACTACTATCAACCTGGGTCCCCAGGTCCCTGATAACTTCTTCTGTGCTCAGTGGATTGCCACCTATTTGGTAGCTAGGGGTAACCTTGTTTTTCCCGAAGGGTATGACTATGCATTTTTGGCATTTAACTTTAGGCCGTGGCTCTGGCACCAGTTATCCGTTTCTGTGAGACCCTTCTGAAGGATATCTGTGTCAGATGTGTTTTCTACTATGGCCCAGTTTGCAGTCATCTGCAAACTTTGTCAGCTCATAACCCTCCTGTGTTTGCTTGTACTGGAAAAGTAGATGCCAAACAAGAGTGGGCCCAGGACTGAGCCCTGTGGGACACCACTTGTGACAGGCTTTGAGTCTGACATGGCGCCAGCAACTCTGACCCTGTGGGTTCTGTCACTCAGCCAGTTTGCAACCCATCTTGTGATGTATGGGTTAACATTTAAGCTGATGAGTTTTCAATGATACCCGAGTGGGGTATTGTATCGAAGGCCTTAGCCAGATCGAGGTAGGCTGTATGGACTGCCTTTCCTCATCAATGGCTTTGGTGACTGTTTCAAAAGTCAACCAAGTTTAAAAGGCATGATCTGCCTTTGACAAAGCCAAACTGGGTTGGATCCAAAGTCTGCAAATTCCTATGTCTTTATTTATGAGGTCCATTATGATCCTCTCCATGGCTTTGCAGATAAGGCTTGTCAAGCTAATGGGCGGTAATTTCCAGGGTCGGTGGAGGCACCGCCTTTGTGAAGTGGGACCACAGTTGCAGTGCGCCACTCCTGGGTACGTATCCAGAGGTAAGACTTTGATTAAACAGCTGTCCTAGCTGTGGGTTTAATTCCTCATTGAGTTCGTGGAGCACACAGCCGGGGACACCATCAGGTCCCATGGATGCTGTGTTTTTTGGTTTGGAGAGGGCAGTTCTCACGGGGGCTGGAGATGTTTGGGGGGCTGCAATCGTTGGGTATAGATATCCCTCCTTTGGGGGGAGAGAAGTTTGCACTGAACCTGTCAGCCAGTATGTTGGCAATGTCTGTAGGATCAGTAATCTTCACATCATTTTGAACTAGTTCTGAGCATATCTGGGAGTTTCCTCCTAGGTTTCTAACATAGCTAAAGAAGGCCTTATGATTGTCTTTTGAGTCTTTGGCTATTTTTCTCTCGAAATTTGCTTTGGATGATTTTATGAGAGCTCTTAGTTTTTTACTTATAGTGATCAAGGGTGTCTTACCTTTTAAGGATTTTGCTCTATCTTGTAGTAGCTTCCTCCTTTTGTTGTAGAGTTTGTTTATGGCTGGGGTCCACCAGACTGGACGCTTGCCTTTGGTACAAAAAAGTCTTTGTTTTGCTTGGGATTGCCTTATCCATGCAGTCCTGCAGGTGCTGGTAGAAGGCATTTGTAAGTGATTCAGCGGCTTGAGTACTGTTTTCCCGGGGCTCGGGCCCTTAAAGGAGACCACACTAGTCTTTAGAAGTGTGAAGTCGGCTTTTGAAAAGTTCTTTACTGTGGTCTTTTTTATTTCAGGTGGGGGTGGGATGAGGACCTCCAGCGAGATTAGTTTGTGATCTGATCTCACCAGTGAGGGGTATACTTCCGGTGTTGAACATTGTGCTCCCATGTTCGTGATGATGAGATCAAGTATGTTATCTCCTCTTGTGGGGATGGTGACTAGTTGTTCCATGGCATTTGAGTTTATGAATTCCAGGAACTTTTGGGCTAGGGTGTTTGGGCTTGAGTAGTGTTCCCAGTCTATATTTGGGTAATTGAAGTCTCCTAGTATGATGGTGTTTGGTGATACATTTATCCCCTCTAGTGTTTTCAGGAAGGCCATGTGAGGTTCCTGAGTTTGTGAGGGTGGCCTGTAACATGCTACAATTTGTAGAGCAGTCTTGCCTACGGTTAATTGCACCTGGATGGTCTCCGATGCATCATGCGTTGCCACCAGTCTTGAGGTGTGGGTGTCCTTGATGAATATGGATACCCGCCCTCCTTTCTTGGTAATTTGCTGATTTTGGGGCGGAATGATATGAGGTAAAACCTGATAGCTGGGGTGCTCTCAGGAGCCTTGAACCAGGTTTCTGTCACAGCACAGACATCGATGTTCTCCATACTGAGAAGGGCCTCCAAAAGTGCATTTTGAGATTGAGACTTCTGGCATTGAGCAGCATTACCCTTAGTTTTTTTTCCTTTTGTGTTCTAGGGTGGTAGGTTTAGAATTTGAGCCTTGCCTAAAAAGGCACTATGGGGGTGGCAAGAGCCTTTGCCAATATCCGAATCCCAGGGTGACAGGTGCAAGCAGCGTGGCTTGTCCAGCATGTCATCCCAGGCAGACAGATACTGGATCCCCTTTGAATGACACCAGTGTTTAAGCCAATTGTTAAAGCTGATCATCTTATCTCTGTATTGTGGCATCATTCTTGGTGAAGGTAGGATACTGCTCAAGGTCAGGGTCATACCTGCCTGGGCTACATAATCAGAGAGCTCCTCAATGTCTCTTTTCATGTAGTCCAAGGAGGTACGTCTCAGGTCGCTTACACCAGCGTGGACAATGACTGAGTCGTATTTGTACCTGCTGTTGAGAGACCTGAGTGCTTGCGTTATGTGGCGGATTCTAGCGCCCGACAGACAGCTTACTGTGACCTTCTCCTTACTCAGTCTGGTGGCGGGACGTCAGTGTGTCTGACTATGGAGTCACCAATGACTAGTGTGTCTGGCATTGTGTTTGGCCTTAAGGGCTGTGACTGTTTGACACTCTGACTGTGAGGTCTATGTGTTGCAGGTGTTGTGTTCTGAGGTGGTGGTTGTTTGGGTGTCTGCTTTGGTGGCCTCTGCTGTTTTGGTAGATTTTTGATCAGAGCCTCCAGTATGTCTTTGTGTGTTTATGTGTATGATTTGAGGTTGTAATGGTACTATGTGAGACTGGGTCTATAGTGTTTGTGGTAACCTTCTCCTCCTGACTGGTCTTGCCAGTCCTATGTTGAGAGAGCTCAGCCTCCAGTTTGGCCGTGATAGTTGCATGTATTTGTGTTTTGGGAGGAGGAGAGGGTTGTTCAGGTACATGAGGCAATTGTAACATTGCCTCAATATTCCCAGGTTCACCAGCTGAGCAGGAGAGGACACTAGCAACTGATCCCTCGACATGCTAGAAGGATAGACAAAAACTTTAAAAAGATTCCGGGATGTGGGTGACGAGAAATGGGGGTTGCCTTTTTGGGGTGCTATCTATAAGAGTGCCGTATCAAGGCAATAAGTACTGTAGGAGCAAGTGCTGGGTTTAACAGATAGAGAATAGTCAACTTAGAGTCAAGTAGAGATGATCTTTTAGTTATAGGATACTGATTAGATCAGTAGTATAGGTCGAGGAGGTAGTTTCAAGGGAAAATTTGAAGAGTGGACTTTAGGTAGCCCGAATAGTTTAAACCTGCTTAACGGCTGCCCTAGTGTGCAACAGTGGCAGCTCACACTTCAGCTAAATCGCTAATCTTGGCATAAAGCGCTTTTATAGCAGGGGGCTGGAAAAGACAGGAAGTGACCCAAAATGGCCAATAAACTACAAGTTACTGCCTTAAACCACTCCTCTAAGGACAAACAGGCAGCTCAGTACTCCCTACTCCCACTAGTGAGTAAAGAAACTACCCCTTGACCAAACAAGGAAAATGGAGAAAACAGGAACCAAGACAAAGCCCAGGGATCAGCAAAATCTGGTCTCTGGAACACTAGTTAGGAAAGTATGGAAATCAAGGATATTTTTTGTTTTTTACAAGTTTTTTACAGAAAAGCAGAAAACACAATAAATGCTATGATTTTCGATTAAATGCTATCAAAAGCTAGTACACTTGAGTGTATTAGCCTGTAGTTTAACCTTTGTCATTGATTCTTCTAGTGAGGTATTTCTGAGGCCTTTCCAGTTGTTGCAGATGTCTTGAGAGGTACATACCAAATGGGGCATTGTATTCTATAATGGGTCTAATGAGGGATGAGTACAGTGAGACAATGACCTCCTTTTTTCTGGATGAAAAGCCCTTCGTGATGAGGTGTGCCACATAGAAGGATTTCCTGACTGTTGTGGTGATGTGGTTATCGAAGGAGAGACCACTGTCCACCTGTGTCCCTAAGTCTCTTATCACACTTTCTGTGTTTAGTGTACTGCCACCTATATGTGTAGAAACAGGCAACCTGATGTCCAGATAGTCAATACTAACCACAGGAAACAAAGTCCAAGTTTCTTCTTTAACGTAAAAGTGTTTTATTTTTCAAAAAGACAACGTTTTCGCCCAGCGTCACAGCTTCCTCAGAAGAAGACAAATAAAACAGCTAAACTGGTCTGTTCAAATACTCAGTTAACAGGAAGTGACAAATAATTGCACATCCTGCACTAATTTGTCTTAATTAAAATAATAATAAATCATGAATAGTCATAAAACTCCATTGAATTATCTATAAATATTGTGTGATAAAAAAATCATAAAAATATTCTTACTAGTACATTTACATTAATAACATTGTAAATATTATGCATTAAACCTGCATATAGGCATTACCTAAAGTAGCTCTTTAGTTTAAGAACACATGAAATGTTACAGTTCTCATTGAGGCCATCTAGCCTAAATGCATCTAAATTCAACTGCCATAAAAGTTCGACACACTCAAGAACTGTCTGAAAGGGGCCTCCCTATCAGTTAAAGGTACTTGATCAATACCCATAAAACTAAAGGAGTGGTCAGGGTTACTGCTAACATGTTTTGCCAAGGCATTCTCTAAAGAGGTTTTTTAGCATAAAGATGCTGATATACTCTCTCTTTTAGTTTGCGATTGGTTTTTCCTATATAAAAGGAAGGGCAGGAATTACACAAAGCGATGTACACCACTGACTTTGAATCACAAGTAATCCTCTGTTTAATGTTGTATTTTTTGTTCCTAACTATAAAGGAATTTCCAGTTCTCATCACTTTACACATGTTGCAGCATCCACATTTAAATGAACCTCTAGGTCTTATGTAACCATAAGTGTTAGAAGTGTGCTGTAAAAGTTCTTTCAAATTATTACTTCTCCTGTAAATTACATAGGGGCGCTGACCTAACTTGTCAATCAAATTAACGGAATTAATAACTAGTGGCCAGTTTTTTAAGATAATGGCCCAAATTCCTGTTGAATTCAAATTAAATTGAGTTATAAAACTAAAGAGCTACTTTAGGTAATGCCTATATGCACATTACTTTGTGGGTTTAATGCATAATATTTACAATGTTATTAATGTAAATGTACTAGTAAGAATATTTTTATGATGTTTTTTATCACACAATATTTATAGATAATTCAATGGAGTTTTTTATGACTATTCATGATTTTATTTATTATTTTTAATTAAGACAAATTAGTTCAGGATGTGCAATTATTTGTCACTTCCTGTTAACTGAGTATTTGAACAGACCAGTTTAGCTGTTTTATTTGTCTTCTGAGGAAGCTGTGACAGGGTCACGCGAAAACGTTGTCTTTTTGAAAAATAAAACACTTTTACGTTAAAGAAGAAACTTGGACTTTGTTTCCTGTGGTTAGTATTGACTATCTGGACATCAGGTTGCCTGTTTCCTACTTTTACAAGTTTGTTTGCTCATTTTTGACTGTTTGTTGATTGCCATGGATTCAGGCACTCCTGCCAGTCCTGTTAGTCCTAACCTTTGTCTAACAGCTATTCATGAAAAATCAAGTGAAGCAGATTTATTTTCTTTATTGGCTTCCATTTCACAAAAATTGGAAGCTTTACATGTTCGTATGGATGTTTTAGAGCAACTTCCAACTTTTAACAGAAAAGAAAAGTCTGAAACTATTGTAAACCGGAATGCTGTTCCAGTTTCTGACTCGGAAGGGTCTGCTACGTCACTTCCTGCAGCCCAACAGCTTAGAGGACTGCCTCCTCGATTGAATAAACAACAGGCAGGAAGTTCTGTTGTTCAAAAGCCTACTGCTTCTACCCAGGGAAACGGACTTGTTTCCTTCAACTCCATGCATCTTCGGATCCCTTCTACTAGTTATGCTGCAGTAACTAATGCTAACCCAATTACACCACCAGCATCTAACTCAAACGAGGGGCACGGAGCCAGTGGAGGAACGCCAACCTTGAACGACTGGATTAATAAAGAGAATCCGTTTTTTTTGTCAGGCGCTAATACTGGGTCAACTGTCAGTTCTTTTCCTGTTCAAGAAAATGACAACAACTGGTTTAGTGACCGTTTAAAGGTACTTGACATTAAGTTGCTTAAATTAAAAAAACTGCAGCTGGAAGCTGCTTATTTTAGGCAATGTTTAAATGAGAAACTGGTTCCAAAAGGCCTTAGGAACAACTTTACTCCTTCTGGACTACTGTTGGACCAAGTGTACTTTTCAGAATTGAAATGTTTGTTTCAGGAACAGGGGTTACAATTGGTAAATGTGATAGTTAAACATTACGATATGCACATTTTGTCTCTTATTTCTGAAGTGAATGTTTTGGATGAAGAAATTAAAACTAATACTTCTTTTTTGCAGTTTAAATACGACTATGATCGTATTTTTTCTAGCATTGATGCATTGTTACTAAAATTAAAAATTAACAAAAATAAGAAGTTAGTAAGGGACAGAACAGCTTACTTTTCTAACCAAGCCTATTCCCATTTGAACATTCCAAGTGCAGGGTCCAATACTGTTGATTTAAATGGGCCTTCTACTTCTGTTAATGCTGAATTAATTCTGTTGGAAGGTGAAAATGGGGAACACCTTACTACTACACCTAGACAGGAAGTTAGAAGAAGTAACAGGTTAAAAGGGTCCACTGCTGTTAATTACAACTATAAGAACCAAAGAGGACCAGGGAGAACTGACCAGAATAAGCAGGTTCCTTTAGAGCTCCCTAATGATAAAGTTTTTTTAGGGAACCAACAGAAGAAACAAGGGGAATGTGTACTGGAGGAAACGTTAATAGACAATGTTTCTCCCATATGTCCGAGGGATTTCTTGCAAGGCCCTGTTATACACACTAACACAAGGAAAGATTTTACTATCTACAACTTTTCATCTTTGGAACTAGATTCTGATCTAGTTGAATTGTTAGCTCTGGGATATACTTTTATACCAAGTACCTATGGAAGTTTAGCTAAAGTTTTGATTGATCTGAAATGCTACATAAGTTAAATTTAAAATTATATTTTAACAATGAAACAACAAATGTGAATGACAAATTGAAACTGACTAGCTTTTAACCCTCCTACACAACAAAACTTATTACTATTTGAACAAATGTGAATTAGATATAAGACATCTGTTTTCTATACAAAAATCAAGTAGTACTTTGAACGAGATGAATATTTCATTTGCACAACGTGAATGGTTAAAAAACCTGGGTTCTTTAACTGTCAGGTTTTTGAAACCTGACAAAGGAGGGGCTTGGTAGTGTTCGACAACGCTCAATATACAGAAAAATGATGCAAGTGTTATCATCTGACGCCTATGTTACTTCTTCCCTTAATGAGATTAATGTAGTTCAAGGTACCACGTGGGTATTTCCGTGACCTTTTCTTAGCAGGCAAAATTGACTTAGAGACATATAATTACATTGACATTATTCAGCCAAAGTTGCCTGTAATGTTCGGAATACCCAAGATACACAAAGACCAAAAGAACCCTCCCATGAGGGCATTAATAGATGGTAGGTCTTCTATGACCTACCCCTGTTCAAAATTGATAGATAGTATTCTATCAAAATATGTAAAGAAAATACCTACTATTTGTAAAGACTCCTGGTCTTTCTTACGTGACATCAACAGTATTAAGTTTGACCTTGAGTGTAACTTTTGACTGTAGATGTCATAGATTTATACATCCATCCCTCACAATGAGGCAGTTGAATGGATTCAACTGCTTCTTAAAGATTTAAATGCACCACAAGTGGAGATTGATGTTGTAACAGAACTGTTGAGTATAGTATTGTCATCAAACTTTTTGTTTTTGAACATAAATTCTATTTACAAAATGTGGAATAGCCATGGGCTCCCTTGAGCCAGTGTGGCTAACTTGTTTGTAGCCTTTTGGGAAAACCTTTATATACTATCTAATGAAACTGTAATGCAGAAGATAAAATATTACACTAGGTTTTGGGGACATATTTATCCTTTTAAAGGGAATGAAGTTGAAGCAAAACTTTTGTAGATTATTTGAACAATTCTACACAATGGTTAAAATTTACTTATAGGTTTTCAACAGTAGAAACAGACTACTTGGATGTGAGACTAACTAAAGAAATAGATGAAGAGATTTATTTGTCTGGCATTTTCAGGAAAACGGTGCTGCAACTCTTTCCTGCACTACACTAGTTTACATCCACCTAGGCAGAAGAAATCTATTGTCAAAGGACAACTGGTACGTGCAGGCAGGATGTGCAGCACTTACAGCGATTTCAAAGCTGAGTGCCAATTTTTGAAAGGTATGTTTATAAACCGTGGATACCCTGTACCTCTTTTAGAGGGGCTTATAAATGAAGTTGACACTAAAAGAACAAAAGGGTTGTATAAACCACTACTTGACCAATCTAATGTAGGTAGGTCTATTACTGATAATGAACTAGCACACCAAAATTCCTTATTAAATCAGCAGAGAAATTTTTCTTTAAGTTTTATAACTCAATTTAATTTGAATTCAACAGGAATTTGGGCCATTATCTTAAAAACTGGCCACTAGTTATTAATTCCGTTAATTTGATTGACAAGTTAGGTCAGCCCTATGTAATTTACAGGAGAAGTAATAATTTGAAAGAACTTTTACAGCACACTTCTAACACTTATGGTTACATAAGACCTAGAGGTTCATTTAAATGTGGATGCTGCAACATGTGTAAAGTGATGAGAACTGTACATACCTTTATAGTTAGGAACAATAAATACTTCATTAAGCAGAGGATTACTTGTGATTCAAAGTCAGTGGTGTACATCGCTTTGTGTAATTCCTGCCCTTCCTTTTATATAGGAAAACCAATCAAAACTAAAAGAGAGAGTATATCAGCATCTTTATGCTATAAAAACCTCTTTTAGAGAATGCCTTGGCAAAACATGTTAGCAGTAACCTGACCACTCTTTAGTTTTATGGGTATTGATCAAGTACCTTTAACTGATAGGGAGGCCCTTTCAGACAGTTCTTGAGTGTGTCGAACTTTTATGGCAGTTGAATTTAGATGCATTTAGGCTAGATGGCCTCAATGAGAACTGTAACATTTCATGTGTTCTTAAACTAAAGAGCTACTTTAGGTAATGCCTATATGCACATTACTTTGTGGGTTTAATGCATAATATTTACAATGTTATTAATGTAAATGTACTAGTAAGAATATTTTATGATGTTTTTATCACACAATATTTATAGATAATTCAATGGAGTTTTTTATGACTATTCATGATTTTATTTATTATTTTTAATTAAGACAAATTAGTGCAGGATGTGCAATTATTTGTCACTTCCTGTTAACTGAGTATTTGAACAGACCAGTTTAGCTGTTTTATTTGTCTTCTTCTGAGGAAGCTGTGACAGGGGTCACGGCGAAAACATTGTCTTTTTGAAAAATAAAACACTTTTACGTTAAAGAAGAAACTTGGACTTTGTTTCCTGTGGTTAGTATTGACTATCTGGACATCAGGTTGCCTGTTTCTACACATTTTTACAAGTTTGTTTGCTCATTTTTGACTACTGCCACCTATATGGTAATTCATGGATACATGTTTTTTCCCAAAGGGGATAACAATACATTTCTTGTCATTGAGCTTGAGCCCATGGCTCTGGCACCAAGCATCTGTTTCTGTAAGGCCCTTTTGTAGAGTATCCACATCATTTGGGGATTCAATAATGGCTCCCAGTTTGCAGTCATCTGCAAACTTTGTTAGCCAGAGTCCCTTAGTGTTGACCTGTACTTCAGAGAAGTAGATGCCAAACAAGAGCGGCCCCAGGACTGAACCCTGAGGTACTCCACTTGTCACTTGTCTGGAGCTGGATTTGGAGTCGGCTACTTTTACAATGTGGGTTCTATCAGTAAGCTATTTAGCAACCCATTGGGTGACATAGGGATTAATGCCCAACTTAGTAAGTTTATCTATGACTCCAGAGTGGGGGATGGTGTCAAACACCTTGGCAAGGTCTAGATAGGCTGTGTGGACCACCTTACCCTTGTCCATGGCTCTGGAGACTGATTCAAAGAAGTCAATCAGGTTCAGGAGACAAGATCGTCCCTTCACAAACCCAAACTGGGTGGGGTCCAGTGTTTGAAGGTTGCCAATGTCTTTGTTTATAAGTTCCATGATAATACGCTCCATGGCCTTGCAGATAAGGCTTGTCAGACTGATGGGACGGTAGTTTCCGGGATCCAAGGTGGATCCCCCCTTGTGGAGTGGGATAACTGTAGCTCTGCGCCACTCAGTGGGCACAAAACCTGAGGTGAGGCTATGATTAAACATGACACTTAGGTGAGGTGCCAGTTCATATTGTAGTTCATGTAGTACACAGCCCGGGATGTCATCTGGTCCCATGGATGCTGTATTCTTAGCTTTAGAGGGGGCGTTTTGTACCTGTGTGGCCGTTATTACTGGAATTTGGCAATCTTCTGGTACTGAGATGGGCCATTTAGCGGGTGAGAGGGGGGTGAAGTTGGCACTGAATCGATCTGCCAGGATATTGGCAATATCCTTCGGATCAGTATATTTAATGCCATTCTGTTTTAGCTCAGAGCAGATCTGAGCATTGCCATTTAGATTCTTGACATAGTTATAGAATGCTTTGTGGTTGTCTTTGGAATCTTTGGCAATTTTATTTTCGTAACTAGCTTTGGAGGATTTTATGAGGCATCTCAGATGTTCTTCGTCTTCCCTTGCTGCAGTCCTGACAATTGGGTATAGTCCGCGTCCCAGTCGGCCCGAATACCAGAGTATAAGGCTGACGTCGGTCATGGCGCCTTAGACTGACGCCAGTACGTCAGGTTACTAATGCGCATGACCGACGCCATTTCCTCAGTCTTTTTTGCCGCATGGTCCGATGCAGAAGCAATTTTGCGAGTGCAGGTTGGCGTTCTGAGATTTTCCGAAACCGGAGTTTCAGACCGAATACAGAGTTGGCTAAGTAACGGCGTTGGGGAACTTTTTGACTTTTTCTTGCCTCAGTATTTAACCGGATGTCAGAAAAAGTGAATAACTGTATTTCTTGTGGGAAGCAGATACCGCATAGGGATTATCATACTTTGTGTATACCTTGTTTAGGGCCTGAGCACGACGTTGTTGGTTGCCGCTCTTGTGCTAGATTTAACAAGCGCACTATTAAGAGGAGGCTTGATTGTGCTAGGTTAGTGTTTGGGAAGCGTTGCAATTATACTATGCCGTCGGATACTCCGGCGCCTGCTTCATCTAAGAAGCGCAAGGACAAAACAGTGAAGTCTAGGGGTGAGGAACCGGCAGTCCCGGACGACGGTCCTTTAGAAGGCTCAGGGGAGCCAGAGGTTTTGCCAGGAGTCTCTATGGAGTCTCAGGCAGATACTTTACTGTTACAGGATGTGCCCTCTCAGGAGGTAGGCCAGGCTGAGGGGCTTCTCAGGTAACTGTTCTTCCCTCTCTTCCCAAGGTAGTTAGGGCCTCTCCTTCTGTTGCCAAAGCTTCTTTTAGAGGAAGGCCAAGTTCAGCTTCTGTAGGGCTTCTCCTAGCATTTCGGCTCTGTGCCTAAGAAACATATGCTTAAAATGGCAGAAGATTTGATTACTCTGATTAGAGGTTCTATGCCCCCACCTGATAAGAGGCCTAGGGTGGAACAGGAGTTTGATAGTTTTGAACAGTGTTCACAGGCTTCAGAGTCTTCTGTGGAAGACTTGCAAGAGTTTCCTACTTATTCTGATTCTGATGTGGATGATTCCACTCCTTCAGCTTCTCCTCCTGAGGATTTTTCATTTTCAGAGACTCTTCACTCCATGAGGGAGCACTTTAAATGGGAAGGCCAAGATTACTCTGACTCCAGAAAAGGCTTAGGGAATTCTTGTTTTGCCCCAGCATAGGCCCTTAGCTATTCCTCCTGTGTTGAATGTGGTGGAGGATGTTTTGCAGAGGCTTCTCTGAACCCTGATTCCTTGCCTCCTGCTCCTGTTAAGCCTGATAGGTATTATAGGGTGCCCGAAGCTCATAAGTATTTGTTTAAGAGTCCCAGGGCGGACCCAGAAACTGTTTCTCAGGGGCCTAAAGGTGTTAAAGCTTCTGTGGTTAAAAATCCTGTACCCTCTGATAAAGAGGCAAGGGCTTTGGATAGGTGGGGTAAGAAAGTATATACTTCTTCCACTCTAGCCATGAGGCGTTGAATTGTCAATTTCATATGCTGAAATATCAGAATTATCTCCTTTCACAATTGAAATCTAAGGTGGATGCTTTGGCGGAAGGTATTGAGTGTAAAGAATTGCTGGATTTGGTTCATGTGTCTGAACAAGTGGGTAAGCATTCTTTGCAGTGTGGTTTTGATGCTGTTCAGGCCTCCTCGAGGGTGGCTGCTACTAGTTCTGTTCTTCGCAGACATGCATGGTTGAAGGATCAGAATTTAGCTGAGCATGTTAAGACCAGGATTTTGGATGCTCCTTTACAGTCTGATGTGTTGTTTGGACCGCCTGTGGAAGCAGTTTTAAAGAAAATGGAGGACAAAGCTAAGTCTATGCAGACTGTTAAAGATTTTTGCAGGTGCAGCCTCCAAGTTTAGTAGAAATTGGCCTGCTAAGGGGTGGACGATCCTGCTTATGGTTCCCAGTCTAGGGGTAGGTCTAGGCGTGGTAGGGGCAGGGCTCAAGGTTCGTTTAGGCCTAGATCAGACAGTTCACCTGCTCAGACTTCTGGTGAGGGCAGGGGTCAGTCCTTTCGTAAGCAGAACCAATGACCTGCCTTTTCAGCTGCCAGTGGACTCTCGTCTGGCAGCTCCTTTGGGAGGAAGATTGTCTCTTTTCAAAGAAAATTGGGATTTAATCACTCAAGACAGATGGGTGCTGGATATCATTCATCACGGGTACAGATTTTATTTCCACACAATGCCCCCTTTCAAAGGCATGCCAGATGTTCCTCCTCCACAAAGAAAAGAGGCTCACAAGCAAGTTTCTCAGTTACTCCAGATAGGGGCTATTCAGCCAGTCCCTGTGTCACAAAGGGGCTTCGGATTTTATTCTCGCCTGTTCCTAGTACCAAAGAAGGGGAACACGTGGAGACCAATTTTGGATTTATCTATCCTCAACACTTATCTGGACATTCCCAAGTTCAAGATGTTGACGTTACAGCAACTGTTACCTCTGCTGGGCAAGGATCACTGGATGGTAACTTTGGATCTCAAGGAAGCTTACCTTCATGTGCCCATAAGGCTAAGTTGCAGAAAGTATCTGCGTTTCGAACTGGAGATTTTCATTATCAGTTCTCTGCATTGCCCTTTGGCTTATCTACTGCGCCCAGAGTATTCACAAAGGTTCTGGCTCCAGTGATAGCTTACTTCAGGCTTCAAGGCATTCAAATTTATCCTTACTTGGACGACTGCCTGATTCTGGCTCAAGAAAAGGAACACCTTCTACAGCATCTGGAATATGTCATAGCAGTGCTAAGATGCCTAGGGTATTCTGTGAACGAAATAAAGTCCAGTCTAGTACCCTCTCAAGACATGTGCTTTCTGGGTGTGAGACTGAATACAGCAGCCCAGATGGCCTTTTTAACCCCGGACAAACAAAAGAGTCTGTCACTTTACTTCCACCAACTATCTCATCAGTCCGTGCTGACTGCAAGGACAGTCCTTCAAGCATTAGGGTTCATGGCATCTTGTATTCTGGTGCTTCCCAATGCCAAACTGCATATGAGGAAGCTGCAATGGTATCTCAAAATGTATGGACACAGCACTGCCAAGATTTGGACACTGTCATTCAAATAATACCTTGCCTTCAAAAGGAATTCTTGTGGTGGGCTCAGGAATGTCACCTAAACAAGGGACTCTCTGTGACCCGGCCAGAGGCGAGTCAGATTTTAACGACAGATGCCTCGGACACTGCTTGGGGAGCTCATCTAAATGGAAAGTGGATACAAGACAAGTGGCCTGCCAGACTACAGCATCTACATATCAACATGAAGGAGATGTTAGCAGTCCAGTTTGCATTGATGGCGTTCAAGGAGTTACTTCTTCCAGGGCAGGTGTTGATTCTGACAGACAACACAACTGTCATGTGGTACATCAACAAGCAAGGGGAACACATTCTTATCCTCTATGCAGGCAAGCAATGATTTTATGGGAGACTGCGTTAAGCCTGCAACTGACTCTTCAGGCAAGGTTTCTGCCAGGAGCACAGAACTCCTAGCAGATGTATTAAGCAGACAAATCATGGATCCCCACGAGTGGAAACTGGATCTTCATGTATTTCAGAAATTGACAGTGTCATGGGGAACTCCAGACATAGATCTGTTCGCTTCTCCACTAAACCACCAGCTGCCAAAGTATTGCACAAAGGGGTTTCATCACACAGCTTGGAAAGTGGATGCTCTGTCTTTCAGTTGGAAAAACCTTCATGTCTATGCCTTTCCACCTCTACCTCTTCTTCCAAAGGTATTACTAAAGGTCAGACAGGACAGGCCAAGGATGATTTTGATAGCTCCAGATTGGCCTCGGCAACACTGGTACCCACTTCTAAGGAGTCTTGTAAAGAAGCCTCCATGGCCTTTACCTCTGCTTCCTCATCTGTTATCTCAGAAGGACGGTCATCTGCTCAATGTCAAGCTTCAATCTCTTCATCTCACAGCTTGGCATATTCTGTGTTGAAGCATGGTAGGTCTCAGCTTCCTCAACAAGTTTTAAATGTGATTATGGAAGCTAGAAGGCCTAGTACTAGAAGAGTGTACGCAGAAAAATGGAAGAGATTTTTATTTTGGAGTACAGCAAAGAATTTGGTGATTTCAGAGCCTAATTTGAGTGTGGCTCTTCAATATCTTACTGAATTATTGGACAAAGGTTTGTCTTTCTCTTCCATAAAGATTCATGCTGCAGCAATTTCAGCTCACTATGATTGTGACCCACCTTTGTTTTCGCATCCTTTGTTCAAGCAGTTTCTTAGAGGGCAAAGAATATAAGACCCCCGTAGAGCTCCTACTCCTGCTTGGGATCTCAATTTTGTGTTGGAAAAACTTACTCTACAACCTTTTGAGCCTGCAGCTACTGCTGAATTGAAATATTTGTCATGGAAGACTGCTTTTCTGTTGGCTATTACTTCTGCAAGAAGGGTGTCTGAGTTGCAGGCCCTTATGGCAGTAGAGCCCTTTTGATTTTCCATAAGGACAGGGTATCATTACGCACTAATCCTTCCTTTATGCCTAAGGTGGTTTCTAGTGTGGCTTTAAACCAAACTATTCATTTGCCTACGTTTTTGCAGATCCTCAAAATAAAGGGGAAAAGATTTTGCACACTTTAGATGTACACAGGCAATTCGTTATTATTTGAGCAGGACTAAAGATTTTAGGCAGTCTCAGCAGTTACTTGTTTCTTTTGCTTTAAGTTCACAGGGCAAGCCTGTGTCAAAACAAACTATTTCTAGGTGGATTGGCTTTTGCATTGCATTTTGTTATTCCCATCATGGCAAAGAGGTTCCAGCTGGGATTAGGCCTCATTCCACTAGGGCTACTGCCACTTCAACAGCATTTCTAAGGCCCGTGGCAACTAAGGATATTCTGGAAGCGGCTACTTGGAGTTCAGTGCATACTTTCTCTAGGCATTATCACCTGCCTATATACTCTAAGACTAGAGCTGGTTTTGCCACAGCTGTTTTACAAGGCATGTTGTCAGCTCCTGCTACTTTATAATTTGCCAGCCTCCCTTACCTCTGCTTTGGGATTCTACCCAATTGTCAGGACTGCAGCAAGGGAAGACGAAGAACATAGTACAGTTTTGTACCTACCATAAATGTAGATGTTCGAGGATTCCCTTGCTGCAGTCCAATTTACCCTCCCTCCTTCCCTCTGTGTTTCAGGGTGGTTGTGTAGGTGAGTTTACATGCTTATATTTTTGTATATATTACTGTATATATTGTACATGTTTTTTGGTGCAGGTTGTTTTTGGGACTTGTTTTTTTGGGTCTTCTGACATCTGGGGCAAGAAAAGACTGAGGAAATGGCGTCGGTCATGCGCATTAGTACCCTGGCGCACTGGCGTCAGTCTAAGCCATGACCGACGCCAGCCTTATACTCTGGTATTCGGGCCGACTGGGACGCGGACTATACCCAATTGTCAGGACTGCAGCAAGGGAATCCTCGAACATCTACATTTATGGTAGGTACAAAACTGTACTTTTCTTACTGAGGCTAGTAAGGGAGTTTTTTGCATCCTGGGATTTTCCTCTTTTCTGCAAAAGATTCTTCCTTTTGTTGTAAAGTTTGTTTATGGCAGGGGACCACCAGATTGGCTTCCTTTTTTTGGATGAGAGCATTTTGGTCCTATTTGGGATGGCATGATTCATGCATGAGTGGATGTGCTCATACAGTGCCTTAGTGTAGGATTCAGCAGTTGAACTTTCAGTTCCTGTCTGCATGGGTGTCATGAAGTTTGTCACTTCTGACTTGAGTAGCATGAAGTTGGCTTTGGAGAAGTTTTTTATGGTGGTTTCTTTACTGGGGGTGGGGTGGGATGTGGATGTTAAGGGTGATTAGCGTATGGGCAGACCTGACTAACGAGGGTGTGACCATAGGTATGGAGCATTGATTTCCCATGTTGGTAATGATCAGGTCTAGGATATTGGAGCCCCTGGTGGGACTATGGATTAGTTGATCCAGGGCGTTGGAATTTATGAATTCCAAGAACCGTTCAAAGGTGTTGGGACATGAGTAGTTTTCCCAGTTAATGGCAGGGTAGTTAAAATCACCCAGTATTAGGGTGTTTGGTTCTATCTTAATATTTTCCAGTATGTTTAGAAAGGTGTAGTGAGAATCATGGGGTATGGTGGGGGATCTGTAGCAAGCTACAATTTGGATTGCAGTCTTACCTAGTGTTAGTTGCACTTGGAGAATTTCAGGCACATTGTGTTGGCCAACTAGCCTGGTGGTGTGAATATCCTTGGTGAATATTGACACTCCTCCACCTTTAGTGTTTCGGTCCTGGTTTGGTGGCCGAAAAGTGTGGTAAGAGTTGTAGACTGGTATTGCAGGGGTGCTCTCTGGAGCCTTGAACCAGGTCTCAGTTACTGCACAGATATCGATGTTCTCCATTTTAGGAGTGCCTCGAGAGAGTGCATTTTGAGGTTTAGACTTCTAGCATTGAGTAGCATTACCTTCAGATTTTGCATGCTTGTACCTGTTACGGTGGTGGTTTTGTCCTTTGAAGTTTGCCTAAAGAAGGCACTATAGGGGTGGCAAGAGCCTTAGCCAGTAACCTGAATCCCAGGGGCGACAGGTGCAGACCATCTCTGGCAAAGCTTTGTGGTCTGTCAATCATGTCATCCCAGGCAGACAGATACTGGATCCACTTTGAATGACACCATAAGCTTAGCCAGTTGTTGAAGTCAATCATTTTATCCTTATATTGTGGTATAATTCTGGGCGAAGGCAGGATGCTACTCAAGGCTAGGGTCATACCTGCCTGGGCCACATGATCCGAGAGCTCTTCCATGTCTCTTTTCATGTAGTCCAGGGAGGTACATCTCAAGTCATTCACTCCAACATGGACAATGACAGAGTCATATTTGTACTTGTTGTGGAGTGACTTGAGTGTATGCATTATGTGGCGGATCCTGGCACACGACAGGCAGCTGACTGTAATTTTCTCCCTATTCAACCTGGTGAGAGGGACATCAGTGTGCCAGACTATAGAGTCACCTATGACTAAAGTGTTAGGTACATTGTCTTGCCTTAGGGGCTCTTGCTGGGTGGCACACTGGTGTTGTGAACTATGTGACACATTGGTTGTGACCGGTGTTTGTTTGCGTTTCAGCTTCAGCAGTCTTTGTTGCTTGGGCAGGTTACAGTTAAGGGCCTCTGCATATGTGGATTTAGTGTTGCTATATGTGGGTGTTGGTGGTGCGGGTTTAGAAGGGCTATGTGTTGCTTGAGGTGTAGTGTGGATGTTAACCTTCTCCTCTTGACTGTTTAGCATAATCTTGGGTGGAGAGAGCTTTGCTTCCATTTTGGCTATGTAAGTGCATCTCTCACAGGTTGTAGTGTTGGGTGGTAGGAGGAGAGGGTTGTCTGTGTACATCAACAAAACTTTTACAAATAATCATTAAGACCTGGAGGGAATAATGCCCCAAGATTAATGATCCAATATTTTCTTTGTGATTTAAAATGGTATGCCAACCCTGTTGGTTGCTTCTATCCCTTGTGATTTTATCTATGATCATAAACATAAACTTAGCATTAGTGTGTTTGATGGTATGTCTATATAAGGCATTGGTTTCTTTTTTATTACGGATGTCACTTTCGTGTTCAGTAATTCTAATTCTAAGTGAGCGAGACGTTTGGCCAACATAAAAAGCTGAGCATTGGCAAGTAGCTAAGTAAACAATCTAACTACTACTACAGTTACCAAACACCCTTAAATTGTATACTCTGCTGGTGTTGGCACTGGTAAATTGTTTAAGTTTACTAACATGTTGGCATGACTCACAATGTCCACACGGGAAAGTACCCAAAAGTTTGTCTCCAGTCATGGTCATTTGTTGATATATGGCACCCCCACTCTCCTTATGCTTATAATGAGAAAACAGGCCACCCAATGTTTTTCCACGTTTATATGAAAACATACATTTGGGACCTAAATGTCTCCTTAATTCCTCATTTGCCAAAAGTATATTCCAATTGGTGTCCAATATATTCCTTATAACATTGTGGTTGCATCCATATGTAGTTACAAACCTGAGAAAAGATTCCTCCAGTGTGGTTGCTCATTTCTTATATTCTAATAATGTGTTCCTATCCTGAGTAGTGGGCCATTCACTTGCTCTGAATATATTTGATTCCCTGTATCCCCTGTCCATAAACCTGTGGTAAAGATCTAATGTAGCTTGTTCAAAATCTTGTTCTGATGAACTAATACGTTTAATGCACATAAAATGAGATTTGGGTATGTTCCGGATGGTGTGGATGCATATTCGACGCATGGAGCAGAATATTATTCTGTGGATATTTACGATAGGTCTTAGTATTCAAAGTGTGATCTACATTCCTGTAAATTGTAACATCCAAAAAATCAATGGTGTTATGATGTGATGTTACAGTAAACTCTATGCCCCATATATTTCCATTCAGATATTCCACAAATTCCTGTAGATATGCCTCATCTGCCCACCACACCATCCAACAGTCATCCAAATACCTGTGCCAGATATCAATCTCCATCATATACAGGTTATGGAGGGGATTGTAAATCATACATTCTTCAAAAAAGGCCATGAAAAGGTCTGCATATATGGGAGCAAAGGAAGCTCCCATAGCAGTACCCTGTAGTTGCCAATAGCACTCACCCTGGAAATAAAAACATTTTTGTTAAGTACGTGTTCTGCCATGCATACCAATAGTGTATTAAATCCAGGTGGATATAGAGCCGAATGTTCAGACCAATACTGCAAAGCCTGTAAACCAGCCCAATGAGGTATGCTGGTATATAAGGATCTCACATCCAGGGTGCACATAAGCCAACCTGGCTCCAATTGTGTATCATTTATGATTTGAAGAAACTGGGTTGTGCCCTGTAGTCTGGCTCTGACAAAAGTAAGTAAGGGTTTCAAATATTGTGTGAGAAAAGCTGATAGGGGTTCCGTCAAAGAACCAATGCCTGACACAATGGGTCTCCCCAGGGGTTTGGAAAGTGATTTATGAATCTTAGGGAGTAGATAAAGTATTTGCTTTTGTGGGTCCGTAACCATTAGATGTTTCACAGTACTCTTGTTATTAATACCTTCATCCTCCGCTAGGTTTAGAAAAGTATCTATTTCTTTCCTAAGGATGTGGTTTGATTTGACCAATGGTTTTGTGTGATGGAAGGTGAGCAGGTACGCTGCCTATTTGTGGGGGGTGGGGGGTGAGCAGGTACGCTGTTCCAGTGGAGGAAGTTTAAGGTGAGCAGGTACGCTGCCCTGAGGTGTTCGAGCAGGGTGAGTTGTTACGTTGCCCTGAGGATCGTTGTGGCTGATGGCAATTAATATTGTTTATATGCTTGAAGTTCATGTATGATAATATATAATAAAGGTCGTCGAATGGCTTTGTGTGTCCAGAGTGGTTTGTTCAAAGAGGGGCAGGACAATTGTCATTATTAGTGCAAACATTTTGTTTCATTGTTTACTAGAAAAATGTTAAGAGCTACAAATTTAAAACATACTCTGTATTATACAAAGAATATAATTTAATACAATCAGTAAGGTGATGCTAAGAACACATGCACATGTGCATGGTCCTAAAAATGTGTGTAAAGGACCCAAATCCACCACAGACATGATGCATTTTGCATGAAAGTGGGTTTCAGTACAATTTCAATGAATGTGAGTTTCAAGGGCAGAGAGGTTTACCGTCGTTCATCCTAGGTGTGTTTTCATTATAAGACTTTATTGTTTTATTTAGCAAATGTTTATCAGTGTCTGTGCTATAAAATTTGAAATAAAAGTTTTAAATTAAATCCAGATATCTCCAGTGATTGTAAAAGTAAAGAAGAAAATAGCATACAGGCTGACAGGTTTGAAAAGTATTTATTGTAACTAGAGAGAAATAACTTAAGTAATTGAACAATGAAATGGGTGGGAGGGGGAATCTGCCTAGGGCCCCACTTAACCAGGATCTGGATCTGGCCTCAGTAACAAGCAAACCCTCTCAATCTTTCCTTCAGGCTGTCACCAGGAATGGTTGCCCCAGTTCAGGGATTTTTTTCTGTTTTTACAGAATCTATAGCCAGCTGCAGACCAGCCCTTAGAGACTGGTAATCCCTTGCATCAACATAATGAGGGAACCCTTTCCAGAGAAGGATTCCGTCTCCACAGATAAGGAGGAAAACCCTCAGATTATGCTCACTAGATACCTTCAGTCCAAACAACATGTCTTCTGCATCTCCCACACAGGAAATTGCATTTGGTAACACCATCTGCAAACTGAACATTGCTTCAAATGGGCTGTCACACAGGTATTTGATACACAGAAGTAGTTTGTCAACCTCCTGGGCTTGGGTGCCTGTAAAACTGTGGCAATACCTCCATCCCTTGGAGCTTTTTTATCTGATAGAAAGTAACCAGACTTTCAATCCTCTGTCCTGTAGAAGCCTTCAGTTGGTCAAGCAATGGTATCTTTAGATCCAGAAGAGGGGTCCATATTATTTCCACCTCCTAATTCTCTTCATTATGACTGGAAGAAATGAGTTCTTGACTCTGATCAGACCACAAATGAAGCAAATCCTGTGTACAATAATCCTTAGCTGCCAGCCTAGCCTTGACAGCACTCATTTGTGAGCAACATGTGCCAGCTTTACGTGTCTATGGAACAGGTTCCCCATCCATGTGAAGCGGAGTTCCTCCGTAACTCAATTTAAGTGCAACTTGGACAATTGAATGGGAAACCGAAAATCCATCCCTGGTTTGGCACCTACGTCTCTAATGAGCATAGGTAACCTGTAAATGGTTCATTTCGCTGGCCCATGCTTACACTTATCAAGGGTATCAGAATTGTCAGAGATTTTGGATGCATAGCTAGGCTTACAAAGGCTCTTGTGGTTGTTAGCCTAGTAAACATGTATGAACCTATGATCCTAGCCTTCACAGCACTCACTTGTGAGCAATATGTGAAAAACGCAGTGGCAGATCTCCTTATCATTTGAGGAGAAGTAAATGTCAGATGGAGGTCCGAAGGCATAACTTTAGGAATTCCCTCAGACTACAGTTCAAGTGGCTAAACTATTCTTTAAATGTGTGATGCGGTAGATGCAGTATTCATTGACGAGGCTTCAGCCAGTGTCACAGGTTGTCAAGCTTTAACTCCTAGATGTTCTGCATAACAAGAAACTTTACTTGGGGCTTCCATACAGCAGATATATTGAAAAGATTTGAGGAGAAATAAAAGACTATGCAGTCTGAAAGACAGCATTCTCTCTCTCTCTCTCTCTCTCTCTTTCCTTATCTTGAGATAAGACAGAACTTACACAATCAAGACCTAGAGCTGACATCACAGGCATTGTAAGAATAAGCAGAAAAAAGACAGGAAATGGTGAATACAAAAATAAGTAGCAGTGAGACCAGAAGGGGGAAACCTTGGGGCTCTCAGGGAAAAACACACAAAGGAAGCAGCCATGACTCTTTTGAGCTTCATCCTCTCCAGTTTTCACAACCCGCATCCCAACCCAGACCTCCAAGATCCTTCCCCTCCTCACAGTAAGTAGGAGTCAAATTGGTCCAGTTCTCAGGGATCATGGAAAACATAAGAAAATGGTCAGAAGTAGTAATGCTGTTTTATATCTGGCTAGTAATGGTTCATGATTTACTTCTGATTTTATTGACCTTTGTGTGCTGTATCTAGGAGGCTGATTGATCTGTGTAGTTTAAGTTATCCATGCATTTGTTATTTGTTTATTTATATATTTATTTATTTTTTACTGAACTGAGTGAGACTAAGGTTTTGGTTTATGGGACTGCTTTCTGTGAGATATGGTGTTTTAAGTTTCAGTGTTTGCTGTGTGAGCTTTTACCTCATTTTTTGTTAAGTAGCATTCATGTAGTGGGATTTGGGGATGATCATGTAGCAAGCATGTGAATAAATGTTTGCTGATGTACCAACACTGCATATGAACTCTTGATGTTCCATCAAGCATACAAATAAACAAGATAAAAAACAATGTTTGTACAGTGCACTGGAAATACTTTTATAAGACTTATGATTAAGATAATTAAGTACAAAACTGTACCCCTATCTATCTACATATATATGTATATATGTATCTTATTATATATATATATATTCCTGTGGATATAAAGGCATAATGACATGTACTCAAAAAATGAACATTGGTTATTCAGTGTTGCAGAGGAATGAAGCAGTGACTGTGCTTCAGACAGCCCATATTCAACTAGAGGCATGGCCACTGGCCACTGGAAGAGACGGGACACAGAGGATGAAAATGAGGAGCTGCTGCTGGCTCATTCAATGTGTCCATTGCACAATGGTGACCTTAAGGAGAGCTGCCATTGTGAATGGGAGATTCGGGGATAGAATGAAACACTACCCAGCAATCAGACTGATCCGTTCCCTGTCATGTGATCTGATGCACACCTTTAAAGGAAAATGAGGCAAGTGTGTCCATCCACAGGAATGAATGCGCCATATGCCTCTTACCATTGTAGAAGATGGACCTGAATTCAACCATAATGTGCGGTGTACTGGTGACCCCCCAGAAAGAGAATGAGTACATTACAGGACTCTAACCCTGCCTTTGGATTGGGACAAATGTGCATCCCTGGGAACCAAGTGGGCATCCTGTGGGAAGAGGAATGCATGAGTCAGTTGGTGAGGTAGGGGAGTTGGGAGTCAGCAAGGCCTTGATGGAAAGCAGATGCAATGCAGTCATTTTCTTCAAGTTCTTCTTTCTTTGAACACAAAAAAATTACAAAATTGCAGGGTTTTTTTTTCAGTAGTGCATCACAGGATGAGGTGTCAAAGGTTAACCTTTATAATAATTAGTAAAAACTAAATGAAAACTCCAGCCAAGCAAGAACTTCCATTGAGTGACCTCTTAAACCTCTTGTATCAGAGGCACATGGGATATATGCAAATAACCCTTATGAACATCTGGAGCATTTCTCCCCGGGCCTCCGCTGAAAACAGGCTCTGTGGAACCAAGTCGGACTTTCCCAGTCAACAAATGTTAAATAAAAATAAAATAAAATAAATAAAACATCAGGTGTTTCAGATAACTGGTGATTCTGAATGCCCATGACTTATTTCTTTTTAAGTCATTTCAATGGATAATTTCAGGCCAAAAAGAAAACAAACCCCACTAGCTGTGGATATGCATATTTTGGCCTTGTTATGACCTCATCAACACAGCACAAGCAGACTGTTTGACTTCGCATAAGAAACACAGGGCTGTTATACCCAGCTGATGTCCTTTATCATTAGGGTGACTGCAAAATATCCCAATTAACAAGGTAATAATTAGTTGTACGCATTTTGTACTTCAGTGTCCATTGTGAGGTATACTTGATACAAGATATTAAAAATACCATTTTATAAACAGATTTTATAACCCTGTTTGACACACCATATATAAAATATCTATTTATTTTTTCCCTGGACATTTTCATACACAGAGATAATCTCATGGAATACATTTGCTTAGATCATCTAGAATTAATTTATTTAACTTGATTTTTGTTTTCATAAGAATGAAGGCTTTCTGTGGTGCACTTTCTCTTCAGCTCTTTAAAGGTAACATTTTGCCATTGAATTATTATATCCAGCCTGAACTCTTCTGATTCCTGTTGTCTGACCTTTGATAGCTAGCAGCATATGTTTGCAGCTTTTCTTTGACTTACTTCAAATGTATGTCCTTTGGGAAATATGGTGTCTCAGAGCTGGTTGCAGTAATTTTAAGTGAGCACTGTCTTGGCTTGCAGCAATAGTAATTATTAACTCATCTTTCACCATTTGTAGTGCATGTAACAACATATGAGTACGAGATGCATTCTGTCCAGGCAGTGCAGAGCTTCCCGTTCCAACTTTACGAAGTAATATCTTTTGCTGATGATTTTGTTTATGATACCTAGCTTTCAGTGTTTTGTTTGAAAGTCATTATATAATACACATAATGCAATTTCATCTTTGTGTGTTCAGTTATATCGCCAGTGTGAGTTTGCTTTACAACTGTCATGTACAATGTACATACTGCAGCACTGTTTATGCATTTAACACATGCAAATGTATACTGAAGACAAGGGAAATTTCACAAAGTATATGTAAATTTGACAAAATCTGAAGATTTTAAAAAGTTCCTGCAGAATTCCCAAGAACTTTGGAAGAAAAAATGTCTTGATTTCAGATAAACATAACACAAATCAGATATAATTCAACTTTTTTACCTAGAATACATATTTAAATAGCAACAAGGTTAAACTTAATATTTTCTGTAGTTTTAAGATGCTGAAGCTGATAGCACATCAGAAGTAGAATTGGAGCTGTTGCTTTTGATACATAAAATGTAGCCATCACTTTCTCTTTCTCTCTGACGTGGTCTTTCTCTCTCTCTATATGTATATTTTAATATATGGATCTATTATAATAGTTCTAATGAGCACAACAATGACTTCTAGAATATTAATATAAGTATGTCAAACCAAGGAAACTTGACATGTAGTGTGCATGCTACAAGGATTAGCCTGGAGCATACTATAACAACAGCAAGTATTTTTGCAAGGGGGCAAGCCCGACCCACATTCCATGCTAATTATATATACTAACTTAGAGATTACACAATCCCCAGGGGAAAGGGAATATTCCCCTTCCTGTGACCTGCCAGTCTCATGTGGCTGTTGACCCTCTGTTTCTGTCCATCAAGCAGACGAGCAGACATGAACTTTGTAAATGA
>NC_056730.1:228153511-228181011 GCF_019279795.1 Protopterus annectens | reverse complement strand
TGCTGTGCAGTCGACTTCTTCCCAGGCCATAATCCTGAAAAAGGAAAAGACAAAATCCATAAAAAAATAAGGATGTGTTTATGGGCAAAGGCATTTCTTTGTCTGACTCCTCATCTCATCTTGAGATTTCAGACTTAAGTGAGATGCCTTTACACTCACCTGGTTCAATGCCTGTTAGGCTTGAATCTGCTGACATGTCCCCTACAGTGGATGCCATGAATGCTGCCCAGTCCTCATATCCTGACATGAGACTGATGACATTTGGGTCTGAAGCCTGTAAGCAGACCACAGCTTCTTTTTTTTTTTCAATAATAAATCTTTATTATTTTACCAATTTTCCATACAATAAAGAAAACAGCAAAGAAAAAGAAATACAAGTAATATCCAAATTAAGCTAATAATACCCATACTACCAACTATGTACATTATGCTTCCATCCGTTAAACAAAATCAAGGAAGAAAAGAAAGGAGCATGTAAGGACAAGAGTCAAAAGATCTACTATCATTAGAACGAATTGTTCTTACCAACTTTCACATCAAGTATGCATGTCCTGGGGTTGAGCTGAATTCAGTCCATTAAGCTAATATAATGCTGAAAATTTGTTCCCACACCTTCGGGTTATTAATATTCCTTTTATTATCCTTAATTAAAAGTTTATGTGCTAGAATATGTTTCATGGCTAAACCTTTAAAGTTTTCCCACGAAGTTTGAAATGGAGTCAACCAATTTGTAGCTATATAAAGTTTCATTAATAAAAAAAATATTCATAAATATAATCATTTGGGTTCTATCCAAATTATTAGGAGTAATATGTAGAATCATGAATTCCTAAGAAAGTGTAGAATGTTGATATCCCATCTTTTGTAGTTGGACTTTT
Organism: Protopterus annectens; assembly: GCF_019279795.1. Classification (NCBI taxonomy): domain Eukaryota; kingdom Metazoa; phylum Chordata; order Ceratodontiformes; family Protopteridae; genus Protopterus; species Protopterus annectens. The sequence continues at coordinate 228,180,133 of NC_056730.1, read as the reverse complement.
AAGGAATTCCAAAGTTTGTAAATACATTTACAGCTCCAGAACATGTGCAAGAGGTCTGCTGTTTGATCTTTACAGTATGGACATTTGGGCAAGTTTTTCGAGTTGAATTTATGCAAGCTAAGGCGTGTATAGTAGGCATTATTAAATATCATCAATTGTGTAAATATTAATTTTTGGAGAGAAACTGATTTTATTGTTAAGTTAATTGCCTTTAGTATTTTATTATCTTCTATCAATGGTATTTTATCCTTCCAATATTTTGACAAAAGTATTTGGTTTTGGTATTTCAGCTCTTTTATCAGTTCACTTGTAGAGGTAATAAATTTGATATCTTGTCTAAGAGTTAACCATAAATTTGAACAACTAGTTAACATTTCCTCAATTTTAAAGTATTTGAAGTAATTTACAGAGAGATCCTTTAATTTTCTCAATATTATTAAGTAAGATTTAGGAAGATTCATCCCCTGCAACATATCATGAACTGAATGGTTAAGATATGGATATATCTCAAGTAAAGTTAGATTAATTATAAGTGGATATTTTTTAAGATCTATTAATTGGTTATTAATTTTCAAATTTGGGTTCTTATGAAAGGGTTGAAAAATCATCATATGCTGTAAGAGATTTAATGATTGGAAAAGCTTTTGTATTAGACTTGTATATACTGTAATATGCTCCATTAAAGAAAATAATTTAAAAGAATTTTTACTTAAAAAAGGTAAAGTTTTCAGGTTAATATTCAAACTTACAACGTGTTTATGATTCATAACTACCCATTTGGGTGACCATTTATTACTAGATATCTCATAGTAAGCTATTCTTAAAATTCTGTTAGAATTTATTATTAAGTAATACATTTCAAAATTAGGTAGATCTAGGCCTCCTTTATTTTTTGGAGTCATCAGTTTTTCATATGATATTCTAGTCTTCTTAGGTTCCCATATAAATTTAGCCGATTCCATGTGAATTTGTTTGAAAAATTTCCTGGGGATCAAAACTTGAGTAGCTCTGAAAATGTACAAAATTCTAGGTAACATTCATTTTAATTATTGAAACTTTTGTATGTATTGAAACTTTTGCCATTGTTGGTAATTTCAGATTATTCCTTCTTAAATCGGACAATATCTGATCCCAAAGCAACTTGACATTATTCACATAGAAATCTCTGTTATCTGTAGAAAAGATAACACCCAAGTACTTTATCTTATTCTCCAATTTAACTTGTCCTACCAATGGTAAAAAAGAAAAAGGTTTTGGTGTTTTCAAAGGAAATAAGTTGTTTTTTTTAAGGTTTATCTTGTAATTGGATACTTCAGCAAATTCTTCCACTGCTTTTAATATTTTTTTAGTATCTGAAATTGGATTCATACAATAAATATTGAGGTCATCAGCAAAGGCAGTCATAGATGTCTTGGTGCCATAAACTATTGGGGCATTATGGTATATATTTTGCTTAATATGTAAAAACAATGGTTCTAAATATAGATTAAATAATATAGGGGATAAAGGACAGCCCTGACGAGTTCCGTTCTTAATTTGTATTCTTTTAGAAAAGTTTTTATTAATATATAAAGTTGTATATGGGTTATTATATAATATTTGCAATGTTAAAATAAATTCTTGAGGTATATTGAATGATGAAAGATCTAACAGAAATTTCAAATTAACTCTATCAAATGCTTTTTGTGCATCAATAATGAGAGCATAAACATTAATATTTTTTCCGACCACAGCTTCTGATGCCAGAGTTTTGGTGACTGAGAGTGAAGGCAAAATTCCCTTGATAATATTTCTGAGACATTAACTAGGAATGCGATCAAGGTCACACCTGCACACCAGTGACATAAGGAATTGTCAGCTTCAAACAAGGCCAAGATACCCAACATAAAAGACAGGTAGATTTGCTTAAGTCAACACTGCCCAAAACCCCTGTATCCTCATCCCAGGTCTCTCCACTGGATCTAGTCATGCTGATGCAAGTCATGGACTTCAAGAAGTCCAGGCAGCCCTACTTAGAAAGGGAAACTGTGCCAGAATCCTTCCTTGGAAAAAAAAAAGGGATTCATTCCCTGAGGGATTTTCAGATTGCTTGGAGTAAGAAAATTTAGAAGAACTTGCCTATGTAGAGGATCTTCACAAACAAATGTTTTGGATTCTGAATCAGAAAACACCTTGTCCACAACTTCACACCCTGAGGAAGTATGTTTTGGGCATATCCTTCATATAATGAAGGACTCCTTTAGTTGGCAGTCTAAGGATTTTCCCAGGCCTATCCTAATTATAGAAAATTCTTAAGCTTCCCAGCACCTAGACCCCTGGTGAAACCTTCAGTCCATGAAGTCTTGGATGTTGCGTTGCTGACATACCTCTGCACCCATTTCCCTTTCCCCTGCCCCCAGAAATCCTGATTGCCTTTATAGGGTGGTTGAGTCCCAGAGGCATCTCTGTAAGAACCCAGTGGTAGATCCAGCTGTGGTGTATCTAGAATCCTCCATGGGATTACCTGGACCTATTACCAATAATCTTGTAGATTGATAGGGAGAATAGACTCATAGACTGATTTGGCAAGAAGACTCACACAATAACTTGTGTCAATCCAGGAACAAATAAAAGGTAAGGCATAGAGGATACAAGATAAGACCCTCCAGCACGACATCCAGGAATTGTTCAGTGTAGGCCTCCCGGCGTCTAGAAATTCACTTAAATATGGCTATGTAAATTGGATACGTCATGCACCATAGCTGCTACAGAGTCTGTCACAAGGAGATGTGCCTGGCTGAGAGCACAACCTCGGACCAAGTTTAAGCTACGCCCTTAAATGCCTCAGTAGACAAGAACCTTCTCTTTTGGCACCCAGATGAGATGGTGTTTGAGGGACTGGAAAAGAAAGGGAAACAAATGAAGTTAATAAAGGAACTCTGTTTTTCCCATAGCTCCACATAGTAAAAACTAAAAGAAAATTCTAGCCAAAGTAGAATTTCCACTGTGTGATCCCTCAAACCTCTTGTATTAGAGACACATGGGATATATGTAAATGACCCTTAAGAACATCAGGTGTCTCACCTAAATGGCGATTCTGAATGCCCAGGACTTTTTTTCTTTTTAAGATGTTTAATGGACAAATTCAGGCCAATAAACCCAAACTCCACCTGAATAGCCAAAACAGATTATTTATTTTTGCTTCTCAAAAAAGGGAGATGTAACATGTGTGTCCTCTTTCTTTAAATTATTGGTGCCACTAGTATGTTGGTCATGTAGTGTGGTTTTCTGTATACAAGACAGCTTCAAAAGTCACATTTGGTAAATGGGATTCAGAAAATCATATGAAGGGATAAATTAGGACTAAAAATTGGGAGGCAAATTAGGGCTAAAAATTGGGACACACCTCCAAATTAGGTACATTATATGCATAGGTAAATCAGGTCTGAAAACAGGGACACTCCTCCCATACAGGGGTGGTTGAGAGATCGGGGGAGGAACTCATTACTACCAGTTATGCAGATTAACAGTGGAACTGTGGCTACTGGCTCATCAATTAGGCCTCACTAGCCTAGATGCATATATCATGGGTCAAAACAATGTGCTGGCATACAGTCGGAGAAGATCTCTTTAGATCCCAATGAATTGATGCTGAAAAGGGAAGTTTTCCAGGATCTGAGTCACAAATAAGGAATGCCAGGCATGGAATTATGATACTCTTCATCTTCATGGACCTCATAATCCAGAACAAGGGGACTGTCATCCATCCAACATGAACATACTCAGATTGACAGCTTGGATGATTGGCTAATGATTCTCTCTTGACAATCCTTTTGACAGACTGTGTCATCAGTACTAAAGGATTCTAGAAAACTGAGCACTACAAAATAATATGTGACAAAATGCAAAAGGTTTTCCATCTACTACAAATTTTTTTGTAAGATGACCATAATGCAGTTGTGTAGCTATAGTACAATAATTGTAGATGTTCTCATAGATCAATGTTGCATTACCCTTCCAGCCCACCCAATAAACCTAGGAACAGGTACTAAAATACCTCTTCAGCCTGTACAAACAAAGACTGTCTTATAATAGTGCAAAATTACATGCTTCTGCTATTTCTGTCTAACTTCGCATATCCTCTCCTGCTGGTCTATATCATATGGTTAAACTATCATAATATCAAATAGCAAAACCTTAAAAGCTTCTAAAACAAACAGCAGTATTTTTGTAAGGGGTCAAGCCCCCCCCCCCCGCCCTCATCTGCTACATATTATACACATATAAACTCCTAAACTGCTCCAAATTGGGGAAAGGACAAACACTTGATCCCACGAAATACTAGCATTCTGATGATAAACCAGTTCAATGTTCCATACTTTGACATTCTGATAATCAGTATTATTTATGGCAGTTCGACCATACAGTATGGACTACCTTACTGCATGTGCTCACTGCCATCTGAAGCAATTCCTGAATGGGGTCTTACATCTTAGGCCACCCAAATGAGAGCTTGCATCATCCTGGGACCTAAATTATGTATTGGAAAAATGAACACTGTCACCTTCTGAGCCAGAGGTGTCAACACCACTAAAATTGCTTACTTGCAAAACAGCCCTGCTTCTCTCACTCATCTCAGCCAGGTGTATAGCTGACCTAAATCTGTAATGTGGAAAGAGGTTTTCTTCATTTTTCATCTTTCAAATTTCCAAACAGATATGACCAGCTGTTGACAGTATTTACAGAAGGTAAAATGGAACATCAGCAGGGAAATAAACCGGGAAATAAACCATTTCCAAATGGCTAGCTCACTGTATTGCATTTTGTTAGCCACACCCTGAAAAGCAGATTCCTAGCAGTATCAGTGCTCATTCAACAAGAGGAAAGCTACCACTACAGCACTCCAAAAATGGTCACCTACACATACCATTCTGGAAGCAGATACTTGGTCCTATATGCACACCTACAGCAAGCATTACCAGCTGAGTACAATATCCAGAGCCAGGGCTTGGTGAGCCTCTGCCATTCTGCCGATCCTACTATCCCCAGCCCAAAATGCTGTACAAACTCCCAAGTAAAACTTTGGGAGTCTTCTCAACTCAGTACTGTAAAGATGACTGTGATAAACATAGTACAGTTGTGTAGCTATATTACCCTAACTGTATATGTATGAGTAGATCAATGTTGCACTAGCCTTCCACCCCACCCCTCTTCTCTTTACATCTTCTACTGGGGTAGGGATGTGTACTCTACCCATTCATCATCCCCTTCTCCCTAACTCTTGCTCTCTTAACACACTGTCACTCTATTCTGTTGACACAAACCCCAGGTTGTTTTAGCACTTTCTATAGGATATTCCAGGGTACTTGTTGATATGACTTTATCAGGTAGACAAAACCAAAGTAGGCAGGATTAATAAGGATTAACAAGATTAACATGTTCACATGACCCTAGCCCTGAGTAGCATCCTGCCATCACCCAGAATGATACCACAGTAGAAGGACAAATTGATTGACTTCAACAATTGGCTAAGCTTCTGGTATCATTCGAAGGGAATCCAGTATCTGTTTGCCTGGGATGACACGATCGAAAAACCATGATGCTTTGCCAGAGATGGCCTGCACCTGTTGCCCCAGGGATACCAGATACTGGCTAAGGCTCTAGCCACCCCTATAGTGCCTTTTTTAGGCAAGGTTCAAATGACAAATTCACCAGCATAACAGGTACAAGCAAGCAAAATCTGAGGGTATTGCTACTCAATGCTAGAAGTCAAAACCTCAAAATTCACTCACTCGAGGCACTCCTTAAAATGGAAAACATCGACATCTGTGCAGTGACAGAGACCTGGTTCATGGCTCCAGAAAGTTCCCCTGCAATACCAAGGTATAATTCATACCATACCTTTCGACCACCTAACCTGGACCGAAACAATAAAGGCAGAGGCATGTCCATATTCATTAAGGATATCCACACCTCCCGACTAGTTGCTCAGCGTAATGCATCCAAGATTATCCAAGTGTAACTAACTCTGGGAAAGACTGCAATCCAAATTGTAGCTTGATACAGATCCCCCACCATGCCCCAGGATTCCCACTCCTCATTTCTTGATACACTGGAAAATATTAGGGTACAACCTAGCACCCTAATAATGGGCGATTTCAACTACCCCACCGATAACTGGGAAAACTACTCATATACCGACTCTTGTGCTCAATGTTTTCTGGAATTCATAAATTCCAATGCCTTGGATCAACATATTCACACCCCCACCAGGGGCAGCGATATCCTAGACCTGGTCATTACCAACATAGGCAACTGGTGCTCCACACCAGAGGTCAATTCCTTGTTGGTCAGATCCGACCACAAGCTAATCACCCTAGACATCCACATCCGTCTCCCACCCCCCATTAGTGAAACTACAGTAAAAAATTTCTCCAAAGCCAACTTCACACTTCTTAAGACAGAAGTGGCAAACTTCACGACACCCATGCTGACGGACAATAGAGGTATGACTGCTGAATCCTACATAAATGCACTTTATAATCACTTACACGAGTGCATGGATCATGCAATCCCTAACAGAACTAAGATACTATCCTTCAAAAAAAGGAAGCCAATCTGGTGGTCCCCTGCCATAAACAAACTCTACAACAGAAGAAAGAAACTGTTGCAAAAAAGAGTAAAATCCCATGATTGGAGAAACTCCATGGTCAGCCTCAGTAAGAAGCTAAGATCCCTCATAAAATCTTCCAAAGATAGTTACGAAAACAAAATCGCCACTGACTCTAAAGACAGCCACAAAGCATTCTATAGCTATGTCACGAATCTCAATGGCAACACTCAGATCTGCTCTGAGTTACAACACAATGGCACTAAATATACAGAACCAACTGATATTGTCAACATCCTGGCAGACAGGTTCAGTACTAACTTTACACCGCTCTCATCCCCTAAAAGGCCCACCTCTGTACCGGAAGAATGCAAAGTTCCTGTAATCATGGCTGCACAGGTAAAAAGCACACTCTCCAAAGCCAAAAACACAGCATCCATGGGACCAGACAACATCCCAGGCTGCATTCTACATGAACTACAGAATGAACTGGCACCCCACCTAAGTACCATATTCAATTATAGCCTCACCTCAGGCTATGAGCCCACTGAAAGGCGCACAGCGACGGTTATCCCACTCTGCAAAGGGGGAGCCACCACTGTCCCTGGAAACTACTGCCCCATTAGCCTGATGTGACTGGTCTGCATAAACTTGGATCTTATAAACAATGACATTGGTAATCTCCAAACTCCAGATTGGTAATCTCCAAATTCACCAGCATAACAGGTACAAGAAAGCAAAATCTGAGGGTATTGCTACTCAATGCTAGAAGTCAAAACCTCAAATAGCACTCACTCGAGGCACTCCTTAAAATGGAGAACATCGACATCTGTGCAGTGACAGAGACCTGGTTCAAGGCTCCAGAAAGTACCCCTGCATTACGAGGGTATAATTCATACCACACCTTTCGACCACCTAACCTCGACTGAAACACTAAAGGCAGAGGCATGTCCATATTCATTAAGGATATCCACACCTCCCGGCTAGTTGCTCAGCATAATGCATCCGAGATTATCCAAGTGCAATTAACTCTGGGAAAGACCGCAATCCAAATTGTAGCTTGATACAGATCCCCCACCATGCCCCAGGATTCCCACTCCTTATTTCTTGATACACTGTAAAATATTAGATTCCACCCAGTTCAGGTTTGTAGAAGGCAGATTATGTCTCCTAAACCTGATAAACTTCTTTGAAGCGGTCACCAAAGCTGTAGATGAGGGTAAGGTGATTCATACAGCCTATCTAGATCTTGCCAAGGCTTTCAACACCAGCCCCCACTCTGGAATTATAGATAAACTTACTAAACTAAGTATAAATCCCTATGTCACAAGATGGGTTGCCAACTGGCTCACTGAAAGAACCCACACTGTGAAAGTAGCAGACTCCTAATCCAACTTCAGACCAGTGACAAGTGGAGTACCACAGGGTTCAGTCCTGAGTCCTCTCCTGTTTGGTATCTACTTCTCTGAAGTACAGGCTAACACAGAAGGTCTTTGACTAATGAAGTTCACAGATGACTGCAAACTAGGAGCCATAATCAAAACTCCAAAAGATGTGAACATCCTACAAAATGGCCTCACTGAGACAGATGCTTGGTGTCAAAGCCATAGCCTCAAGCTCAATGCCAAAAAGTGCATTGTCATCCCTTTTGCTAAAAACTCTGTATCCATGAACTACCACATAGGCAGTAGTCTACTTAATACCGAAAGTGTGATAAGAGACCTTGGGACACAGGTGGACAGTAGTCTTTCCTTTGATAATCACATCGCCACAGTAGTCAGGAAATCCTTGTACGTGGCACACCTCATCACAAAAGGTTTCTCATCCAGGAAAAAAGAGGTCATTGTTCCCCTCTACTCGTCACTCATTAGACCCATTATAGAGTACGATGCCCCTTTTGGTATGTACCTCACAAGACATCTACAGCAACTGGAAAGGTTACAAAAATTCCTCACAAAGAGGATTGCCAGCCTCAAACAGCTGGCCTACGCAGACCAGCTCAAAAAACCTCAGCTTTACTCCATCACATATCGCGTACTGAGAGGTGATCTCTGCCTAATATACAAAGCTATGTCAAACCTAGAGCTTTTGGACATGCTCCACTTAAAGAAATCCCAATCCCTCCAAGCTACATGCTCTAGGGACCTAAACCTTGTCACCACAATAAACAGAACATGCTGGAGGGATAGATTCCTGTCCCAGATACTTCCCATACTCTGGAACAGACTACCTATCTATATCAAACAAAGCTACTCATTAGCACTTTTCAAGAAAAATCTTGATGATCGGATGGTAGATAGGAAATTCACCCTGGGGATCACTTATGTGGCTCTGCTCAACAGTGGCACAGGAAAATAATTTTCTTGGGTGGCGAAAGCCAGGGTACCTTTTGGCTAGGCTTATATAGTCCCTAGGGCCAATAGCCTAGTACCTACCTATGAACCTATAAACTTCCAGTGTCTGTGAAAGATAAAGAGTCTATTATGTTTTCAAACACATACTAGTGACATAACAGGTTTATTGCAGCATTGCTTGGCTTTGGAAATGTATTCAAGGAAGCAGCTGCATATTGAGTCAGTGCTGCCTGTACACATTTGAATGGTAATAAAAACGTGTGCCATAGCTTTCAAGTAAGCAGCAATGGAGAGAGAGGGGGAATCAATGCTCTGTTCTTACACACACTTTAAAACCAGATAAATTATCCCAGATATTCACAAGTTTCACAACTTACTAAAGACAATATAATATTACTGTAGATCTCTATAGATTTCACAAAACAAACTGTATTAGAAACCATTCGCTTTTCAGTAGCTTTGTGTGTCTTTCATTTTAATCCAAAACCACAATTTAGAGTGGAGGGACTATGTATCTAGACTGTAGCTTTCTAGAAAGACCAGGCACATAAAGTATAGAAAATTTACCTTGAAGTGATTTGTATCTCAAGGCGTAAGTTATCATCTGTTTAACTTTACGGCATAATATGTAGTTAAATGGGTGCCTTAAGTGAAAATAGCCGAGGTCCCTCTTCTGTCCTATTCCATATTTCCTTTTGCACTCCAAGCTTGTGTATTGTCTTTGACACAGAAATAAAATGTTAAAAAATATATACCTGCTCTCTGCAGTTTCTCAGGAAACACACATCTATTATGATTTTATTTAACTACACTGTTTGCTTGCTTATGTATGTTATAAACTATTAGCAGAGCTTTTCTCAATGACTGTCCACCAAAAATGGAGTTTAATTCCCAGATGATCTTTCATGATAAACAATCCAAATAAATAAGCAAATTGGTAAATTAACCTCACTGTCCTTACAAACATCACAGTCTTCCCATAATACAAAAGCACTCTTGCATCTAAGTTGCACTGAGTGGAAAGTACTTCAACACCTAAATGATTGAAACTGCAGTGTCATGCTTGTTCTTTAAACTTTCCAGTACAAATACACAGCTGAATGGGAAAACAACTTTCAAAGTACTTGACATGAAAATGTTAATGTATTTTAGATATGATAAGTAATACTCTATGTTTATTCACTAAGAATATCTCCACGCAAACTTCTTACTGTAGTGCATGACAGGTGAATGATTTCTATGTGAGGTCCATTCTCTGAGGTCAATTCTGACTGTAGTATTAGTTGTGCGTGACAGCTGAATGATTGCTATGTGAGGTCCATTCTGATTGTAGTACTGGCTGTGCACGACAGAGGAATGATTACTATGTGAGGTCGATTCTGACTGTATTACTGGTTGTGCATGACAGGTGAATTATTACTATGTGAGGTCTATTCTGACTGTAGTACTGGCTGTGTATGGCAGGTGAATGAATACTGTGATGACCCTGCACTGGCCCAGTAATCAAGAATCCTCAGCCCTCACCACTGGCAACAGTGGAAGGTACGTACACACTGGGAAGGTGATAAGTACGCACACAGTAAAGTGCAGTTTCCCTTAAGAGTACACAGAAACCACAGTCAGTCTGGGGCTGGTTTCTTCCTCTTTCTCCAGATCCCCAATACGTCTCACCACTGGCACAGCTAATAGGATTGAAATCTCAGCTGAGTGGCCAAACCAAGACCTCCAGCACTCTCTCTGTCCAGCCAGTGCTTTGTGTCCCTGCCCAAGGAGCTGACACACACACACACACACACACACACACACACACACACACACACACACACACACACACACACACACACACACTATGAGGTTTGATTTATGTATATACACACACACACACACACACACACACACACACACACCTGGGAAAGGCTGCCACAAGTTTACTAGCTATGCCCCCTTCTGCCCAGAAAATAAGGTAGTTTCCACTGCCAGCAGCCACTTCTTATTAGATACTTTCAGGCCCTTAGAAAAGGGTGTCTAATCTTACTGTATAATGATACTATTAATCCAAATGGTAGTTTGACCAAGAGCCAGGATATTAGGAGTGGCCTGTACAGTGTCACCAAATAGATATGCAAGTACTCTAAGAGCTTAAATATTTCTAAACAGACCAGCCACAACTGAAAGGTTTAAATGTATTTAATAATAAATAATATAAGAACAAGTCAACACTAAATATGAATTCACAGTGACATCAGAGTTCAAAATCACAGGAAATATTTAAAACAAAATTGCAGGACAGAACTGTACCCTACTTAACTTACTTACAGCAAGACAAGCGCAGAGGTGGTGAGCAGATGTTGTCAGGTCAAAGACAAACACAAAATGCCCTTTTCTCTCTCTCTTGCTCAGAGAGTTCTAAAATCAAATTCTCATGACATCACTTTTTGTCACCTGACTTTCCCAGGGGGAAAAACATTGCTAGAAACTGCTAACATTTAGCATCTTCATGTGAAAATAAATAGCCTTTAGATGTTCGCAACTGCTGGAAGACATAAAACAATAAACCACTTACAAAACAATTCAGAAGGCTACCTAATTTTAAAATCCTGTCTCTGTGCTGCATTGAAACCATCTCTTTTATTACGTGGTTATAAAACAATTTAATTTCAAATATTTTCCTGAAGTTTTGCAAGTTAACCTTCTAAATGCCAGTTCCCACTGTTAAAACATATACATTTACGCAGTTATAATAGTTATATATATATATATATATATATATATATATATATATATATATATATATATATATATATATATATATATATATCTGTTCTAATCCAGCAGGGTATACTGTGGTCACACCTCTAAGCTCAGTACTGTAAAAACCCTTTTCACACACACTACTGTAGCAGCAGTTTGATATACACACAACATACAATTAATATAGTGGTAACACAAGCAATTGTATCCTGCTGATATTCACAAATGACATATAACTATTTACAAAATTCCAGATAGCTGTGCTGGCATATCTCCTTCTGTCACACTTCTATATAAATCATATTAATATTCACAAATGACATGTAGTTATTTACAAAATTCCAGATAGCTGGGCTGGCAGCATTTCCTTTTATAACAGTTACTATGTGAGGTCCATTCTGACTGTAGTACTGGCTGTGCATGACAGGTGAATGATTACTATGTGATTTCCATTCTGACTGTAGTACTGGCTGTGTATAACAGGTGAATGATTACTATGTGAGGTCCATTCTGACTGTAATACTGGCTATGCATGATAGGTGAATGATAACCCACACTCTACTCAGCCCTGAACCAGAAAATTGACATGAAAATTTACACAGCCAAATGAATGACTTATAGAAGAATAAGCACAGACATAACTGCATAAAGTGTATAAGTCAACAATCCTCACATCACTGGTTCTGAATTTTTTTTCTGTAGGGAATTCATGCCTCTTGTAGTATCTTTTTAATCAGTCACTGAAATGAAGGTGAAGTTGTATTTGTGATAAACAATAATATGCTTGTCTATGCATATGTGTGTGTCTATATGTGTGTGCGTGTATTTGTGTGTGTCTGTATGTTCATGTGGATGTAAGTGATACCTCTAAAGTGCACATTTCTCAGAATGTCCAGATTTTTACTCACATTTGTAGTCTGTTCCTCATAAAATTTGTGGTTTTCTGGAAAGTCATTGAAGTTTAAGATTAGTAAATAATGACATACATTTGAGTATCAAACTTAATATCATTCAAAACATGCATGCTATTACAAAGGCAGTCATCCAATGATAGGTCATTACTATTCAGAAATGAGCATGCTGATTGGACAGGCCAACCAATGTACCTATTGTAAGTCAATCATATAAAATTGAAAAAAGTCTAGTTGCAAAAGTACCAGTGAACAACCACATGTTCTTCTTTTCATACATGCCAGGGAGGCATACCTCTCAACTGTCCAGTTTTCACAGAATGTCTAGAATTTTGCCTTGTATTTTGGTCTGTTCCTTATAAGATTTGTGTTTTATCTAACAAATCACTGAGGAGAGAATTTACTAAATAATGCCACACATTTGAGTTTCATAAGTTCATAGGTGTGTACTAGGCTAATGGCCCTGGAGCCTTTAAAATCCTAGCCCATAGAAGTGATATTGCATTGTACTGCCCAATGTTAGTTCCCACTGCCTTTATCAAGTCGAGCCACTGGCATGATACCTGGAGTGAACTTCCTATTTCCCATCTACTCAAAAAGATTTCTGTTGAAGAGGCCCATTGAGGTGCTCTACTTGACATGTTTGGGAAGTCTTTTCCAGAGCATGGGCAGTCTCTGGGTTATGAAACTGTCCCTCCAGCATGTTCTGTTGATTGTGGTAATGAAATTTAGGTCTCTGTAGTGTGTGATGTAGAGGGATTTGGATTTCTTAAGATGTAGCATTTCGAACACAGATGGATCAGACGTGGCTTTGTAAGTCAAGCAGAGATTACTTCTTAGTAGACAATATGAGATAGAGAATAGCTGATGTTGTTTGAGTCTGTCCATGTAGGGCATGTGTTTAAGGCCTAGGAACTTCTTTGTGAGGTACTTTTGTGGCCTTTCCAGCTGTTGCTTGTGTCTAGTGAGGTACATGCCAAATGGGGCATTATAACGCAATGATTGGCCTAATGAGGGAAGTGTAGTGAGAGATGATGACCTCTTTCTTCCAGGATCCAAAACCCTTGGTAATGAGATGTGCCATATAGAAGGACTTTCTGATCACAGTGGCAATGTGGTGGTCGAAGGAGAGGTTGCTGTCAACCTATGTCATCTTATCTCTTATAACTCCTTCAGTGTTCAGTGGACTCCCATCAATGTGGTAATTAGTGGGAATTGAGTTTTTCCCAAAGGGGATGACAATGCATTTTTTTGGCATTAAGCTTAAGGCCGTAGTTTTAACATCAGCCACTGGTCTCAGTGAGGCCTTTCTAGAGGATGTCTACATCACTTGGGGAGTTAATAATGGCTACCAGTTTGCATTCATCTGTGAACTTGGTCAGCCAGAGTCCCTCCATGTTGGCCTGGACTTCTGAAAAGTAGCTGCCAAACAGGAGAGGACCCAGGACCAATCCCTGTGGGTCTCCAATCATGACTGGTCAGCAGTCTGACTTGGAGTCTGCTATGTTCCCATTGTGGATTTTATGTGTGAGCCAGTTTTCAACCCACCTAGTGATATAGGGATTGATGTCTAGTTTGGTGAGCTTATCAATAATTCCTGAATGGGGAATGGTATCAAAGGCCTTGGCCAGATAACAATAGGCTGTATGAACTGCCTTGCCCTCATCCACAGCTCTGGTGACTGACTCAAAGAAGTCAAACAGGTTGATCAGGCATGACTTTCCTTTCACAAAACCAAATTGCATGGGATATAGAGATTAGAGATTCCCTATATCCTTGTTAATTAGGTCCATGATGATGCGCTCCATAGCCTTACATATCAGACTCATCAGGCTAATGGGTTGATAATTCCCAGGGTCTGTAGTCACTCCCCCTTTATGGAGAGGGATGACTGTGACATTGTGCCATTCGATAGAGACAAAGCCTGAGGCGAGGCTGTGATTAAATAGGGCACACAGATGTGATGCCAGTTCACTTTATAGTTCATGTAGAACACATCCATGGATATTGTCGGGTCCCATGGAAGCTGTAGTCTTTGTCTTGGACAATGTAGCTTAACCCTGTGCTGCAGTAATGCTGGTGCCTGGCATTCTTCCGGTATTGTGATTGGTCTGGGGGGGGTAAAATTGGCAGTGAATCTGTCAGCCAGTATGTTGGCAATATCTGTTGGCTCAGTATAGGAGGTACCATTGTGCAGTAACTCAGAGCAAACCTGGATATTGCCGTTGAGATTCTTGGTATAACTATAGAAGGTTTTGTGGTTATTTTTAGTGTCTGCCTCAATTTTGCCTACATGGCTGGCTTTAGAGGTTTTGATAAGGCATCTCAACTTTGTTTTGAGGGTAATAAGGGAGTTCTTCCAGTCTTTGGGACATTAACCTTTTCTGCAACAATTTCTTCCTTCTGTTGTAGAGTTTATTAATGACAGAGGACCACCAGATTGGCTTCCTTTTTTGGAGGAGAATGTCTTGCTTCTTTTGGGTATGGCTAGTTCCATGCATTTATGTATGTGTTCATGCAGTTCATTGGTGAATGATTCGGCAGTCATGCATCTATTTTCCATTGACATGGGTGCCGTAAAGTTAGCTGTCTCTGTTTTTAGCAGCCCAAAGTCAGCTTTTGAGAAGTTTTTCTTGGTGGTTACCTTTGCAGGGGGTGTGGGTGAGATGTGGAATTCTATGGATTAGTTTGTGGTCGGATCTAACCAAGGAGGTATTGACTATTGGTCTAGAGCAACAGTTGTCCATGTTAGTTAAAACCAGGTCAAGGATGTTGTTTCCTCTAGTGTGGATAAGAATGAGCCAGTCCAGAGCATTGGAATTGATGAATTGCAGGAAGCGTTGGGCCAGTGTATTGGTGCATGAGCAGTTTTCCCAGTTGATGGCGGGGTAGTTGAAGTCACATAGTATGAGAGTGTTGAGTTGGACCCTAATAGTTTCCAGGGTGCTTAGGAACATGGAGTGAGAGTCTTGGGACATGGTTGGGGACCTATAGCAAGCTACAACCTAAATTGCTGTCTTACCCAGTGTTAGTTGTACCTGAAGTATCTCAGGTTAATTATGCTGGGCTACTAGTCTGAAGGTGTGCATATCATTTATGAATATGGAGACACCACCGCCTTTGGTGCTTTGGTCCATGTTCTATGGCTGAAAGGTTTGGAATGAGTTATAGCCTGGTACTGCAGGGATTGTTTCTGCTGCTTTAAACCGGGTATCTGTTACAGCACAGATGTCAATGTTCTCCCTTTTGAGGAGTGCTTTGAGCAAGTGCATCTTGAGATTTAGACTTCTAGCATTGAGCAACATGACCGTCAGAATGCATTTATGTATAGCTGTTAGTGGTAATTTGGTCTGAGGAACATTGCCTAAAAAAGGCACTATGGGGGTGGCAAGTGCCTTAGCCAGTATCCAGAAACTCAGAGGTGACAGACGCAGGCCGTCTCTGGCAAAGTATGGAGATCTGTCAATCATGTAATCCCAAGCAGACAGATGCTGGATCCCCTTAGAATGATACCAGAAACTTAGCCAATTGTTGAAGTCAATTATTTTCTGCTTGTACTGCAGTATCATCCTGGGAGACGGTAGGATGCTGCTCAAGGCTACGGTAATACCTGCCTGGGCTGCATAATCAGAGAGCTCCTCCATGTCTCTTTTCATGTACCATTTCAGGTCATTCACACCCACATGGACAATGACAGAGTCATACTTGTACTTGTTGTGGAGTGACCTGATTGCATGTGTTATGTGTCGGATTCTGGCACCTGATAGACAGCTGACTATTACCTTTTCCTTATTCAACCTAGTGAGTGGGACATCAGTGTGGCTCACTGTTTAGTCTCCTATGATTAGTGTATTGGGGAAGCTGTTTTGCCTTAGGGGCTTAATTTGAGGGGCACACTGTGTAGGTGAGCTGTATGTCTTGTGGTTTGTACTATGTTGTGGTGGTCGAGTGCATTTCTCCCTTGGAGGTCTCTTCTGTTTGGGGAGATTTCTATTGATAGCCTCCATGAAGGTGGGTGTGTGGTTTGTGTTTTTGTGTGAGAGCTGTGATGTTGGGTGTTCTGGAGGGGTATGTGTTGCATATGGTGTGGTGCAGGTGTTGACCTTCTCGTCTTGACCAGCTATTGGTCTTGGCTTGAGACTGCATGGCTTCCAGTTTGGATATATAAGTACATCTGTCACAAGTCTGAGTGTTGGGAGGTAAGAGGAGAAGGTTGTCTGTGTACATGAGGCACTTGCTGCACTGTCTCAGAATGCCCGAGTTCACCAGGTTAATAGGAGGAAGCACAATGAACTGACCTTTAAACATGCCAGGAGGGATAGCCATTATTACTAAATACTGGAGCTGTTTTCTTGTGTATTCTTTTTACAGGAAAAATGTTACTCAAGGTGTCTGAGTCTGTACAGAGGACTGCTAAACACTTGGTGGAAACTAATATGTAGACCCTGAAAATTTAAGGATGACGTATTTAGACAGATATTCTGAAGTTAGAAATAAATCAAGTAGTATTTACTGAAAAATAAAGAATTAGCTTGTCAAGAATGATTAAAAGAGGGGAAGTCACATAAATGGCTAATGTCTGGCTACTACTAATGCTGTTCTCAGCACAGCTTCACTCTGGTGGATACAATACTTCTTTGCTTCTTCTCTCACCAGAAGCAAAATGTTAGCACCATTCCCAAGAAGAGAAGCAGGCCATGGCCTGTTTGGTGATCCACAGTCTTGTCCCAGATGCTGCAAGAGTCTGCAGGCTTGTAGCTTTCTTCTGGTAGATGCCTTGAATAGCAACCAGACCAATCAGGTATGTTAAGCACAGACACTGCCTCTCCAACCAGAAAGCATCAGGAATCAACGCACTCTGGTCCAACTCTCACCAGGATCAGAATATAAGCACAGATTCCAAGCTGTCACCTATAAAGCAGTTAGTAAGCTTTCTGGTGATCAACAGTCTCCAGGAAATAATGTAACTGCACTCCTCCTCTCACCAGGAGAAAACAGAAGCACTAATCCCAAGATGACTACTGAGAGGCAGAATCTGGGCTCTCCAATAACTGGTGGTCTTGCAATAGATTCTTAAATGTTAGATGAAAAAAATGGTTTATCCTAATCACTGCAGTGTGCACTAGAGGAGTTAGATGTGAAAGTAGGTAACTTAAGTTTTACCTATCTAAAAAGTTAAGTTTTAGTGGAAAGTCACTATTTTTAAAACAGCAAGATAGATTGAAAGGAGGGGGTCACTTTTATATTCTGGTATTATGGAATACAGTAGGACAGCCAAAAAATTTAAATAGTTGAAGGGAAGTGATTTCACAAAATGATACTCACAACAGCCAGTAAAAGCAGAGAGGGAATGAAATATATGGTCAAATTAACATAAGGGCCAAGCAACTAGAAAGACAGTGGTGTTTAAGAACACAACAGTAACTGTGTAGGAGGGTGGGGACAATTTCTGTCTGACTCACAAGAGACAGAGCCGTGGTCTCTTTTCAAGTTTTAAAATGCAGTTAGCATAAACAGACATAATATCCTTCAGATAATGCATGCTAATACAAATTTTGTTATTCTAGCAGCTTTCTAAGTTTATAAGAGCAGCATTTACAGTTGGTCCCTATTTTGGGGCCTTTGTCCCTATTATTTAAGGCTTTGTCCACATTTCTTGAGCAAAGCAGTTGAGGGGTATGTATGGAGGAAAGAAAAATTACAAGAAAAATCTAGTACGTTCTGGAAAAACTAAAGAAACATACCTAATTTTTTTTGTATTTCTGCCCTGTCTTAGAAGACTTTTGTGCCTCTAAACTGTCCAGATTTTATAGTAAAAAAAGCAATGGAGATCTTCTTTTCTCAATTGCTTGTTTTCAACAGCACTAATGTACTATGCAAGCATCGAAACATAAGGTCCCACGTGCATGTGGAGGTGCCTGTGTTAAGTACTGGGTCCTCTGTATTTGCGTAGTTAGATAGGTAAGGGGTTCAAATCTCACAACAATCAACTTGTGTGTTTCATAGTTGGCCATAACATTACTAGCTGAATAATTCAACAGGTGTTGACTCCTGCATGTAAGAAAATTTTCAATCATGACATGGGCACAGTGGTGAAAATCTTTTTATGTTGTGCAACTTGTAAGTAAGTGCATGGAATCTAGGCCAAAGAGGTCATTGTCCCATTGTACTCTGCCCTTTTCAGACCAGTCATAGAACACAGTGCTGCTTTCAGTATATACCTGACCAGCTTACACATGGCACCTTAAATCCCTCTCCCTGTACTCAGTTCTCCTATAGATTGCTGAGGGGTGATCTATGTCTGGCTTACAAGGCATCCAAAAATAGGTTCATAGGTTCATAGGTAGGTACTAGGCTATCTGCCCGAGGGCATTTGTAAGCCTAGCCAGAGTGTGTCAGCTTTTGCCACCCCATTGGTTAATTAACTGATCCTCTGTCAAGCAGAGCCAATGATGTGATCCCAGGGGTGTATTTTCTGTTACCCATCCACTCGTCAAGGTTTCTCTTGAAGAGTGTTAGTGAGGGGCTCTACCTAATGAAGTTTGGAATTTTGTTCCAAAGCATGGGGAATCTCTGTGACAGGAATCTATCCCTCCAGCATGTTCTATTTATTGTTGTGGTGAGGTTTAGCTCACTAGAGCCAGTGGCTCACAGTGGCTTGGATTTCTTTAGGTGGAGCATGTCCATCAATTCTGAGTTGGACATGGCTTTGTAAGTCAGGAAGAGATCACCTCTGAGTAAGCTATATGCCATTGAGTACAGCTGGAGTTTTTTCAGTTGGGCTGCATAGGACACATGTTTGAGGCCAGCAATCCTCTTGGTGAGGTACTTTTGTGGTCTTTCCAACTATTGGAAGTGTCTTATGAGGTACATCCCAAATGGGGCATTGTACTCTATGATGGGTCTGATGAGTGACGAGTAGAGGGGCACTATAACCTCCTTATTTCTAGATGCGATCTCTTTAGTAATTAGATGGGCCACATAGAAGGATTTCCTAACTACTTTGGCAATATGATTGTCAAAGGAGAGATTACTGTCTACCTGGGTCCCCAGATCTCTTATTACCTCTTCTGTATTAAGGGGGCTGCCACCTATGTGGTAATTTGTGGGCGTTTTGTTTTTCCCAAATGGGATGACTATGCATTTCTTGGCATTTAGCTTGAGGCCATGACTTTGATACCAGGTGTCCATCTCAGTAAGTCCCTTTAGGATGATGTCCGCGTCAGCTGGAGAGTCAATTATGGCTCCCAGTTTGCAGTCATCGGCAAATTTGGTCAGCCATAATGCTCCTGTGTTTGCCTGTACTTCTGAGAAGTATATGCTGAACAGTAGGTGTCCCAGGACCGAGCCTTGCGGGACACTACTTATGACTGGTTTAGAGTCAGACCTGGAGCCCGCTATTCTTACCATGTGAATTCTGTCTGTAAGCCAGTTGGCAACCCCTCTCATGATGTAGGGGTTTATGTTCAAGCTGGTGAGTTTTTCTGTAATATCTGAGTGGGGAATGGTGTCGAAAGCCTTAGTGAGGTCAAGGTAGGCTGTGTGAACCACCTTTCCCTCGTCTATGGCCATGGTGACTGTCTTGAAGAAGTCAACCAGGTTTAGTAGGCATGATCTGCCCTTAACAAAGCCGAACTGGGTCGGGTCAAGTGTTTGGAGGTTCCCAATGTCTTTGTTAATGAGTTCCATGATGATGCGCTCCATAGCCTTGCAGACCAGGCTAGTCAGGCTTATGGGGTGATAGTTACCATGCCACACTTATGTATCTCCTGAATATTCGTAAGTCAAACAGTGCAGAAATACTCATAGGCTCATAGGATTAGGCTCATAGGTTACTACTAGGCTAACTACCCTTATGGGCCATTTTAAGCCTAGCCAATTACCCCATGTCAGAATCAAACCCTGCACCTTGTGTTTCTAAGGTAAGCACCTTAACCATTATGCAAATCTCCCAATACAAGGTCTAGGGACCTGAATTCTGCCTATGACTTAAACAGAACACGATGGAGAGACAGATATGTGTCCTAGAGTCTGCCCCTACTATGGAAAAGGCTTCCCATCCATGTGAAGCTGAGTTAATCTATTACCCAATTAAGTGCAACCTAGACCAGTGGATGGAGACTAGGAAATCTGCACTGCGCCTGGCACCCATGTCCATTGTGGATAGATGTAGGTTATAAATGTCTGGCCGTCAATGTGTTATTTGGATACAGGACATAATTTTTCATTCAGAAAAACTTCAATAGGCTTAGAAAGGTTCCCCAGGTTGTTAGCCTAGTAACAATCTATGAATCTATGGGCAATACATCAACAAAAGTGGAAGAACATGGAAACAACTTGGAGGAACACTACAACATCATTATACAAAGACATTATTTAAGAAAGGTAAGCAATTTCTTTCTTAAATAATGCCATTCTATATTTCCAATAACCAACTCATGGATGTGGCTATATGAAGATTTACCCATGGTTTGCTTTTTAATCACGTATTTTGCCCTCATGATCAAACCATGTCAGCTGCAGGTAAATCCCCATATACCCACAACCACTCATTGGTTATTGCTTAATTCTAACATCTTTCTAAGTTTACAAGAGCAGTAGTTAAAATCTGTCCCTGTTGCTGGGCCTTTGTCCCCTGTTTATATTTGGTTTTGTTCAGACTTCTTGTTTTTAAAGTGTAAAAGTGCTCATGTATGCATGTGTGTGTGTGTGTGTGTGTGTGTGTGTGTGTGTGTGTGTGTGTGTGTGTGTGTGTGTGTGTGTGTGTGTGTGTGTGTGTATGTATGTAGGTGGGATTGCATTTGTGTGTAGAGCTGTGGTGTTTGGGCATGGGGAGGATTCAACTGCATAAAGTGGATAAACAAATAAATTTCCTTGCATCTCTCTCTCTCTCTTTTATGTATAGTATATATGTATATGTGGGTCTACTTCAGATGAGCGAACACCCATAAGAATGACTGTGACATGACTGAGATGAAATCAATGAAACTGCACAAGAATAAAATTTAAAATCCCGAATCACACATAATCCAATATAAGCTACTTATGTGTAAGTGCGATCTCAGAGATGGTATATTTAATGTGTGAGAAGTGTGGGGATGCAAAGGGGCTTGCCCCCCTGCAAAAACAAAGGCCTAAAAATGTTTGCAGTCTTTTATTTCTTACTTGTGGTTAGATTGGAATGCACGGTATGTTTCCAGTGCAATGTTTAGGTACTGTTTCTTTAAGTTCGTAAAGAGTTATGGGAAGTGTCAGTTGTGGGACTTTGTGATTGTAATGTAAGGTGAGTTAATTTATAATGTAATATACTGGAAGGCTTGCACTTTGCTTTTAATAAGGAGATTGGTTGATCTATTGGTCAGAGACATCCTGGGAGCAGTGTTCGATTATGTGTAATTCTGGATTTTAAATTTTCATTCTTGTGCAGTTTTTTTGGATTCATCTCAGTCATGATGGATTCGTTCTTATGAGTTTTCGCTCATCTGAAGTAGACCCATATTTATATATATATATATATATATATATATATATATATATATATACACATATAATATATATATATATATATATATATATATATATATATATATATATATATATATATATACACATATACACACACATATAATCATAGGTTCATAGGTAAGTACTAGGCTATTGGCCCTAGAGCCTATATAAGCCTAGCCAAAAAAATGTACCCTGGCCTTTGTCAACCAAGAAAATTATTTTCCTGTGCCCCTGTCGAGCAGAGCCACATAAGTGATCCCCGGGGTGAATTTCCTATATCCCATCCAGTCATCAAGATTTGTCTTGACGAGTGATAATGAGGAGCTTTGTTTGATATAGACAGTTAGTTTGTTCCAGAGTATGGAAAGTCTCTGGGACAGGAATCTATCCCTCCAACATGTTCTGTTTATTTTGGTGACAAGATTTAGGTCCCTAGAGCATGTAGCCCAGAGGGATTGGGATTTCTTTAAGTGGAGCATATCCAACAGCTCTGGGTTTGACATAGCTTTGTATGTTAAGCAGAGATTGCCTCTGAGTAGGTGATATGCAACGGAGTAAAGCTGGAGTTTTTTGAGAAGGTCTGCGTAGGTCATCTGTTTGAGGCTGGTAATCCTCTTTGTGAGGTATTTCTGCAGCCTTTCCAGTTGTTGTAGATGGCTTGTGAGGTACATACCAAAAGGGGCATTCTACTCTATAATAGGTGATGAGTAGAGGGGAAAAATGACCTCTTTTTTCCTGGATGAGAAACCTTCTGTGATGAGGTGTGCCACGTAGAAGGTTTTCTTGACTATGGTGGCGATGTGATTATCAAAGGAGGGACTACAGTCCACCTGTGTCCCAAGGTCTCTTATCATACTTTCGGTGTTAAGTAGACTACCGCTTATGTGGTACTTCATCGGTGCAGAGTTTTTACCAAACGGGATGACAATGAACCCTTTGGCATTCATCTTGAGGCCATGGCTTTGACACCAGGCATCTGTCTCAGTGAGGCCCTTTTGTAGGATGACCACATCATTAGGCATTTTGATTATGGCTCCTAATTTACAGTCATCTACAAACTTTGTTAGCCAAAGACCTTCTCTGTTAGCCTGTACTTCAGAGAAGTAGATACCAAACAGGAGAGGAACCAGAACTGAACCCTGTGGTACTCCATTTGTCACTGGTCTGAAGTTGGATTTGGAGTCTGCTATTTTCACAGTGTGGGTTCTGTCAGTGAGCCAGTTGGCAACCCATCTTGTGACACAGGGCTTTATACCTAGTTTAGTGAGTTTATCTATAATTCCAGAGTGGGTAATGGTGTCAGAAACCTTGGCGAGATCTAGATAGGCCATGTGAACCACCTTACCCTCGTCTATGGCTTTGGTGACTGCTTCAAAGATGTCTGTCAGGTTTAGGAGACATGATCTGCCTTTTACAAACCCAAACTGGGTGGGGTCCAGAGTTTGAAGATTACCAATGTCTTTGTTTATAAGTTTCATGATGATACGTTCCATGGCCTTGCAGGCCAGGCTCATCAGGCTAATGAGGTGGTAGTTCCCGGGGTCCATGGTGGCTTCCCCTTTGTGGAGTGGGATAACCATTGCTGTGTGCCATTCAGTGGGCACAAAGCCTGAAGTGAGGACGTCTATATTAGAACACCGAACTTTCAAAATTTCGAGTGTTCTAATATCAAACCCTATTAATCGAAAATTTAAAACATCAAAAATACAGAACAGCAAATTTTTTCCTAGGGAAAAAATGTCTGTTTCAAAACACATACACACAACACAAGCACACCGAATAAACAGCAATCCACGCACATACACCTAAACTCTTACACCTAACCCTACACTAAACTATACATAAACCACTACCTATCCACTTACCTTAACCAAAACCCTAACCCTAAGGTCCATCATTATTGCAGTCACCTCACCCATGCCCTAACCCTAACTCACCTACTCCATCCTAACCCTTATGTCCACACAATCACACACTTACCTGATCCGTGCCTTCACCCTAACTCACCTAACCCACCCTAACCCTCATGTCCACAAAATTGCACGCTTACCTGAACCCAAGCTGTAACATTCCACCACAGTGCTGAAAATACTGAAGCAACAGAAACGAACAACTGAATTCTTTCCCTAGGAAAAAATTTGGTTTTCTGTTTCTTCGATATTTTCAGCATTCGCTGAAAAGGGGTCGATATTAGAACACTCGAAATTTTGAAAGTTCGGTGATCTAATATAGACCCAGGTGAGGCTGTGATTGAACATGGTACTTAGGTGGGGTGCCAATTCGTTCTGTAGTTCATGTAGAACGCAGCCTGGGATGTTGTCAGGTCTCATGGATGCTGTGTTCTTAGCTTTAGAGAGTGTGGTTTTTACCTGTGCAGCTGTGATTACAGGAACTTTGCATTCTTCCGGTATAGAGAAGGACCCTTTAGGGGGTGAGAGGGGGGTAAAGTTAGCACTGAACCTATCTGCCAGGATGTTGGCAATATCAGTTGGTTCTTATATTTAGTGCTATTGTTCTGTAATTCAAAGCAGATCTGAGTGTTGCCATTGAGATTCTTGACATAGCTATAGAATTCTTTGTGGTTGTCTTTAGAATCAGTGGCGATTTTGTTTTCATAACTAGCTTTGGAGAATTTTATGAGGGATCTCAGCTTCTTAATGAGGCTGAGCAGGGAGTTCCTCCAATCATGGGATTTTACTCTTTTTTGCAATAGTTTCTTGCTTCTGTTGTAGAGTTTGATTATGGCAGAGGACCACCAGATTAACTTCCTTTTTTGGAGGATAGCATTTTGGTTCTGTTAGGGATAGCATGATCCATGCACTTGTGTAAGTGTTTATAAAGTGCATTTGTGTAGGATTCAACAGTCTTACCTCTACTGTCCATCTACATGGGTGTCATGAAATTTGCCACTTCTGTCTTGAGAAGCGTGAAGTTGGCTTTGGAGAAATTTTTTACGGTGGTTTCCCTAATGGGGGGTGGGGGCAGGATGTGGATGTCTAGGTGATTAGCTTGTGGTCAGATCTGACCAACGAGAAATTGACCTCTGGTATGGAATACCAGTCACTCATGTTAGTAATGACCAGGTCTAAGATATTGCTGCCCCTGGTGGGGGAGTGGATAAGTTGATCCAAGCCATTGGAATTTACGAATTCCAGAAGACATTGAGGAAAAGAGTTGGTACATGAGTAGTTTTCCCAGTTAATGGTGGGGTAGTTGAAATCACCCATTATTAGGGTGTTGGGTTGTAGCCTAATATTTTCCAGTGTATCAAGAAATGAGGAGTGGGAATCCTGGGGCATTGTGGGGGATCTGTAGCAAGCTACAATTTGAATTGAGGTCTTGCCCAGAGTTAATTTTACTTGGATAATCTCGGATGCATTATGCTGAGCAAATAGCCTAGAGGTGTGGATATCCTTAATGAATATGGACACACCTCCATCTTTAGTGTTTCAGTCCAGGTTAGGTGGCCGAAAGGTGTAGTATGAATTATAGCCGGTTTGCTATTGTTTATTCGAATGGAAAAGCATTTTCCATTCAAATAAACTAATGGTAATACCGAAAGTAAAAAAAAATAACTTACACAATGTCGAACCAAATTCCCGACGCATTTGATTCAACATTGTTGTCAAAACCACCAGTGATAGCTCTGTAGGAGCTGATGTAAATCAAACTCCTGTATATTTATCATGTTTTTGCAGGGGGGCAAGCTCCCCTGCACCCCCTACACCTCCCCTACTTATATATTCTAACTCCGAGATCGCACTACAGTGGGGATGTGGATAAATTTCCACGCCCCACTATACCGTGATCTCCATGCAGACAGTCGATTTCCACTTATACGAATGCAGTTTTGCATTCACATAAGTGGAGTCGCCTATCTGGTGCAAAAGTGCTTGTGCGGTCAACATTCTGTTTTTCGGCAAATTGCAGCCGATAAAATGTCATTCGCACAAACAATAGTAAACCATTATAGCCTGGTAATGCATGGGTGCTCCCTGGAGCCTTGAACCAGGTCTTTGTTACTGCACAGATGTCGATGTTCTCCATTTTGAGTAGTTCCTCGAATGAGTGTATTTTGAGGTTTAGACTTCTAGCATCGAGTAGCATTACTCTCAGCTTTTGCTTGCTTGTACCTGTTACAGTGGTGAATTTATCATTCGAACCTTGCCTAAAATGGCACTATAGGGCTTGGTTCAGCCAGTATCTTGGATCCCAAGGGTGACAAGTGCAGGCCATATATGGCAAAGAATCATGGTCTGTCAGTCATGTCATCCCAGGCAGACAGATACTGGATTCCCTTAGAATGACAGCAGAAGCTTAGCCAATTGTTGAAGTCAATCATTTTGTCCCTGTACTGTGGTAACATTCTGGGTGATGGCAGGATGGCAGAACTCAGGGCTAGGGTCATACCTGCCTGGGCTACAAGATCAGAGAGCTTTATACATACATACATATGTATATAAAAGGAACATACTGTTTTAAAAAAAAAAAAAAAAACACACATTAAGTG
>NC_056730.1:228143511-228146011 GCF_019279795.1 Protopterus annectens | reverse complement strand
TTCAGCCTAATTTTTATTTATTCATTCATTAGTTTATTTATTTATTGCACATTTGTTTACTAGAAAAGTCTGATTGGGCTGTATTTATTTTCAGCTGAGGCCTGGGGAGAAAAGCTTCGCATAGTTAGAAATAGGTACAATAAAAAGTTTGTTGACAAGGTAGTAAAATTCTATAATGAAACATAAAGTAAGAAAAAAAATACATCCATTAAGAAGTTCATTGATAGGATATAAAGAATAATATAATGATACAGGACATAGTTTACATGTCAACATATGAGGATATAAATATTTTGGATTAGCTAGTAGTGAGGTCAAATTGATTGTGTTATATAACATTTTGGTGTGAGAATATCACAGTGATAATCAAAGTTGGGACAGCTTCAGTTATCAGAGTGAAATAATAGATTTTACTGCAGCAAGTGTTTTCAGGTAGATCAAAGTGCCTAGAATACAGGATGTATTTACAGATGGCGAATATTACATGGGGTAAATAGAAATTATTCCATGGAAAGCTTTAGCAGTTGATACTTCTACTGATGAAGCTTAAAGAATGGTAGGGAGAGAATAATTAGACATAAGTACCTGATTTTCAGTGCTTTCTAGTAGCCACATAGATTAAACATCATGTATTTGCTTCATTCGTAGCAGCTGTCATATTCAAAATGTGTATGTTTTCTTTAGACTGTAAAAAATTAAGTTACACTATACCAATGAAGAGGAATATATAAATATATATATATATATATATATATATATATATATATACATATATATATATATATATATATATATATATATATATATATACATATATATATATATATATATATATATATATATATATATATATATACATATATCAAAAGTGCTACATGGCTGTGGTTTAAAGAGTTAATTTTGTGGTATCACTTTAAGAAGTTGCATTATGTAGTAAACAAATATGGCGAATGGTGTGTTTTGCGGTTTAAGAGAAGTGCTCAGGTTGTATAGTAAACGTTTATCAGATAACGGTTAAGCATTGTTATGTCTGAGTGATGGATATATTAGTTTAAATGAAGTCAGGTTAGTGCTGTGTAAAGTGATGGGATAAGTGAGTAGGGGAGTAAGTTTTTATTTTGGTTGTATGTACATATTGTCAGGAAAATAGAGGTACATGTTTGAGATATTATTTGTGTGACATGTGTGGAGATTGCAATACAGTGCAGAATGGAAAATTTACCTTGTCTCCACTGGTGTGCGATCTTGAAATTGGTATATTTAATTTGCAGGGGGTGCATTTGTCAGTTTAGTTATGTTTGAGGTGGAGGGTGTATTACTTATGTGTGTATTGTAACATTGGATATTATGGGATGTGATGAATACATTTGCCGTGTTATGTAGTTTCATTGTTCTAAGTTTTCAGTGCTCTGAACTTTCAATGTTATGGCCTCAGTGTTTTGTTGTTCAACATTATAGTAATTCAATGTTTTGAAGTAGACTCATATATATATATATATATATATATATATATATATATATATATATATATATATATAATATGATTGTGTGTGTGTGCGTGTGTGTGTGTATGTGTGTCTGTGTGTGTGTGTGTGTGTGTGTGTGTGTGTGTGTGTGTGTGTGTGTGTGTGTGTGTGTGTATATGTATATATATATTTATATATATATATGTATATATATATATATATATATATATATATATATATATATATATATCTATATATGGGTCTACTTTACATGCCCGAACGTGCACTTTACCGACTCCCAGATTACCGAGACTAAATCTCCGAAATGTCTGTTTGCCGACACTTCTTATTGCCGACTAGCATAAGCCCGACAGCTGCAGTAAGTTATAATAATTACAAACGTAACTTGTTGAATTTGTATATAAATTAGCAATATGCCTTTAGGAATACACTTTATCAACACGTAATGATGACGGAAATGTCAGAAGTTGGACCAGGAATTGTGGGAAACATTTACAAACCAATTCCTTCTCAACGGAGTAAACCAATCTTACAACTTGATGGCTATTTGTACCATTTGGAGAGAAGCCGAGGAAACAAATGGTACTGGGGATGTAAAGAGAAGAAGTCCTGCAGATGTAAATGTAGAGCTGTAACTCTCCTAGTTATCGAAGGTGAGCAACTACTAAAGTCTGTCTCACATTATCATTCAGCTGATCCTGCTGAGTTAGAACGCTATGCACTTTGCAGTGATGTAAAAGTAAGGGCAAAGTATAGCAGGGACAATCCCTGTTCAATAGTGGATGTTGCAATGGCTTCAACTTCACTTGAAAAGGTGCTAAGTATTCCTAGTAGAAAGGCACTGTTGCAAACTATCGGTAGGGTACGAAGGCAACAGAATGTACCAGAGTGAAACTAAGACATAAATTTGATGAATATAACTTGTATTGACTATCCTTTAAAGTCGGGTGCTTTCATTTATAAACGTATGGCTGATAAGACAACTGACAGCGTAGTATACGCGTTTACTGCAG